>NC_065563.1:12960354-13272725 GCF_022605725.1 Anthonomus grandis grandis | reverse complement strand
TATTTGTTTCTTTTCTATTAATCTTAGAGTTTTGGTTAGTGGTAAAACTGTTTAATGATGTGGGTGTCACACAGAAGATTCCAATCACTAGAATGATGAATAAGTAACACTTACTTGTCCTTCCACGGGCAAATCACCGTTGAGAAAACCGAGTTTCTCAACGTTTGTGCAAAACCCCTGGCCATGTACTAAATCCGCTAAAAATGTCAGCTCTTCTTCCTTTCCATCCAATACGTCATTATATTTTTTGTTTAATAATTTAAAAGCCCATGATACTAGTTTTAGCCTATTGTTAATATGAAATAAGTCGCATATTTGTTGTATATCCATAGTTTCCACTAATGGATAGTTGTGCACTTTCACAAAGTTCACCGCGTAAGTAAATACCGTTGTATCATCCATTACAAGCACGTGGACTTATTTAACTATTAATGACGCCCTCTACATAACCTCAATATCTACTTCGTAGCAAGGAGACTAGACGTAAGGAGAGTGATCTGTAAGCTAAACATGCGCACCAAAACCAGTTTCAAAAAGTTGCCACAACGGCGCTGTTGGTCAAAAGGTTACCTCACTCTGATTAGGTGAACCTACCTGTGTTAGTAATGTTATGAATGAAGTAATTGTAATAATAATTCTAAAGACGCTGGTGAGAAAATATGTTTTTTTTTTAATTATTACTATATGAAATACTAGAAAAATTTAATTAAGTATTACCTGTTGAAAAGTACAATTATATTTCGGCGCTTCGTCCTCGAGATCATATTAACTAGGTAGTACCGCTTTAGGTGCTAGGTGTCGCCACAAGTGTTTAAAGAAGAAAATATCACTCCTCTTCTCTACTCCTTACCTCTAATGTCGTATGTCAGATGTCATACTTGTCATTCTAACTTTTTGTGCAATGGTGGTGCCGAGGACATAATATTTAAAAATTGTAGAGACTCTTATCTTTTAGGCAAGGATTTTGGAGAACAGCACAAAGCTACAAAATGAGAATCTGAAGCAAAAATCTTTTACAAAAAGAGCAGTAAATACAGAATCAAACCGCCCCACTACACCTAATTACCAACAAGTCAAAAGCACAAAGTAAATTACACATAGTAATTCGAGTCATTTAAACCGGTCAGGCCTGCCTCAGGCATGGAGGAGTCAGAGGCAACAAAAAAGGCAGCCTCAGCAGACATTAGGAAGGGGGAAGGAGAACCATTATCCAAGGAGAAGGTACTAGAGGTAAGTCATAGGGGTGGTAAGATCAGTTCCTTTTTGGGATCAGGTGCACCTGCTCCAGTTCCGGCTGTGAACCTAACTCGGTTAATCAGGTGCATTCGAACTATGCTTTTTATTTTTATGACCCTCTGCTATATACTGTTTCCACCTTTTAGTGTTATAGTTAAAATTAATAAAAATAAAAGATTTTTAAATAATATTCACATTGTTATTAACAAAAATTTTACATTCTAAATTCTAGGTCTATGATTTCTATGTTCAATTATAATTAATCATTCTGTTAGGTAATATAATTAGTAAGTAATTAAAGTAAATTAGGTAATATGTATGAAAGCAAATAGTTCAAATCAAATACCCCTTTTAAGAATTTAAATGAATATTATTACTATGATACTATTATACTATAATAACTTATATATTTCTGCTTGGCTTTGGTATTGATATCCCGATTTCCGAGAGGATCAAACCATTGAAATTGTATGTTTGGCTCTTGACTGTTTCGCTGTTCTGTTCGACAATCTGCGGTTAGATCTTTTGGCAACTGCACTATAATCTTTTATGTAGGTGCACGCCGGATTCGTTTCGAACCGGTTCAAGATCTGACGTTACACTAACAAATCCGTAGTGCACCTACACACCTGGGTATTATTGGTTTTGGGATCAGGTGCACCGCTCCGAAATGACGAACTAGGTCCAAAAGAGCAGGTGCAGGTCTTTTATACCATCACAAGTCTAAGTCATTTTGCTGGAAGGTTGAAAATTGGCAGTGCTTGTCAGACAATAAAGTATTATTAAATTGGGTAAAGGGTTACAAAAAGAAGGAGTAATTGATAAGGTTACAGATGTATCTAACCAATTTTTATAATAAAATCAAATAAGAAACCTAGGTTTATATCAAATCTAAAATATCTCAACTTGTATTTGCAAAAGCAACATTTTAAGATGGTAGATTATAGGACTGCCTCGAAGCTTATAAGCCCAGGTAGTTTTATGACTAAAATTGATTTGAAAAATGCATACTATGTTGTACCAATTCATAAGAAATATTTAAGGTTTAAGTATATGAACCAAACTTATCAATTTAATTGCTTACCCTTTGGCCTTTCTTCAGCGCCATATATGTTTACAAAATTAACCAAACCCATAATGCTGTATTTAAGAAAGAAGGGAATTACTTGTGTAATCCTTTTAAAAGATCTTCTTATTATTGAGAAGCAAGATTCAGCATGTGCGAGACATACAAATCTAGCATTAGCCCTATTGGAGTCTTTAGGTTTTGTTATTAATTGGGAAAAAAGCATTTTAACCCCAACAAATAAATGTGTATACTTGGGTTTTTGGTTTATTAGTCTAGACATGACAATTTACTTACCTGAGGACAAAAAGATCAAAATTGTAAATATTATTAACTTTCTTTTATGTAAAAAACAATGTTCTATAAGATTCTTTGCAAGATTTATAGGTATTTACAATTCATCTTGTCCAGCAGTTAAGTATGGCTGGCTCTATACCAAAATCTTTGAGAGAGTAAAGACAAGAGCTCAACATTTTGACAATATAAAATTGTTTTATCTAGTAAGGCATTAAAGGATTTAATATGGTGGAAAAAGGCTATTCCCCAATCTTACAACAATATTAAATTTGATTTAGAAATATTTACTGACTCTTCCTTAACAGGGTGGGGGGGGGCATCAGGTGATGGAAAGGAGACCCATGGTGTTGAGAAATGTAAACATATCAACTACTTAGAGTTATTGAGTGTTTTTTATGCATTAAGGTCTTTTACTTTTCAGAAAAGAACTGTCTATGTGCTCTTACGAGTTGATAACACCACTGCAGTGGCATACATCAACGTTAAATTTGTTAGCAAGAAAAATCTGGCAATGGTGCGAGAGAAGGAATATATGGATTCAAGCTGCGTATATTCCCTCTGCTCAAAACATAGTATCAGATTTTCATTCAAGAGTTTTACCTACTGAAACAGAGTATGAATTATCTGTCGATGCTTTTACAGAAATCTGCAAACATTTTGGAATCCCTGAAATAGACCTTTTTTGCCTCTAGGTTAAATTCTAAGTGTGGGAAATTTGTATCATGGTTACCAGACCCCTATTCTTATGCTGTAGATGCATTCACCTTAATTGGCAAAATATTTTATTTTATGCCTAATAAAATTATTTTAGATAAAGCCCAAGGTATTGTGGTTGTACCAAAATGGGAATGTCAACCATGGTTTCCTATTTTTCAACGACTATTAATTAATTCATGCAAAAACTGAGCCACTTATTTTTCCTTTCAGTTCAGAGAAAAAGAAGAGACAATTTACCCTGGTTGCAGGACTATTTATTATCTGTCGGGCACTAGAGAGGAGACACATTCCAGACCATACTTTCCCTACATTTTTGGATTCACTAGCTCCCAACACCATAAAGCAATACGACACTTCCCTTTATGAGTGGTGGTTGTTTTGTAAAGAGTCCAGGCTAGATACATTTAAAGCAAGTATCCCTGATATTTTACAAAAGATGCTTGATTCAAAATCATGGTCTTATGGCATGTTTAATTCTTGCCGGTCAAGTTTGTCCTTAATAATGCCGGATGTGGGCAAAGATTTATGAAGGGGGTTGCAAGAACAAAACCAATTAGGCAACAATATGATTTTATTTGGGACCCAGATACTGTCTGGAACATAAATTCCCTCATGAACTTTTGTCCAACAGGGAAATGGGAATAAAATTGGTTACAAGCCTTGGTTGCTAGCCTTAATTACAGGTCACAGAATCCAGACCTTACCTCTCATAAAGGTCCAAAAAATATAGGCTGGAGCCCAAATTGCTATTAAAGATCGGATTAAGACCTCAAATCCGCAAAAATCCAATCCAATCCTCTCTATTCCATTCTTTGACAACAAGAAGCTATGCGCTGCTTCCTTACTTCTAGAATATATAGAGAGGACTTCAACTAAGCGATCCAACGTCCAGAACCTCTTTATTACAAGTAAGGAGCGTTATTAACAAACAAACCTTTTAGCGAATTGGGTAAAATTATCTCTACAGAGGGCAGGTGTAGATACCAAAAGATTTGGAGCACACTCAACTCGCCATGCTTCAACAACAAAAGCATTCACTCGAGGTTTGTCAATTGAGGCAAGTAGGAAGACGGCAGGATGGACTGAAAAGTCGCAGACATTTGTCAAATTTTATAATCTTCCTTTTGGCGAGAAGTACAATTTTGGTAATACCATTTTGTCAGCCTATAACCACTTTTATTTACTTATTTTACATTAAGCATAGAAACATAAATTTGTTTTTGACATATGCATTGCACAATATGTGTAACTCACAATATGCGTTGTATCATGTATATTAATATTTCATATTAGGCATAGAAACATGTACATATAACATTTGTCTCATTTGACAATAATATGTATGTTAATACCTTTGGGTGTTATAATTAGATCATTTATGTCATGAAGCATTATGAATTTGGTATTTCTATAGCATAATATAATCACGATGTATTCACACGTAATATACATAATCCAGAAAATTTAAAAATAAAGTTTATGACTTTAATTTAAATTTTCTATTGATACCTTTTGACGAGTTTTTTTAAACCTCTACCTAGTTAATATGATCTCGAGGACGAAGCGCCTCATATAATTAAGATCAAACCTCACAGGTAAGTTCGATTGATTGATAAATTAAGATAATAATATTTTAAATATTAACATCTCAAGATTAGAGGGTAAACTTAATGTTATGTGATCTCTCCAAGGCCTTCGACAAGTCGAACGGTGTAAAGGCCAAATTTTTACTTAACACCTAAAGGTTTACAAAGATATCAATCAACGATCAAGCGAAAAGAGTCGCATGCACAAGACGCATTAAGGTTGGATGGCTTTAAACCGTAATAACCTTAATATTACTAATGCAAAAATTGGTCATATAAACGTTAGATCTTTAATTCCTAAGTTTCAGCTTATCAAAGACTATATCCTACTAAATAAGTTTGACATTTTTGCCGTCACAGAATCTTGGCTCTCGGGCTTTATTGATGATGAGATGTTACAAATTGAAGGTTTTCGCTTGGTACCATAGGTAGAGGAGGCGGAATTGTAGTCTATGTGAGAGATACCATAAAATCTTTTACTGCAATTTTTTTGAGCAAATATGGATACAGTTTAAAACTAGGCACCATAGGTGTTTTCTATAGGCCCCCAGGTCTTACTAATATAAATTTGTAGATATCTTTTGTCGTGTGACAATCTCCTCTGTCTTGGCGATTTTAATATAAACGTAAATAACTTGGAATCTATCCATACGCAAAGGTTTCTTTCTCTACTTCAGGTATACAGCTTAAGTCAAATTATCAATGAGTTCACTCGGCCTGGCTTAGCTGGAAACGGCTCCCTCTTAGATTTGATTGTCGTTTTATGTAAAGTACGTCTTATGATTTTCAAACCTCCACCCTTCCTATTAACTTACAGAGATTTTAAACATTTTATACATGATAATTTTTACCAAGTGTAGCATCACGAATATATCGGCTGGTCGAAGACCTGGGAATTTATCAACACACCACCCGAAAAAGAATGACCCGAGAACGTAGGTGAATCATCGTGGAACCGGACCTGCTCAAGTAAAAACGATGGCATGCAGTCGTTGCGATTTTGGAGGGTAAACAAGTCGGCTCTTGACTCGATATGGCTATAATATTAAAGTTTTTGATAATCATTAAGTGTTTTATGTTTAAAACCTTCGTGAGTTATTATACAAGATTTATTAAATTCTCGATTAGATGACATATTTTATATGGAAGATATTAATGCTAAAGTTGATAGGTTTAATGATTGTATACTTAATCTTTTTAATATACATGTGCCATTTAAAATTACGAAAGAAAGGAGTCCTTGGATCACAGATAATATCAAACATCTTATTTATCTTAGAAATGGGGCCTTGTCCAAGTACAAAAGACAAAAAACTGAATTAAATTGGGAACACTATCGCCAACTTCGGAACCAAGTGACAGCGGCTGTTGAAATAGAGAAGAAGTGCTATCTCAATAACACCTTACAAAAGGGTGAATCCAAAAATAACTGGAAGGTACTACGTCAGCTGAACATATATTGCAAGCCTCAAAACACCATTCCTGACCACTTGGGTGACCCTGATATAAAAAATACCTTCTTTATAAATGCTGCATCTTCCAACGTGCCTAATCCAGAAACGTTGTCTTATTATCTACTAAATGTTAAGGAACGGGTAGGAGACTTTGAGTTTCAGCTAGCAACGCTTGAAGAAGTTAAATCTACTTTATTCTCAATGAAATCTGAGGCCATTGGGACAGATGGTATAGACTTGTCGATGCTGCTCCACTGCTGTCCATACATTTTTTCATTTCTAGTGCATCTTGTTAATTGTATTGAATCTTCAACTTTTCCAGATTCGTGGAAGTCCTCATACCTTATCCCTACTCCAACTGAATTATCCGACCCTAGACCTATTCTAGGGAACACTACGTTACATACAAACATGAAAGGAAACAATATCGACGTTACATCTCCTCTTATAAAAAGTCTATAAATGATAACAAAATCCAAAATTCAAAAAACAAGATAAAATCAGCATGGTCAATCATAAAATCTGAGTCAGGTAAAAATAAAACTAACAATAATATTGTTTTAAGGGAAGATGGTCAGTCCATTGAAAACCCAGCTTTAATCACCGAATTATATGCTAAACATTTTACTCTTGACCATCAACAAAGCTGTAACTCCAATATACATGACTTGCATAATGATTATCTAACCATATTTCTCAATCCCGTTAATTCTCAGGATACCTTTAAGATATTGATGAACCTTCCAAATAAATTTTCCTCTGGCTTGGATGAAATTCCGGCATTCGTCTTAAAGTTTGTTGGGATTCACTTAGCCGCACCCATTTCCAATGTGATCAATGAGAGTCTTTCTACCCAAATTTTTCCTTCTGCTCTTAAGCGGGCAAAAGTAGTGCCTGTTTTTAAGAAGGGAGAAAAAACGAATATTGCCAACTATCGGCCAGTATCCGTATTACCATCCATATCGAAGGTATTTGAAAGGGTTATCTATCAAATAGTTAACTCACCATCAAATAATAAATAAACACCAATACGGATTCGTTCCCAAAAGATCGACGGAAATGGCCATTTATAGTGCAATACAATATATTATGGAGAATCTTGAGAGAAAGGCCAGTGTGGCTGGACTGTATTTCGATTTGTCTAAGGCGTTTGACACGGTTGACCATTCTTTACTGCTGGACATCCTGGAACGGTATGGCATCAGGGGTGCAGCATCTAAATTACTCAGTTCATATCTAGAGCAAAGAGAACAAATAGTTTGTGTGACACATTCCGGCTCACCAACGTTTTCCCGTCCCCAAATTATAGGAAGAGGTGTGCCTCAGGGCTCAATCTTGGGACTTGTGCTCTTCCTATTATATGTCAATGGCTTGCCTGAGCTGTTCCCTTCTGATATGATTTGTCAATTCGCCGACGACACATCAGTTATAGTTGCCAGGAAGACAGTGGCAGATCATTCACGGGGCTGCTCATCCGCAGTGGAGCGCATGAGGACCTGGTGTCTGGACAGTAAGTTGTCTTTGAACTCTGGTAAAACGGGGTTGATTAATTTTTCGAAGGCCAATATTGTCTCAGAATCTCTACTTGTGTGGTCTGGTGGGCAGTCAATCCCTGTAGTCAATAGTATTAAATTCTTAGGAATACACATTGACCCCAATTTAAATTGGGAGAAACATATTAAAAACCTTTATTCCAGATTAGCTAGCTTGTGCGGATTGATTAGAAGATTAAGGGGTATAGTGTCTGAGGTATCTCTTCGCCTATTTTATTTCGGAGAGGTACAGTCGATCTTACAATATGGTATCTGTTTCTGGGGATCTGCAAGAGGAGCTCTAGATATATTAAGAATGCAAAAGCGTATCATTCGTTGTTTATTGGGCATGACCTACCTGTAGACCTTACTTCTGCAAACTAAAAATACTCACCCTTCCCTCCTTATACTTTTCTTCCTTGGTGTTATTTGTGAAGAGAGGGCAATGTACGCTGAGGATGTGACTATGATTACACGACATAGAAGCGATCTCCGCATTCCATTGCATAATTCAGCTTACTATGAAAGAGGTTCTCATTATATGGCCATCAGGGCTTATAGAATGCTGATATTAGAAACATTGAATCTACAGTCCAATTTAAAAAAGCTGTTTACCACTGGTTGCAGATTAAATGTTTTTATAATTTTACTTTTGGATAATAATTTTAACTTGTGTTAGATATTTAGAATATTTATTTTAAATTTTGTTATTTTGTTTATATAAGTATATTGCCTCTATGAATTCTAGATAAGAAAAATTAATGTACCCTATGGGAGCTAGATCCTCCTTTGTATGACGTTGCTTTGTCGTCCTGTATACGATTTTGTTGGCAAATAAAGGATATTATTATTATTATTATTAGCATTCTCCCTGTCATCTCAAAAGTTTTAGAGAGGGTACTGGAAAGCCAAATCAGAACATACGTAAACAGATTTAATATCCTGCCGGTTATTCAGTCCGGGTTTCGAAAAGACTTCATCTGCTCTATACTGCTCTTCTAAAAGTAACTGACGATATTATACAGTCAGCTGATTGTAATGAGTTAACAATCTTGACTCTACTTGATTACTCCGAGGACTTTGATAAGTTAAATCACCAACTATTACTGGCTATACTAAAACTCTTAGGTTTTGGGGAGAGTGCTCGCTCTCTAGTTCGAACTCAGAGATAGTGAAGCTCAATGGGAAGCAATCCTCGGCTATGGATCTCTCTTGCGGAGTACCACAAGGGTCTATTCTTGATCCTCTATTCTTTACCCTGTATACGTCTCAAATATTCAAAAGTCCATCTATATGCCGACGATACACAGGTTTATTTCTCTTTTCCTCCTAACAAAATCTTAGAAGCTAATGATAAGGTATCTTACGACCTTAACATGCTGGCAAAGGTATCGGAAAATCATTGTTTGAGTTTAAACCCAAGTAAATGTAAGGTTCTTCTTTTTGGTAGGTTGCATTTCAGAGACACTTGATTTGTTCAGATTAAATTGAATGGTCAACTAATAAATTGTAATAATGTGGCTAGGAATCTTGGAGTTTTATTAGATGTTAAGTTGAGGTTCACTGAGCACATTGATCAATGTATTAAAAAAGGTTTTATTAACCTTAAGCTACTTTATAGTCAGAGAGAGGCAGCTCCTTAATAAAGAACTAAAAAAAGTTTATTGTGACAGTCTTGTATTGTCCCATTTCACTTACTGTGATGTTTTGTATGGCCCCTGCCTTTTGATAAGTGATATAAAAAGAATACAGTACATTCAAAATTGTTGTGTAAAGCTAATTAAGGGAATGAGAAAATTTGATAAAGGTGTGAGTAGTGAGTTACGCTTGATGAGGTGGCTAAATATGAGTGAAAGGAGGTTACTACATAGTCTTGTTCTCTTTAAAAATGTCCTAATTACCTTTATCAGAAAATTAAGTTTCATGTTTTGGACTTAAGAAATAAGCATTTTATTACACCTCCTCTTCATAAGACTGTTTTATTTGAGAGGAGCTTTAGTTACTGTATTCATCTGCAATAGAGTTAAAATATATTTCACCTTCTATATTTAAACGAAAAATAAGCAGTTATATTACTGATCTCTGTTAGCCTAAAGTGTTGTTAAATATCTATTCTTTAACTTATTGTAAATTTCATAAGTCTGTGTGGTTATCAAACGTTGTAATGTTAATCGGTTGTGCATATAGGCAGTTAGAACTTAATATGTTTTAAGATATATTTATATAGTGGCAGATCCAGTGTTATATTGGAAAGAACCTGGAATCCTTGACACACTGTTCCCTATATATTTTATTGAAAAAAACAATAACGACGACATAGAAATTTTTTTTGTTAATCATATGGCCCGAGGCACGTGGTTTGATATTATACTCTCACTTTCTTCTTCCGATTAAGTGAAAGAGAGTCCAAAACATTTTTTCCATATCGGGTGAAATCAAGATTGACGCAACGTCGCGGCTTAAAGTCAAGTTCACTTTTACTTTTTCGGTTAAAAATTTGTAGTTTCGTGGGTTCCCTCCGTGGTGCCGCAACTACGACCATCGATAAATACTTTAAGCGCACTAATTTTGGGAGGGCGTAAAATGAAAGTGCGAACGATTACTTCTGTAATAATAATTATAACAGTTATTTGCATTATTGTGGGGATTGATGGCTTAATTCATGAGGTAAGTTCATAACTAGATTTACATCTTTTTATATCACTAAAATTTAGTTAAATAGGAGATACGAGAGCGATTAAATTACAAGAAAGTTGCCAATTTTGATGCTGATGAACTCGAACAAAGCTGTTGTTGTTTACTAATACTGTAGCTCTTATAGTTTCGGACATAGCAATAGTCAAGCATGGCAAATAAGACACACTGTATAGACTTTTAGTTGAAATTTTTATAGATTTTGATATTATTTTCTACGTTGGATGGTGGCTCCTTATTTAGGGTGAATGCGCCTGTTTCGGCCGTTTAACGGGTTTTTTTCTTTAAAAATTGTGCAGCCCTACCGTCTTGACGAATATGTCAATTAAGTTTTGTTCTTGATGATATAATAGTATTTAATAATTGCTTTTTTTTTGAAAATAAGTATAAATATGCCCAAAAATTTACAAATAACAGCAAAATACGCAGTTTTACCGTTTTTCGGCCATTGAGTTTTTTTACTTATAAGTTCTTATATTTTATAATAAAACTATTATTTATTAGAAAAAAAAACGGTTTTGCTTAAATCTGTATATTATATTAATTACATAATTTGATTATCAAAAATAGGTTTTTCTTATTTAGATGCTTTAAAAGTAATAGCTAATTATTAAGGGATTTTTAGCATTAATATAAAAATTTTACACATTAAAACAGTAACAAAAAATAAATAAATAAAAGCGACAAATTATACCTTAAAATGTAGCAGAAACTAGAATTGTTATTCCATGAATTTTTTCTATAAAAGTACGTCATTCCAATAAACTCTGTGCATCGCAAGTGAAACCAATTTGTGCACTTATCACATCCAATGTTCTTTTCATCGTCTATTTCTGTGTCGCTTACTAAATCTTGGGCATGCTAAATCTTATTTTTATTTATTTATAACATCATATTACAGTTACACAGTTATAATAAGTTATTACAATATCAAAATTATACAGTTATATTCTCCTAGATGCAAGCATCTGTATGGGAAGTAATAAATGAACAATTCTTCTGTTCAACTTATTTAAAGAAAAAATATATACATTAATATGAGCTCCTAAGTATATTTATAAAATAATAACAGTGAGGTAATAAAGTACCTAAACAATTTAACAAGGGAAGGCATCTACTAATATTAGGATACAACAGACTTAAACTTATTAAGATTGTTTACAATATATTCCTTCACTATTTTTGATGTTTCTAATATGTTTAGGTAATAAATTGTACAGTTTTGGTCCTATAAATTTAATGGATCTCTTTCCGAACTCACTATAGCATACAGGAAGAATTAGTTGATAGTGTTTTGGTTATGGTTTATTGGATATCTAATATTTTCACGATTGTGTATGAAGCAACAAACAGTTATACAGAATAATGTTTATATAGGTTTCATTATAAATTTCTTTAGTAGGGGTATAAGAATGGTTTTTTAAGGATTATTTTTAATATTTTATTCTGAAGAGGATTTAAAGAATTGTAATGCATACTGCCTCAGAGTAATATTCCATATCTTAGTATTGATTCCACTAAACTTTGGTATATGGTTATAAGCATATTTCTATCTAAAATATTTCTAATAGTGTCAGATTTGTATACAAGGAAATTTAATTTTTTTGTTTTGTTAAACGTGCAGTATGTAAGTCCCATTTCATGTTACTATCAATGATAATTCCCAAATACTTTACATTTGATGCTTCCTGTATTTTATCTGGTAGATTTTGAATATCTAAGTGGTCGATTTATTTTAGTCTTTGAGAATGCAATATAGTTGGTTTTTTGGACATTTAATGTTAATTTGTATATATCAAGCCATTTTTTTACTTCCTCCCACGTATCTCCGTCAAAAGCAACAACAGTATCATCTGCGTATGAAATAATTATACCGTTTATGTTGTAAGTTGTACAGGGGTCCCAGAACGGTCCCCTGTGGAATCCCAATTCTCACTGTACATGGGTCACTTAAAGTGTCATCTATTTTAACGTACTGTTGCCGCTCCACAAGATAGTTCGCAAAGACCTGTAAGTAATACATTTTGTTTTTTCCTTCCTTTCAGCCCCTTCGTGAGTGCTGTCTTGAACATTGTCTGTTCTTGGTCTTTTTAGCATTTCTTTTATTGTATCTTTGTCTGGCGGTCATTCTAACATTGATTTTCTTTTTTTCTGTTAATCGACGTTTTTGGGCGGACATTCTATTCTGGTTTCTTTTTTCAATTTCCTCTGCCTTTTTTCTTTTAGCACTATCACATGTCTTCTCCATGCTACAGACGAAATAGCGCTTGGTAATTTTTCATTGCTGCTGACTTTATTTTTATATGTCACAGGTTCTGGATAAATCAAATGACGAAGAAACGAGCCTTGATTTTGATCATGAGAATGGTTAGTTTCTAAAAGGACTTCACTAGATTGGTGTTGCAAAACTGTTTCCTTTTTAGCGGGACTCTATGTTTAAGTCGGTATCTAATACAAAAGTATATTAAATAACAATAAGAATAATAATAGTAGCAAGCTTTTTACAAACCTGTTTCATTTTCATCATACAAAGTTGATGATGATGTTACAGGTGTAATCTCCCAAGGTTCTACGTTAAGCTTAGTATTTAATAAGACAGAAAAAAGAATATAACGTAATAATACAAAAAGTAGCTTTTCACAATCCTGTGTCCTTTTCATTACGATAGGAAGTTGATGAAAGGATCTCAGGTATCACCTGCTGATGAGACTCTATGTTAAACTCTGTATCTGCTTCCTCATCAGAAGTTTTTTCAGGCATGACATCTCTTTATCTTTATCGCCTATGGGCATACAGATAATATTCTCTACAGGAATGATGTCAATATTATCCATGTTAACATATGTTCCAGTTATATTATCTGGAACGACGTCTGTAATGTGAGGAAGAGGGTATTGTAATGTTTGTTGGTGAGTCACAACAATGTCATTCGGCAGGGTCACATCTGTAGAAGGAATCTCTTCCATAATTACATCAACGTTAATACCGTAACTAACTAATTTTTCGCGAATTGCTTCCAAAACCTGTTTGGAACCTTTAATATTGTCGGAAGATAATGATGGTTCTACTAAATCCTGCGTGATTCTATCAGTATCAGTGTTTCTTACACACTTCGTGGAATCAACATTGTTCGGGTTTAACGGAAAAAGGCCACACTTGCGGAAACCATTGATGATATACTGGGTCATATTATAATATTATTAAGACATTCCTGAAAGACTTGGCAGAAATTTAATTTTGTTATTGAAAAATTAATATTTTCCAGTCGATTTTGCCACTTTCTGACCGTAGTTTTCCACTTTGTCTTCATGGGCTTAAAGACGCTGACATCTGCGGGTTGCAAGATGTGTGTGGTATTGGGTGGAAGCCCATAAGGTATGGCTTTTTTATCTCATTTTCTAATAACCATTTGAAAAAGTCGTTTGCTATGTACTCATAGAAAACGTCCGATTTCATCCATCCTGAATCGGATCGACGCATAATACCCAGTTTTTTGGCATAGTTTCTACTAACTGCCTGGGTGCGGCCTTAGGTAAGGGAATACTATTAAAGGCGGACAAAGATTCCCGATTAGTACCGAAAGGTTTTCTTTTTCTTGTCCTTTTTTAATTTGGTAGAGATTTTTCCAGCCTCTTGGTGCCAAGCCTTTGCCGGTCTTGGGGCACATATAGAAACACACGACTTGGGTCGTCAAATATTTCTAAATAATAATGATCAGTTAAAAAATGCATTAGTTCTCTAAACCACAACCTTATGGATTCCTCAGTAATGACAGCTCTTGCTTTGTTTATTGATTCGGCTTCCCGCAATGAAATTTCTGGGTAACGCCTTAAAAAATGAGCATACCATCGTTCACCAGGCTTGCCGTTTTTAAAAAGGTGTTGTTTTTTCAAATCCTTAATAGTGCATTCGACGGTGGCCATGAGATCAGATTTTTTATGAGAAAACCACATTTTGCCATAGTTAAAATCCATTCAACAATTTTTTTTTCTACTGCGATAGATAGAAGTGGTTCCGGTCCAGTTTTTCTGGAAATTTTTCCTTTAAGATGATCTTGAATTGTACTTCTAGGAACTTCAGATCGTCTACTTGCTTCCCTAACTTTTAAATTATTTTCGCGTAGAGCCATATTCAAGTTTTCTTCAGAATACTTAAAGAAACATCTTTTCTGTTATTGCCCGCTTTCTTGCCACTATTTGCCATCTGTAATAAAAGAATTGCTTACAAAAAGTTAAAAGAATAGGCATTTTTAAACATTTTTTAGTACTTAATTCAACGATAACTATTGACTCGGCCGAAAACCGGATCGTTATCGACCTGTTTTTAGCATGTCTTTTACCCAAGCATATATACACATCAAAATGGTCTAAGGAACACTTAGAAAAATAGTTTTTTTCGCCTTATAATTTTTTATATATTTAAATTTTCATACGGAATAGATACAATTTAATATTAAGATACCAACGAAGTAAAATAAATATTTGGGTACAAAAAATCATGCCGAAACAGCGTTTTTTTGCTACTTTTACACATTTTGTCGAAATAACGCAGATTATAATTTTTAAATTCTAACGCAATATCGCATTTTCTGCGGTTCCAACCGAACAATTGTGATTTAGTTTTTATTCAATAAAAATGGAAAGACGACATTTAACTCGAGACGTTGCAAGAGCTTTGGATACATCTCCCAGTGTAATTAACCGTTTGTGGACAAGATATAGAGAGACAAATGATGTTAGAGAACCAGTCGCGAGTTACCACACCGTCCTGCCCAAGACCGTTTTATAACTTCGCAAGCTCAAAGAAATCCCACGATAATAGCCTCTGTTTTGGTTCAGCAGCTCTCACGAGTGCATAACGTCGAGGTTTCAGGTCAAACTATTAGAAACCGTTTGCATGAGAGAGGACTTCATGCCAGAAGACCCCTAAGGGTTCCTCGGTTAACTTTAGGAAATCGAGGTGCAAGATTAACGTGGTGCCAAGAACATGTTAATTGGAATCAAGAAAGATGGGCCACGGATGAGTCTCGATTTTCATTTTATCCTGATGCTGGTAGAATTCGTGTCCGGAAAGAGGAAGGAAATGAAAGTTGTTTGCGTCATGCAACGTGGTGGATCACTAATGTTTTGGGGTGGCATTAGACTTGACGGAAAAACGAACCTCATTTTTGTGGAAAATACAATGACTGTAATAAGTGATAGGGATAATATACTACTGCCTGTAATTGTTCCATATTTACGTTGTTGCAACAAGATAATGCCCCACCACATCGAGCACTTCTACCCTTCTTCTACACATCTTCTACCCTGGCCCTCTACCTCACCGGACCTTAATCCAATTGAGCATGTTTGGGATTGGTTAAAAAGGCAACTTCTTCAACGATTTGACTTTTTTCAAAGCGCTCTGGAGCTTCGTCTTGCTCTGACACGTGTTTGGGAGGAGTTGCCCCAAGAATTAATTAATAATTTAATTTTAAGTATGCCCAAGTGTTATTAATAATAGAGGCGGACCATCTGGCTACTATTTTTATAATTTTTTTTAATAAACGGTAATAAATGGGATTTTGTTCTTTATTTTTATTTGGGCCCTAAATTATAAGTAAATTATAATCTACAAAAAAAAGTTAATAATTATACTGTTATTTTATTCGAAGAATAATGTAAAAAAATTGGAATAATTAACTTTTTTCCAATCTTCTCAAAAATATTAACATATTTCTATGTGTTCCCTAGACCATTTTGATGTGTGTATATACATTTATATTATAGAAAAAGGTGGCCGAGAACTGGCTATTAGTTTAAGATAACCCTACAAAATAATGTGTTAGAGAGAGCGATAGTCATAGCGGAACTGTATAGATAGAGAGAGACAAAAAACATTGTAATGATAATAACCGGATTTCGGCCACCCTGCCCGAGAACCGGGTAAGATGGAATTGATCTCGTCCGGTTACCGGCCACCTAACTTAACTATTATAAAAATTAATAATTAACCTTTTTATAGTAAAAACTTCCAGATTAAATCATATTGGAAAAAGTTTCAGCATTAGATAATATCTAAAGAAGATACTTACTATTTTCTGCCACCGATACACTACTTGTTTGCTTAAATTCACGCACAATTTTTACTCGTCAATTTCGCGCTATTTTGAACTGTTGCTAGGCTCTTAGAAATATAATATAGGGCTGGGATGCTTAGTCGAAAACTAGTTTGTCAACATTATCATACCTAATATCTGAAATTAGCCTTATTTTTTGCAAATTTATTAAGAAATGGCCGAAAAATGGTTGTGGCCGGCACAATCACCCTATATGGATTCAAGGTAACCATAAGTAGCCCTTCATTGGTCCTTGTCGATGAGGGTTAAAATATGGAATTATTTTTTAGCGGCGACCCGATTTGATGAATAATTCGTCCAGGCAAAGCAGGATTTTCTTTAACCTTCTGGGACTCCCCGGTATTTTCGGTGCAGGGGGGAGCGATTCGATATCAGACGATTTGGACTTTGACGACGACGAATCGGCGAATAGTAGCGATGATTCGGGGAAGACCAGAAACTGCACTTGTGGTACAGTATGCAATCCTCTTAATAACCCAAATGATATTTATTGAATTTAGAAATATTTAGAATGCGGTTTATCGAACCACGAAAACCGAATAGTAGGCGGACGACCCACCGGGGTCAACCACTACCCTTGGATCGCTCGGATCGTCTATGACGGACGTTTTCAATGCGGAGCTTCGTTGGTCTCCGAAAGTTACGTCATAACCGCTGCCCATTGCGTGCGAAAGTACGTTTATCCAACTGTTTCTAAAATTATCATTTTAATCGCCTTCATTTTAGACTAAAACGATCGAAAATCAGAGTGATCCTCGGCGACCACGACATGTCAACGACCGCGGACGTTCCGGCAAAAATGCGAGCCGTATCCGCCATAATCAGGCACCGGAACTTCGATACCGATACCTACAATCACGATATCGCTTTGCTTAAATTGAGGAAAAAAGTTGACTTTAGTAGCAGTATCAGGCCCATCTGTTTACCAGCAAGTACGTTTATACTATACCTAAAATTATAAGAGAAGTTTGAAGATGTGTCATACGGCGCGAACTTAATAAATAATATTTCCGGACCGCTAATGCAAATGGCCACCACCATGCAGTGGTCATTTTTGGGTATCGTGGCCATATGCATTAGCAGTTCAGGCATATTTATAAGTCCGTGGTTCTGTCACGAAATTTGAGTATAACAAATCGGGGGCTCGTGCAGTTTCTTCACTCATAAACAAGGAATTAGTAGTTCAAAAATTAACGAAATTAATATCGTTAAAATAAATCTGTTGACGGATAGTGTCCATGTTCTGGAAAGGTTTACTCGCGCGAAACTACTTGTCAGTAAATATTCTGTCCATTCCAG
This sequence comes from Anthonomus grandis grandis, assembly GCF_022605725.1. Classification (NCBI taxonomy): domain Eukaryota; kingdom Metazoa; phylum Arthropoda; class Insecta; order Coleoptera; family Curculionidae; genus Anthonomus; species Anthonomus grandis. The sequence goes on along the minus strand of NC_065563.1, from coordinate 13,254,726 downwards.
TTGAATTGTTGCTTAAAACTTGTACAACTTCTCTTTCGTTCTCTCCTGAATAAGCGATTTCCCTCTTTATTAAATAATAAAACTTATTATCCCTACAAGTCACAAATCCTTTTTAATTTTAACAAAAAATATCTAGTTTTTGCGCCTCTCTCTGACGGAGAACATTGAAGTTTATTTTACCACCTTCTATAAACAAATTGACCCTTACTTTCCTACAATATCCCGTTAAAGAATGAATGAACATCAGTTTCCAGTCACCTCTGACTAACTTCCAAAAAGAACCAAAACTTCTCGATCAAAATATGACCCCCTATAAAAATCGACATAAAAAAAAACGAATATTCCCAATTTTAGATCGTGATCCGGCAGGAAAAGTGGGCACAGTAGTGGGTTGGGGCCGCACCAGCGAAGGCGGATCCCTACCGAACGTGGTGCAAGAAGTCCAAGTGCCCATTTTGACTTTGAGCCAGTGCAGGGCGATGAAATATCGCGCCGCCAAGATCACCACGTACATGCTGTGCGCCGGAAAAGGGGCCCAGGATTCCTGTCAAGGGGACAGCGGGGGGCCCCTTTTGGTCCACAACGGAGACAAATATGAAATTGTCGGGATCGTTTCGTGGGGGGTGGGCTGTGGTAGACCCGGATATCCGGGAGTCTACACCAGGGTGGCCAGATACTTGAACTGGCTGAGAATTAATATTGAAGACGAGTGTATTTGTAGCTGATATAGACGAGGGCAGTAATAAAGACTATTTATTTATTTATTTAAAAAATAAAAGGTGTTTAATATATTAAGTACAACCTAACATGGTCCTACCTTGTGGTATCTATGCAAATAATTCATGAAATCTGGCAAAACCTTATTTAAAATCCTACTGCATTCTTCTTTGGTATAATCCAGCTTGTGTTGACATTCGGCTATCGATAACAAAGGATTCTCATTAAAATCATCCACATCTTCGATTAAATCCAGCATCCTGTCTTCGTCCCAGTTGCCGGTGCCGTTAGCTGCCTCCCATAGTTTTAGGGCGCTGATAAACATCGGTTTTCTTTGGAGGTTAAGGAACTTTTGTAATAGTGGACGGCATTGGGGGTCACTGAGGCAGTTTTTCATTCGGTCATTGTATCTCTCTAATTGTTGAAGGGTAAATTTTATATCTGCCATCGATTAACCTGGAAAAGATAAGCGAAAAAAGAACTAATTCTGTTTTAGTGATAATTTTGCAGGAACATAAATTGGGGTAACAAAAACGCGTACTTACATAGCTACCAAATACGCCTTTTTCGAAAGGATTTCCTCGATAAGTGGCTTTTTGTTTATTGTCTTAATAATTAAAATATATTTACTACTAAAAGTTTACCTCTCTTTTGACTTTGACATTGACATTTTTTCTCCCTCATTTTTGACATTGACATAACCGGTCTGTCATTAGTGTCATTTTCATAGATAGACTCTTATTCAGTGCTGCCAGATCGACAGTTTCACCACTAAATTTAAACCGATTCCAAGCGGCCTATCGGTATTTACCGTTCCTAAATGGTATTAACCAAACACGTCCAAGCGGTTATAGTTATAACCGTTTGAGATACCTTTATACGTCATCAATTTGGAACAGTAAATACCCACATTCCCGGAGCTGTTTTCTAAACGTCAAATGTCAAAGATATTTGAAATAAGTGCGGGAAAAAAATAAAAACAAATTATTTCCTTTTTAAAAATGAAACACAAAATGTTTTCTTTTTTGATATTTATGTTTCAGAACTAATTATTACATATAATATTACTGGCGTCTGGGGTATTATTTACAAACAAACAAAATTATGACAGTGACAGCTGACAAGTTACGCGTCCAAGCGGACACGATTGGTTATGTTATAAAGGGACGGTTCAAGGTGAACCAAGGGCTTAACCGCGGTAAAAACCGATAGATCGGTTTAAGTAATTTATCAATAAATTATTTAGGTTGGCAATAAAAAACAACTGGTTAACGTTAAAATTTTTGCACGTGCCAAAGCGCTTTTGCTATAATTCGCATTAATGTCACGGGTAAACTTGATAAAATGGTTTAGTGAGACTTTTTTAAAGCCCCTTTCACTAATAAAACTGGAGGACCTCTAGTGGGAGAGACTCGACATATGTGGCAACACAGCTCTATGGTTGTCCTCGGCGACATAATATAACCTCAAAAACACATTATATTTTTGGAGGCTGTGTTTCGATCTTGTCCTACTAATTTATTTTCTTTTTGTGTGCGTGTAAAAGGTAAGTTGAGCTTACTCTAAGTGGTTAAAGCTTTCTACATACTAGCTTGCTTTTATTTGCTTTTTGGCTTAAAAATTTCCATTTTGTGCATGCTTATTTCCAATTACATTGCTTAAAGTTAAAGTATTATGAGTGAAGCAGGGGGGGCGGCCCCCCCCAGCCCATGGCAACAATGCCAAAAGAATGTGACGCTATAGATAATGGCAATGTTGATGTTTGTAGTATTTCAATAGAGGCTTCAAATACTAAAAAAAACGACCTTGAAAAAGAACCAGTTTTTTATTCTAAAAATGATACTGGCCCATTTCTTGTCTATTTAGAATCCACCGAAAAAGTGGGTTTTAATGTAGGCAAATTTAATAATATTAAAATTGCTAGAGACATTTTTAACCTAAATCTGACAGACGTTAAAAAAATTAAAAATAAAGGCTTAAACAGAATCTCTGTAGAATTCATTAATTTCCTGTCTGCAAATAATTTTGTTAAAAACAAAACCCTGATAAATAAGGGCTATAAAATCTATATTCCATTTAACTTTGTGACTTGTAAAGGGTTAGTCAGGCAAATTGACATAGAAATAGGCGAAAAAGAAATATTAGAATGTTCTAAAACTGATACCGGCATAGAAATTCTAGAGGTTAAAAGATTAAACCGAAAAATAATTAAAGACAAAGATATAACATATGAACCCACTGGCTCGGTTCTTATTACATTTAAAGGTGTTTGTCTTCCTAAATCCCTAAATATCTACAGACTGGAAAGACCCATTTCTATATACATCTCCCCTGTAACGCAGTGCTTTAGATGTTTACGGTATGGTCATACTCGCACTAACTGTAAAGGCAAAGAAAGGTGCTTCACATGTGGTGAGGAAAAAAAATCTGATTTAGAGGAGCACCCCCCTTGCGAAACTAAATGTTTTTATTGTAAAGGTCCCCATAAATCTACAGACAAAAGCTGCCCCGAATATACTAGGCAAAAAAACATAAAAGAGTTAATGGCATTCGAAAATATTCCCTTTTTTGATGCAAGCGAAATTGTTAAAAAGACGTATTTGACACGTAATGAATTTGTATATCATCCTTCTGACTTCCCTAATATTAAAAATCTAAATAGTCCTGAAAAGAACTATCTAAAAGAGAAAGTAATCCAACCATCACAAAGACGAACCCAACATGCAAAAACTGACCCTATTAAAAGATCATACCAACAAGTAGTCTCTGAAAATAATACAAAGAAAAGAATAATTCATAAAGGTTATGATGTAAAGGCACATAATGATAACTTAATTTCCCCTAACTCTAGACCCCAAAAAGAAGCTAGCTCTCCAATTTTTTCATTAACAAAAGAAAACAGTCTCAAAACACAAATGCCTTCTACAAGTGCAGTTCATAGTTTTAATTCTCATGAATCTTCTTGGTACCCAGATGAAGTTAAAAGCATCATCGATGCATTTTTAAACATGTCAGAAAACAATAAAAGGACAATAAAAACCTTTTTATTCAATCAAAATTTTGATATGGATATTGATCCCGGCTCTCAGTCAGATTCATTTAACTAAAATCAATTTTCCCTTCACATTAATGTCAGGAGTAAATAATTTAAAGATCATCTTTTGGAATCTAAGAAGTATAAACTCTAATAGGGGCAACTTAATAAACCTAATTTACAAAGAAACCCCTGACATTTTTTTAATAAATGAATCATGGCTAAAAACCTCTGATAACTTTAAACTAAATTCTTACAACATAGTTAGGCAAGATAGAAATGATGGTTATGGCGGAGTGGTCACATGTATCAAAAATAATCTGATTTTTAAGACAATTAAATCTTTTTCTTCCGACCATATACAATATATTATAATTGAGATAGGTAAATTGCAAGTTGTTAACTTTTATTGTAACTCACATAATCACATTAATGAGGACATCCTTAATGATCTGATTTCTTTTAACCCTAAAAATATTGTTATAATGGGAGATTTTAATTCTCATTCTCCCTTGTGGGATAAAGCTACACCCAATAAAGGGGGCAGAATAATAAATGATTTTATTTCAAACAATGGACTTGTAATCATGAATGATGGTTCACCAACACTTTTTCAACTGTCCCTGTCATTGCCAAGTGCTGTAGACTTAACTATGGTAAGCGGAAATTTAGCTTTACAAGCAACCTGGAACACCATCAGGGATTGTGGAAACAGTGACCACTTTCCCATACGTTTTATACTTAACAACCATGACAATAATGACTTACATAACATCATTAGGCCCTATAATATTAGAAACTTCAAAAAAGTGGATTGGGAAAGTTTTCATGATAAAGTGTTAATAGCCCTTTCAGATTTGAATTACAACCTGTCTTATAACGAATTAATTGGTCATATAAACATAGTAGCCGATCAGGTAATCCCAATTAAAACAGTTGGCACGTTTAAAAAAAGGGGTAATCCGTGGTGGGATGTTGATTGTACATCCTGGATCAGAGAAAGAAAAACGGCCATAGCAACATTTAATAATAACCCATCAATAGAAAATTATATTGCAGCCAAAAAGGCCATAGCCATTACTAGAAAAAAATTAAACAATAAAAAAAAGGAAAAGTTTAGACTATTTTGTGAAACTTTAAATAGAAATTCTAGTATTAAATATGTTTGGAACAAGGTAAAAAAATTTAACAACAACTCTAAAGTAAACCGATTTAATGTTACAATTTCAGACAACTTTAAACAATTGATCCTTAATAATATGACAGTTGTAAACGTAGACCCCAACTTTAACTTTGTTCGGGTCAATGATACTGAGAACATAAAGCTTTTTTCATTAAATGAGCTAAATCTAGCCTTAAAAAATAAAAAATCATCTGCACCAGGTATGGATGACATGTCATATCAAATGTTCAAATTCTTACCATTTAAAGCAAAGCAAATTCTCCTGAATATTTACAATAACACTTTGATGGGGGGTGAAATACCTATATCTTGGAAAAAATTCAATGTCATTAGTTTCTTAAAGCCAGAGAGGGATCCATCAAATCCTGAAAATTATAGACCAATTGTCTTATCTTCATGCGGAGCCAAAATCTTAGAAATTATGGTTAAAAATCGACTAGACTGGCGATTGGAACATAACTTAGAATTTTCACATAAACAGACAGGTTTTCGCAAGGGAAAGGGTATATACAATAATATTGCATATATCACTTCATACATTAACCTTGCTTTTCAATCCTCCGAATCAGTTATTGCCGTTTTTTTAGATATCAAGGCAGCATACGATAACGTAAATATATACAAACTTTACGACAAAATTAAAAATCTCCAAGTGCCTGGTTTATTGTGTAATTTAATTTTTAATCTCCTGACGGAACGGTCTTTATTTTGTAGGGGTAATGATGGGTCTTTTTTAGGACCAGTTCAATCAACTACGGGGGTACCACAGGGCTCCCCCCTAAGTACGATTTTATTCAACATATATATAAGGGACATTTTTAATTTAAATCTGGGAGAAGCATCTATAATTGGGTATGCTGATGATCTGGCAGTAATTATTAAGGGTAAAAATGTCACTTCCATGGTGAATAAAATAAATAATGCCCTAGAGCGCATACACTTATTTCTCAGTGAACATAACCTATCTGTCTCTTATAACAAAAGCGAGGCAATTTGGTTTACTAGAGGGAGGAGAAGCAATGCCCCACCACCTATACAATTCAACAATTCAGTTATTTCTTATAAACGACAGGTAAAATATCTGGGTGTAATTCTACATGAGAACCTAAAATGGGCACCTCATATTATTAATATTACTAATAAGGCCAAAAAATCATTAAATGTCCTAAGAGCACTTTGTAGGGTATGGTGGGGTGCCGACCCAAAAACCCTCCTAATTGTCTTCTTTGCTTTAGTACAATCCCACCTGGATTTTGGATCAATTTTTTTCAAGCCTTGTTCAAACACTGCACTCAATAGATTAGATGTGGTTTTTTATGAAGGCTTACGTATATGTCTGGGATGTATGCGGTCTACCCCTAAGGTTGCACTTTTGGCAGAAGCATCTGTCATGGATCTAGAACACAGAAGAAAGATAATTGCCCTTAAATTCATTTCTAAAATCCTATCTATAACAAATCACCCGACTATACAAATAATAAATAATATCCGAATGAAAGTAATCCATAGACCAGAATTCTGGAATGAGAACAAAATGCCATATTTAGTGGAAGCATTACAATCTTATAGGCCACATTTAAAATCAATTTATAGGGGTCCAACTTTTCCCTGTTATGAGATTGACTTTCCTATTCTTTGCAAACCTTTAAAACCCATAAATCTTAACTGTAAAAAAGGGGATGGTATATCTAAAAACATATTTGCGGCAGAATCCAACAAATTAAAAGCCCAATATACATTTATTTTTTCTGATGCATCAAAAAAATGTGAAAGGGTGGGGTTTGGCATATCCATCCCCTCTTTGAATTATAAATTCTCACAAAGACTTCCCAACAATTTAAGTATATATAAAGCAGAAATAATTGCAATACATGATGCCATTAAAACTGCTATTAACCAAAAAATTAAAAATGCGATAGTCTTTTCAGATTCAAAGGGAGCCATAACAAAACTCTGCAACCCTTCCTTTGCAGCTAACTCCGAACATTGGGTTCTGTCTACAAAAAGGCTGATTGTCACGACTAACAAAAATGATTATAACATCAAATTATCCTGGATTCCAGGACACTCTGGTATAACCGGAAATACGGAGGCAGATACTCTGGCCAAGATTGGGACAGACTTAAATATTCCTAGAAAAATATTATATGACATAAAAGATATTTTTAATCCTCTTAAGCAAGAAATTTCAAACGTCTTCAAAAATAAATGGAAAGCTTTGGTTACAACGAAACATCACGGCTATGCCGGGGTTCAATCTACTTTTAACAGTAAAAAATGGTACGCCAATTTGACCTATAGGGATAGAAAACACGTTACAACAATAATTAGAATGCGCACAGGTCATTGCCTGACTAACGCCCATCTATATAAGATTAAAATGAAAGGTAGCCCTTATTGCGACTGCGGTATGCTTGATGACCTAAACCACATATTTTTTGAATGCCCTATTAATAATATACCCGATCTAGACTTGTATAAAATCTTTGTATTGAAAAAGAAAATATCACCATTATCCATAACTCAAATTCTGTCTGCCCCCGACGACGAATCAATAGAAATAATCATGCGATTTATAAACATCAATAAGATTAAACTTTGAAGCTCAACTATCCAATACCCCTCTTGTATCCTACAATCCCGCTTGTTTTAGTGCTTGGTGTGGTCCCTCATTCCTTTTGTTGTAATACTAACGTTTTCCTCCCGTATTATAGCTACAAACCATAAAGCCGACGGCCGATACAAGACAAAGCTATAGTCACAAGCTAAACAGAACGAGCAAAGTTGTAATATAAGAAGATATTTCGGAGATTCCTGCATGGTCCAGAGCCAGACAAAGAAGGAGTCTCCCCCAAATCGGGCTGGCAATTGCCTCGCAGCAAAGCCATCAACTAAACAAACAACAACAATAACCTCAAAAATCTGTTTTATTTTTTTATAAATAATCCATATTATTATTTAAAACCGAAATAAACGATATTGTTACCTAAAAAAAATACTTCCTCACTGTTTGCTATGAAAAAAATGGAAGATTAGTAAGTCTTTTAAACTTCCTAAGTGAAAGACCCGCATGTCATAACCTCAATCATGTTGCAGCGTAAAAAAATGCATCCAAGACCACAGAAATCCGTTGGTAAAAGTTAATTTGCCGGCTCAAAAGCTCTTTTTCGCTGCGAAAACCGACGATGAAAAAGCGACGATCGAACTGTATCAGGAACACATGAAAATTGCGTTGGGACATCAGAGAGTTGAAAAGAGGTAAGCGAGTTGATGCCAGAATGTGACCATAAAATTGAAACGAAACACATCTAAAAGGTGTGGACGTGCCCGAGGCCTGTGGCACCCTGACTCGGGCAAGACGAAACTGGACAAAGTCGTGAAAAATATTGTGAAATTCTTCGGGGTTCAAGATAAAACTGGGATCTTCTTACACCCGGAAGAGATGCTCTTCTTATTAGAAACTAATAGGTTAGAAGTTACTTTTAGTGATACACCATTGAGCATTGAAAAAGCTTATCGACTTGTTTTAAAGCACATTAGCTTGGAACACTATAGGGTCTACAAAAAATTGGCCTTAATGGGCTACAAACTGGTCCGAGAAGAAGAGTATGTTGACAAGAAAAAAAGGGCCTTGGTGGGTACCGAGGAGAGTAGTAGGAAAAAGTTTAAAATAGGTACTGAAGCTGGTTCTGAATTTGTTGAAAATTTATTAAGAACCATTAGGGATAAGATGCCTCGGGAGTGTCAATATGAAAGCACTTGCCCTGCTAAGCCCGACTATTGCATTTACTTACCTAAAAGCGTGGCACCGGACTTTCATTTATTTATTTGGTAAGTGTAGTATGTTTCACATTTCGGTAAATATGACTGATTTATTGCTTTTGTAGTCGAAATAATGAAGTGCCTTTTAAGGACTTTTGCAGCTGCAAGTTGGCACATATTTATGCAATTTGCAGTGATGATGTCACTTTTTATGCTGTCGGCAATGTACATGTTCCTTATATTTAATTAAAAACAGTGTATAAAAAGGTTTTTTATTTGAACAACCACATTATTTGTAAGTATTCTTAGGGGGTAGATTAGTATGTATGTGTACTTGAGCAATAAATTAGTGATAAATGTGCATTTTTGGGGCTTAAACGTAAATCTTTGGGCCTACCTAAATATTAGGTATTAAGTAAACAATACTGTTAATAAAGCTTATCCTAATACGATTAAATTAAAGCTTCAAGTTCTTTGTATCATCGAATTCAATCATACGTCAACTAGATTCCCTCAGAAGTCACGGCCAACCAAAATTAATGCCGGTCATCTGGTAAAATCTGACGTTAAAAGGGCGATAAAAGTCCCGCAAGCGGCTCACCACCACCGGGTCCACGTACGGATGATTCCTGCCCTTCGTTTTACCCAAACAGTGGGGGGCGCTGTGCCCCTCGCTCTTAAACAAACACGGGAACCCTTTGGTCGTGTTAAAGTAAAAATGTTTCTCGGTGACGACCCGTTTGAGCCCCAAAAAGTCCTGGACCCGTTTTAGTTCTATAGCGGGGTCCAAAATGAGTCTCTCGCCGCTAATAAAGAGCAGCTGGGACAACGGGAAGAACTTGAGCCAACGGGTCAGATAGCGATAGTAGAGGCCGAGCTTTATGGGGCCCCACGACGTGTCCACTATACTACCCACCGTCCCGTTCACAAACACCAAATCCTCGAAAGGTTTTAGGGATTTGTGCGAGGTGGCTTGAGTGTAATCCGAGATCGCCCTGAAAATATCGAGCACCTCAGTGTCGTAGCGTAGTGTATAGAAAAATCAAATTCGTTATAAGGAACTGACAAAAAAACTGAACCCACCTAGTAACGGGATCTCTTACGACCACCAACAGTTTCGTCGAGGGGTTCATCATTTGCACCCTACGGGGCGCCTCCTTAGTTACAAAATACGATGGCGATTTTTCGATGGTCAATTGTCCATCGAGGGTGGGCGGCATGTGGTCCCGGTACCACTGGAAGCCCTTATGGTAGTTTTTATCGAAAAAATGCACCTCGCTACCGGCCGCCCTCACGTCCGGATGGATCCGGATGAACTCGAGAAGGGCTCGGGTGCCGCCCTTTTTTACTCCTATCAATTTTATACCCATCAAGTCGAACTCTTCATTTTTTTAAATCATTAAACCAAATAGTGAATTTATTTATTTAACTGTTGGGATTGACCCCGTTACTAAATAATATGACTAATTATTAATTAACAATAATTATCAGATTTAATCTTTCTTTCTTTCTTACCGATAATTAAAGCACTGGGTAGTTGCCTTGCGGGTCTGAGCCCTTGTTCCCTAAACAGTCTATATTTGGGGGATATGTCGGTTTCATTGTTTTCCAAGAGAGACACCACCCTTACCAATGTAGCGGGGTATTGTAGAAGGGGTATTTCGTTTACTACCACTGGTGTGTGTCTCCACTAAAGGTTTTTATAAACAATTTAATGAAAAAATTGTCTATTTATTAACTCACCTTAGGTATTTCATTGGATATGTTGCTCACGATACAAGAATTAAAGATAAAAGTGATATAAAATGAGATAGCTGCCAAGATAAGTAGGGCAACTATTGTTTTTTTCGATATAGAAAACTCCATGCCACCCGATCATCTCTGCCTCAGTTCACATCTGGAAGTGTTATATTATGCAAAACAAACTAATTATTCAAACAAGCTCGACGGTTTGTTAAATGTATGCATGTTTCCTTAACAGGTTTTCAGAGAGATAATTAACTACTGGTAAATATTTAATTAGTAACATGAATGTGTGGAGTGGCTTCAAAGTTTTAATTATGATGTTTTAGTGGAAATTCTTGCAGTTATCTATGATTTGTTATTAAAAAATATTAATTCCCCTTTAGAATGTCAATAGTTGTAAGCGAGACCATTGAAAAGTTTTAATAAAATGCAAAATTAATTGCCCAGTGGCATGGCTTACCTTCCCCAGAGCAAAATTCTCAAATTGCATAATAACTTATTATAACATCTTGTCGGACTTGCATTGTCTTATTTATTTAGTGTAACACATTATATATATTTATTTAGTGTAGCAAGTCTGACAAGATGTTTTCACTGTACCATTGTCTACCACCTTCAAAAAACCAACTTATTATAAACTAAACGCTCTATAAAACCCTTTTTTGGTACTTACAATGCACTTTTATAAGCCCTACGTCAAATAATTTAGGATCTTATTCAATTTCCGGTTGCTTGTCATGACGCAAACGTTGCGTATGGAATGCGATTTTTTGCAACGGTGGCTTTGCCCTTCCCGAATAACGACCGGGGAATTAGCATCGGATTTACACCGGATATGAACAATGTAAATAGTTTCAATGCTAGGGAATGTTATTAAAAAAAATTCTAAAAAAGGTAAACAAATGTTTGACGTTTATTGTGTAATAAACGTCAAATGTTTTAGGTTAGTATTATAGAGATGTGCGCTGATACTTTAATATCTGATACATGATGCGAAGTAATCGAATCCTTCGACCCCAACTACTCGTTACTTTTTCACCGGTGGCTGCTTATGCGTACTAAATTTATTTTATAAGCAAAATATGGCAATATTGTTAATAAAATTAAATAAACCACGCACTTGCTTAATACTTCGATACCTTGTTCTTCAAATAGTTTTGAATTCGTTCGTGGCCAAAGCAAGCCCTAAATTTACCACAGGTATTCATATAAAATCTTAATAGTCGTCTGTATATTCACACAACTACTTTGTAACAAATACAAAGTATCTGACATTTAGATATAACCTATCAGAATCCACTCGATACTTTGCACATCACTATAAGGTTATGTCATGTGTCAAATTCGCGAGGTTGTTTGAGGTTACGTTCAAAGGCTCTATTAAATTAATTAATTATATATTATATAATATTTTATTAATTAAATCTAAGCCACTTTATTTATTAAACAGAAAATATACAAATTTGAACAAAAAAGGTAATAAATTTAGTTGCACCTGTGTATACCTAACCTATATGAATAAGTGGTATAATAAAATCTTTTGAAAGTATCAATCTATGGATAAAACAGGGACTCCCTCAAATCAAAACACACCTAAACTTCTCAAAAATAATTTTATTTCTTCTTAGGTTTCCCCATTAAATTACTAACGGTGACGGGTTCAATGATCGCCCCCATTCTAGTCTCAACGGTCGGTTTAATGAACCTCCTAAAAGCCAACTCGGGCACGAAAGTGTTCCCGATCGGGGCCCTGATGCTGGCCTCGTAATCCTTAACGCTCTTAAACGGGAACGGAACCTCGGAGACCAAATGGGGTTTCGCTTTAAGGGCGGCCTTTTCGTTTATAATTAAGGCCCCCTTGTTCTCGTCCCTCCTGGGCATCTCTTTCGGCATCTTTACGATGAATCTTTTGCGTTTTCGCTGCTTTTTTGGGTCGATTCCTGTGCCGGCCCACGAGCCCCAACCCGGTAAGTTCAGGTCGATGTCTTGCGGTTTGTCTTTGTCGATTTCCGCTTGTTTTTCTTTATTGAAGTCTTCTTCTATGTCGTTGTCTTCCAGGGCCTCCATTATGATGCTTCTTTGGCTAGTCGTGGGGTTTTCGTTTTCGGTTATTAGGTCTGGCATTGCGGAATCTAGGGTTGTTGTTGCAGTGGGTTTTACGAACTGTTCAGGATTTAGGTTGGCAGTTGTATTCGCTGGTCCTGCACTGTTTAATATCGAGTTTAAGTTGCTTATGTTTTCGGTGGTTCCTTCGGGTTCGGTAGACGGTTTTTCTATTAATTCTTCATCAATTATTTGTTTTTTAGTTTGTTTGGGCATTGCCAAGTCGACTTTTGTTTTTGTCGCCTTATTTGTGGGCTTCTTGACTTTTTTAACTGAGACCTTTCCGATGCCTTTTTGCTTTTTAAGCTTTTTCTCAATTTTTCTTTCGGCATTCTCAAATAAATCTTCAATGTCCCACTCACCGGAAGCATTCAACATATTTGTTTTGGGCTTGTCGCTTTTCTTTTTCTTCAATTTCGGCACTTCCTCCACACTTTGCACCACTTTTCTCTTTTTTACTTTAGTAACCTTCACATCGCCCCCTTGTTTTTCTTTTAATTCATCACTTTTAAGTTCGTCAACACCGTTTACCACAGTTTCCTTATTTTTTTCACTCCAAAACTTTTTATAACCGCTAACGAAATCCCTAAGGTCCTTATCGGGCTTAACGGCTCCCACCCAAGGGTTTTTCCCATTCGAAACCTCAAAATCTTCAGTTACAAAACCCTCATCTTCAGATTCGCTTTCGACTTTCTGTTTTTGGGTTAATTCTCTGCTGATTTTTAGTTGCTCTGCTAAAACTTGACGACTCTGGAATGAAAAATACTTGGTATGTACAACCTATGCTATAAATATGTTAATTTTTATATATTTAAATAAAAAAAAACAATGATACTCAATTTGTTAATGTTTTTCATACATAACCTTAAAAATTTTTTATAACGCCTAAGTGAACTCACTACTAGCTATTACTTAATTCTGAATTAATTGTGTATTAATTCCTGGTAAAATGAGCAGAAACTATCATAATTATTGCAAATAGACATAGGTTCCTCGTCCACTATATTATCACAATGTATACAACCATTGTTTCATTAATAAAATGTAATTCCTACAGCATAATGCATAATGTTCGCCATCTTTTAAATTTATTGCAAGGTTTATATGCGAAGCAAAATAGGCTGATTTAAACTGACAAACAAACAAATTATTTTTTTCACTCACCTCTTTATCATACTTGGCCCTCACTTGTTTACTCTTGGCCCACTGTCCTGTGCCCTTATGCCTCAAGCTGAACCTCTCCAGGGCCCTGGCCTTCTCGATCTCACTTAACTTCTTCAAGGCCTCTTCGGGGTCGGTCTTTTGTAACTCCTCAAACTCTTTTAACTTTTCCTTTATTTTCTCCTTACGTAAAATCCTGTGGTACTTTTTGCTTTTTATTTTATTCTGTCTGCGGGCTTTCGCTTCCTTGTAGCTCTGGTGAGCTCGTAATTTTGCCGCCTCCTTTCTTTTTTCTTTCAGTTCTTCTAGTGTTAGTGGGGTTTCGTCTCTATCGGTTTCTTCCTCGATTTTGTACTCTTCTACTTTGTCCAGTTGCTCGAGACGCTTTTCTAAATCGGATTTGTAAGTCCAACTGTTGGGGAAGGAAGCGGCCTCGTTTTTTTCAATTTTTATATCCTCAGAGTCGTCCAGTGGGAAACTGTGATGTGCCTGCGCCCGATTGGCCGTAACGAAAGCCTCCCACCGGTCAAACAGGAATCGGTTTTTCTCGTAACCCACCGAACGTTTGATTTTCTCCCTCTGGGGTTTCTCCAAGGGCTTCGGCAAAGTGTGACTCTTCTTCTTGGTCGAGTCAATTTTTTTGCTAATTTCCGCATGTTTCTTACGGGTTTTTAGAACCTTAGCCAAATCGTCTATATGGACGGACCCCTTTTGGCCGGTAACCGACTTCACCAAGTTAAATTCTGATATTTGTAGGGCCGGTTCTGTACGGCAAGGTTTCTTTAACTGTGACGATTTGTTCAAGTTTAATACTTTTTCAACTATTGAGGCGTCTTTGCTGTCGTCCAGATCGTTGTCTGATATGTTAAAGTCACTGTCGTCGCTCATTTTTTTATTTTTATTAAAAAAAAAAAGGTTTTTGGTAATAGGACACTAATATTTACAAACACATGTTTTAAAATGTGAGGTTATGCGTGATTGTCAAATGGTTGACAGGGCAGCCTACTGATCTGAGGCGTTGCCAATGTTTAAGGATTATTTTGCATTCTAAAATGATTGGAACATAATTTACGATGAAAGGGACTTCATTCGAATAAATACTATCCACCACACATGCATTTCATTGAATTATTTAAATCGAACATCAGCGTATTGTCGCTGTGGCGGCGTTGCAACATCTCCCCCGTTATGAACAGTAATACACTTTATATGTAGGGATCCATTCTCCAATCTGTATTTAGGCCAATCCAATATATCAAGTTAATTTTTGGGGTAAATGAGAATATTTAATTTGTTAGCGATATTATATCTCATTCCTCTCTAGGATATATTTGACAATGTCGCAGTATCAAATTTGAAATTGACAGGTTAGGGACCTCACATAACCTCACTTTTGTAACGTGTCCATGTCATGTTGTTTTATTTTGTATTTGTATTCAGTTATTATAATTAATTTAAACAAGCGTAGCCCGATAAACAATAGTTTTAAGTATTCAATATGAAGTCTAAACAGTCCAAAAGTGAACCTTCTACCGTGCTAATGCCGGCTGATGTAAAAACAGCCATAAAAGGTGTGATAAAGTTCGCATCGGAGAACCCCAAACTGCAAAACAACCTGTTCAACGAGGAGTTTCCCCTGTTCCTTCAAATAAACTCCTTTAAAATTCCCAAGAGTCGTGGGGCGGTTAAGAAGGTGTTTAGGGTCCCATTGGCTCACTCCCCGTTATCACAGGACCCGGATGTTTGTCTGATTGTGCCTGACGTTAAGGGAATTCCGAATAAGGAGCACGAAAGACACTTGGAGCATTACGAGACCCTGTTAAGGTCCAAAGATGTGACTGGAATTAAGAAAATTATGACTTTTCATGAGTTTAGGACTGAATATGACACATTTGAGCTGAAGCAAAGGTATGTAATCTAATGATTTTTTGATTAATTGTGCACCCCAAAAATTTTTTTTTAGGCTTGTTGATTTGTATGACATTTTCTTAGTGGATGGCAGGATAAGTGGCAAAGTAGTGCACAAAGGGGGCAGCATCTTCTATAACAAACGAAAAGTGCCAATTGCAGTAAAATTGCACCTGCCAAAATTGAAATCGCACCTGGAAGAGTCCTTGAAAAAAGCATTTTTGTTGTTGAACTGGCACAGTGACAGTCATGCAGTGCAAATTGGTCATAGTAAAATGAAAGTGTCTCAATTAGCGGCGAATGTCAATAGTGTGGTGCGATTTATAGAAAAACAATTTCCTGGAGGAATGGAGAATGTTAGGAGCTTAAATGTTTATGCCTTTAGGGGCTCCAGTGTTCCCGTTTATTTATCTTTAAGTAAGTAGATAGTTTTAAGTAAATTAGCAGTGTTATGGTGTTTCATTTTATAGAGGATCCTAATGAAGTGGAAGTTCCAACACTAACAACTAGAAAACCAAAATCATACAAGCAGTTCAGTGGCGAATTGACCACCCAATATAATGCCAATATACTGGTAAAACCATCGGGACAAGTTGTAGTGAGACGCTCGAAAAAATACAACCAGAATAACCAGGACGAAAATATCACCGATGCAGATATCTTAAGGGAAAATAAGAAAAGTGCTAAGGGGGAAGGAGAGACTAAACAAGGAAAGAAGAGGAAAATGATTGAGCAAAAGCAGGAGAAAAATGTGGTAGAAAAGAAGAAGATTAAGGGGGCTTCTACAGTCGAGAAAAAAGGAAAAAAGAACTTTATGGTTAAGAAACAAACAAAAGTTGGAAAAAAAATAAATAAAAGTTAATATTAATGTTAATAAAGGGTTCATTTAAATCTTGGAGTTTTTCATTCAAATTAGGGTAAAAACCGCAGTAGTTGCCTCGTGACCAATAGGTTCCAATCATTACGAAACTCACCAATATTGACATAAAAGATAGTACATATAAAGTAGCGACATAAAAGATATTAACTGTCTTAAATAAATTCAATTTTCAAGGCACTTGAAGACGTTTTTTCAATTAAATAATGAAAGTTAATATTTTGATCATTATTCATGCAGTTGAAGTTGTTTATCACTTTTTCCATGCAGTTAGTATTTCAACCAGGCAGTTCAAGTTGATTTCTTGCCTTTTTTTAACTTTTTCCAAGCAGTTGAAGTCCTTTAGAAGTGCTTTCAACTGCTTGGAAGATTTTTTATTAATTACCTGGAAAATAATAGAATAATGTCAAACAACATCAACTGGAAAAGCCTCTCAATTGCACCACCAGACAAAAAGACGCAGGATTTTATGAACATGTATCGAGAAATAGGAGCCCAGCAGTTGATTGATTTCCCAACAAGATACAGAAAAGACCAAAGTTCCCTTTTGGACCTCTTCATAACCAACGATCCTAAAAGCATCTTTGATCTTTGCTCAGAACCGAACTGCCTCTCAGCATGGTTTTTTGCAAAAACACAACTAAAAATTCCACCCAAACAAACGCAAACAATAAATTGTAAGAAGGAACTTTTACACTGCAAACTATGAAGAAATCAACCACTCTTCGAAAACTTTCAAAACGTTGTGAATGGTGCTATACCAGATGGGTGAAAACAAACCCCCAAAAACCATGGATAAGTTGGTCGACGCCAGAAAGAAATATGACAATGGTCTTGCAAACTCGGCCTCGCCAAAGAAACTATTTAAATACGTAAATCGCAACTTAAACTCGAAAATCTCAACCATAACCCTAAAAGATACAGTAACCCAGCAGTTTCTAGACAGCAAATCCATGGCGTAACTGTAACTATTCATTTTAGAAAAGAGAAAGTCGAAGAAACGCTTGAAAATATGAAAAGGGACTGAAACCCAGGACCAGATAAAATCCCAACAGTTTTCCTTCAAAATTGCAGAAATTCCCTTTCTTTCGGGGGCAATGCAGGAATGCTTAGGACAAGGAAAGATACCAGAAGAATGAAAACATTCAAGAAGGGAGACTGGAACAAACTGGAAAACTACAGACCAAACTACAGACAGAGAAAGTAATAGTTAAGAAGTTCATAGCATTCTTTCTGGAGAATGGTTTGATACCTGCCTCTCAGCATGGATTTTTGCCTAAACGTTCAACAACAACAAACCTTTTACAGTGTTTGAATGACTGGACAAAAAATCACGACAATGGCCAGCCAATAGACATAATATATCTTGACTATGAAAAGGCATTAGATAAAGTCCCGCACAAGCTCTTAATGGCAAAGCTGGAGCATTTTGGAGTCAGAGAAAAGCTGCTTGATCTGAATGAGAGATTCTACCAGGTTATAGTAAATGGGGAGCTGTCCAGTCCACATCGAGTGAGCAGCGGCGTTATCCAGGGATCGGTAGTTGGCCCAGTGCTTTTTACATCATATTTATCTGATCTAGTTGGACTTATAAAGATGGCCACAAGTCTGTTTGCAGATGACTGCAAAATATATGCTAATCCTCTAACCAGCAAAATGTTGAGATGTGGTCAAGGCAATGGGGTATTAAACTAAACACATCCAAATGCCCAGTGTTGAAGATCGGTCCAGATAATCCTGATAATGAATATTCTGGATGGATGTGAGGAGTCCTAGTCATATAACCAGAATTTGTAAAAAAGCAAACTCGCCAGTCTATCTGATAAAACAAGCTTTTAGAGGCCATTCTATTGAAATGATATCCACTCTATACAAAAGTTACATAAGATCAAAAATAGAATATGATGCCTTTATTGTATGGAACCCATATTATATTAAAGATATAGACCGATTGGAGGAATTACAGCGCAAAGTAACAAAAATCCCTTACGAATTAAGCGAGGTGCCATAACCAGAAGAGGCGATCTCCAGTGGTTATTACCAGTGCAATTTGGCAAACCTTTTCCACTATATAGCCAAAACCATCATCTCCGAGGACATACAAGGAAGTTTGAAAAAGAAAGAACGGCAAAACTTTGTAACAAATCGTGCAGTGCATTTGTGGAACTCGTTGAATCAGGAAACGGCAACAGAATCTCGTTGATGTTGAGCTGGGACAAAAAATTCTAAGAGAATGATCCACTACTGCACGTGAGCAGGTCCACCTACTCAAGCCTGAAACATACGGAAGAAACAATAGCTTCATCGGTCTCACCGACTGCTATTGTCAACATAATAATAATAACAGTTGACATAATGTCAACTGCCAAGAATTTTTTTGAGATTTTAGTGATGATTAGTTCAGTAGAAGACTAAGTTGGAGTTTTTCTGCAGTTAGACCTTTACTCTAATGAAGTAAATTATGTAAATATTTTTTGGCAACGCCACTGGTACAGATTACTTGTGTCAAAGAAGATTATAGCTACGCTAGTAGCTATAATAGTCTTTGCTTGTGTCGATGGAATCAACAATGCAATCCAGCGGCGTTGCGTTGTTGTTGCCATCTTCTCTAATTATACGTGATCTATACATTAATTTAATTTTCAATGTTGACTTCTTTATAGAGTATCTTTCAAAGGTTCATAATTTATTAAAGAGGAATAGTATTGTTTTGCCCCCATTCTCAAAATAGATGACAAATTTTTAACCACCTGTCATAAAAACGTCATCATGACATCTCTCCTGCTCAAAAGATCTCCGCTAAAACGCATTAGATCCCTCTGCACCACCCCTCGACCAACTAGACCAGACTATTGCAACAAAACCAAAAAACCCCCACAAGACCCGGCGGTTCAACTGAAACAGTTCGGCGTCTACGTCCAGGAATGTCTCCCGAAGTTTGTCCAACGGGTCCGCGTGACCCACTGCAAGGAACTGGAAGTGTTGATTCCTCCCGAGGGAATACTCCCGGTGATGCAGGTACTCGCACCTAACCGTTGTTCTTTTTCCTGGATAATTCTTTTTGGTTGATTTCCAGTTTCTTAAGGACCATCATAACGCCCAAATGCAATGCCTGATGGACGTATGCGCCATAGACGTGCCCGGGAGGTTATACAGGTTCGAGGTGATTTATAGTCTTTTATCCCTAAGGTTCGCCACCAGAATGCTGGTGAAGACTTACACGGACGAACTTACCCCCATAGATTCCGTTACAGGTTTGTTATCTTTAATAGAGGGTGATTTTTAGTTAAGGGCCTCTCTTAGGTATCTATAAGTCCGCCATGTGGTCCGAAAGGGAGGTGTGGGACCTGCACGGGGTTTTTTTCGCCAACCATCCGGATCTGAGGAGAATCGTGACCGATTATGGGTTCGAAGGTCATCCACTTAGGAAGGATTTTCCTGTGTGCGGATATTATGAATCCAGGTAAAAAAGGGCACAGAAATAAAACAATTATTGACTAGGTGGAACAGGGTTGCACCCATTGGAATTTCTTATTGTAGGTACGACGAGGAGAAGAAACGGGTGGTACTGGAACCGGTGGAGTTCGCCCAAGAGATGAGACAGTTCGACCTAAGTTCCCCTTGGGAGGAGTTCCGGAACTTCCGGACGGATTTGCCCGATAAAGTTCCGGTGGCAAAAGTTGTCGAGGCCAAAAAGACCAACGAGAAAAAATGATTGAATGTTTAATTAATTTGATTTGTTAAATAGAAACTTTCAGTTTTGTTATACTAACGGTGCTTAATAGAGTTTTTTTTTTTTATTTTCTTTGTCCTTTAGTACATAGAGAAATTAATAAACATAAAGGGTTCAATTTCGCGCGCACAAAAGTATAGATTAGTGGTGGTTGCATACAAACTGATAGACATTCTTTTGACATATCATTCTCGCCTTAGAACATCGAACGGCCCGCGAGATCACCCGATTTTTCTCCTCTTGATTTTTTCGGGTAGGGTTAATGAGTTAATTTGAGTTTTTTACTAAAAAAATGGTTTTTCCTTTGAACAGGAGATTACTCCTCATCTATATAACATATATGATACTATTCTTGTCGTATTGTTTTCCACAACTTGAGTTACTATGGGCTCTAGTACTCATTGTTGGCTCGTCTTTGACCATTTCTAAAACTAAATTTACTAATATACGTAATATTACAATAATTATATTTTAATTAAGACACTTTAAGAGATTCTTCGAGTGTCTCTGACTTATTAGATCTCGAGGCCTCGAACTAATAAGTCGTTCTACAGTACAATTTCAATAAAAAAACCCTATTGTTTCACCTATAAAACGGTCCCATAGGTAGGTACTGTATACTCTCCGCTGTCAAAACTCAACTGTCAGTTTCAGGCCTTTAATCAAAAAAAATAATAATAAAAACCATAAACAAAAACCAGCTTAAAATTTACCAAATTTTTTCATAAGTATTTACAATTTCCCATCGATTTTAACCTCGTCCCTTTCCACCCACCATGATGGATCTCCTGGAGGAAATAACCGACGAGAGTGACCACGAGCAGCAGCAGCAGCAGCAGGAGAGTCCCCGGGGGTACTACACCAGGGCCAAAAGGCGACGACTGTCGGAGCAGTTCCCGCAGGATAGAGAGGACGCCTCCTCTTCCTCCTCCTCCTACAGGGTTCCGGAGGTCAGCAAGAGGAAGAACCCGATTATGTTCGTGCCCACGGAGGTTCTGCAGAGTATATTCAAGCATTTGACTTACCACGAATTAAGTAAGTTACGTTTAAGAAATGTAACTAGTTCTGTCCTTGAGACCTCTTTAGTACAATTTTATGCTTATTTAAGCATCAGGTTACATGCTGAACACATTTTGGGATTCAATTATGCATGGACAAACATTCTAGTACAATTATTGTTATGGTAGGTTCGAAGGTGAGGCTGGTCAACAGGAGATTCAAAATTGTAGCGGAAGATCTACTGAATCTGGGTTATAAAAGGATACAGAGGAAGTTTAGGGCCCTGATCGCGTCTACGGAAGTGGCCCTACGCTGTATAGAGGACGACATGGAGACTAAATGCATCGCCAGGCTGCTCTCCTTATTGGAAGTTTTAAATTTACAGGTAAAAGTTATTGTACAATAATTACAAAACATTAACAAAATCGTAGTACGCCGTGGTACTTTCGACCATATGGCGGTACGTCTACAACGACCTTTACAAGTGCAAGTCGACCTGCATGTACGCCGGCTTAATCATAGACACCCACGAGGCTTTTTTCTGGAAATTCGTACATTGTCCGAACCAGTTGTACTCGCCGGCAGTCATCAAGGAGTATGTGAGTATATTCACGTATTGCACGTTATTTTGGCTCAGTAACTAGTTTTTGGTCACGTTATTTCGAGAGTTCGCGTTTTGACCGCGTTAAGCCTGTTCCAGACTTATCCCCCGGAAGTGACGAAAATCATCCAGATGATTTTTTATTAAAAACAGTCCAGAAATTAATTTAATCCAAATTTAAAAATTCATAAGAAATCCAAATCAAGAGCAATTTACTTGAAATTTCTTAAAGCTATAGAGACATCTATTCCTAATTGGCGAAAAAAGTTTCAAGTAAATTGGTCCAATATTTTTTCAGTTATGAATTTTTTATTAAAAACAGTCCAGAAATTAATTTAATCCAACTTTAAAAATTCATTAAAAATTCAAATCAAGAACAATTTACTTGAAACTTTGTAAGGTTATATAGACATCTATTCCTAATTGGCGAGAAAAGTTTCAAGTAAATTGGTCCAATATTTTTTAAGTTATAAATTTTTTATTAAAAACAGTCCAGAAATTAATTTAATCCAACTTTAAAAATTCATTAAAAATTCAAATCAAGAACAATTTACTTGAAACTTCTTAAGGTTATAGGGACATCTATTCCTAATCGGTGGAAAACGGTTTCAAGTAAATTGGTCCAATATTTTTTCAGTTATGAATTTTTTATTAAAAACAGTCCAGAAATTAATTTAATCCAACTTTAAAAATTCATTAAAAATTCAAATCAAGAACAATTTACTTGAAACTTTGTAAGGTTATATAGACATCTATTCCTAATTGGCGAGAAAAGTTTCAAGTAAATTGGTCCAATATTTTTTAAGTTATAAATTTTTTATTAAAAACAGTCCAGAAATTAATTTAATCCAACTTTAAAAATTCATTAAAAATTCAAATCAAGAACAATTTACTTGAAACTTCTTAAGGTTATAGGGACATCTATTCCTAATCGGTGGAAAACGGTTTCAAGTAAATTGGTCCAATATTTTTTCAGTTATGAATTTTTTATTAAAAACAGTCCAGAAATTAATTTAATCCAACTTTAAAAATTCATTAAAAATTCAAATCAAGAACAATTTACTTGAAACTTTGTAAGGTTATATAGACATCTATTCCTAATTGGCGAGAAAAGTTTCAAGTAAATTGGTCCAATATTTTTTAAGTTATAAATTTTTTATTAAAAACAGTCCAGAAATTAATTTAATCCAACTTTAAAAATTCATAAGAAATCCAAATCAAGAGCAATTTACTTGAAACTTCTTAAAGCTATAGAGACATCTATTCCTAATTGGCAAAGTTTCAAGTAAATTGGTCCAATATTTTTTAAGTTATAAATTTTTTATTAAAAACAGTCCAGAAATTAATTTAATCCAACTTTAAAAATTCATTAAAAATTCAAATCAAGAACAATTTACTTGAAACTTCTTAAGGTTATAGGGACATCTATTCCTAATCGGTGGAAAACGGTTTCAAGTAAATTGGTCCAATATTTTTTCAGTTATGAATTTTTTATTAAAAACAGTCCAGAAATTAATTTAATCCAACTTTAAAAATTCATTAAAAATTCAAATCAAGAGCAATTTACTTGAAACTTCTTAAAGCTATAGAGACATCTATTCCTAATTGGCGAAAAAAGTTTCAAGTAAATTGGTCCAATATTTTTCAAGTTATGAATTTTTTATTAAAAACAGTGCAGACATTAATTTAATCCAAATTTAAAAATTCATAAGAAATCCAAATCAAGAGCAATTTACTTGAAATTTCTTAAAGCTATAGAGACATCTATTCCTAATTGGCAAAAAAAGTTTCAAGTAAATTGGTCCAATATTTTTTAAGTTATAAATTTTTTATTAAAAACAGTCCAGAAATTAATTTAATCCAACTTTAAAAATTCATTAAAAATTCAAATCAAGAACAATTTACTTGAAACTTCTTAAGGTTATAGGGACATCTATTCCTAATCGGTGGAAAACGGTTTCAAGTAAATTGGTCCAATATTTTTTCAGTTATGAATTTTTTATTAAAAACAGTCCAGAAATTAATTTAATCCAACTTTAAAAATTCATTAAAAATTCAAATCAAGAGCAATTTACTTGAAACTTCTTAAAGCTATAGAGACATCTATTCCTAATTGGCGAAAAAAGTTTCAAGTAAATTGGTCCAATATTTTTTAAGTTATAAATTTTTTATTAAAAACAGTCCAGAAATTAATTTAATCCAAATTTAAAAATTCATAAGAAATCCAAATCAAGAGCAATTTACTTGAAATTTCTTAAAGCTATAGAGACATCTATTCCTAATTGGCGAAAAAAGTTTCAAGTAAATTGGTTCAATATTTTTTAAGTTATAAATTTTTTATTAAAAACAGTCCAGAAATTAATTTAATCCAACTTTAAAAATTCATTAAAAATTCAAATCAAGAACAATTTACTTGAAACTTCTTAAGGTTATAGGGACATCTATTCCTAATCGGTGGAAAACGGTTTTAAGTAAATTGGTCCAATATTTTTTAAGTTATAAATTTTTTATTAAAAACAGTCCAGAAATTAATTTAATCCAACTTTAAAAATTCATTAAAAATTCAAATCAAGAACAATTTACTTGAAACTTTGTAAGGTTATAGGGACATCTATTCCTAATCGGTGG
This sequence comes from Anthonomus grandis grandis, assembly GCF_022605725.1. Lineage (NCBI taxonomy): Eukaryota > Metazoa > Arthropoda > Insecta > Coleoptera > Curculionidae > Anthonomus > Anthonomus grandis. The sequence continues at coordinate 13,230,274 of NC_065563.1, read as the reverse complement.
AAAACGGTTTCAAGTAAATTGGTCCAATATTTTTTCAGTTATGAATTTTTTATTAAAAACAGTCCAGAAATTAATTTAATCCAACTTTAAAAATTCATTAAAAATTCAAATCAAGAACAATTTACTTGAAACTTTGTAAGGTTATATAGACATCTATTCCTAATTGGCGAGAAAAGTTTCAAGTAAATTGGTCCAATATTTTTTAAGTTATAAATTTTTTATTAAAAACAGTCCAGAAATTAATTTAATCCAACTTTAAAAATTCATAAGAAATCCAAATCAAGAGCAATTTACTTGAAATTTCTTAAAGCTATAGAGACATCTATTCCTAATTGGCGAAAAAAGTTTCAAGTAAATTGGTCCAATATTTTTTAAGTTATAAATTTTTTATTAAAAACAGTCCAGAAATTAATTTAATCCAACTTTAAAAATTCATTAAAAATTCAAATCAAGAACAATTTACTTGAAACTTTGTAAGGTTATATAGACATCTATTCCTAATTGGCGAAAAAAGTTTCAAGTAAATTGGTCCAATATTTTTCAAGTTATGAATTTTTTATTAAAAACAGTGCAGACATTAATTTAATCCAAATTTAAAAATTCATAAGAAATCCAAATCAAGAGCAATTTACTTGAAATTTCTTAAAGCTATAGAGACATCTATTCCTAATTGGCGAAAAAAGTTTCAAGTAAATTGGTCCAATATTTTTTAAGTTATAAATTTTTTATTAAAAACAGTCCAGAAATTAATTTAATCCAACTTTAAAAATTCATTAAAAATTCAAATCAAGAACAATTTACTTGAAACTTCTTAAGGTTATAGGGACATCTATTCCTAATCGGTGGAAAACGGTTTTAAGTAAATTGGTCCAATATTTTTTAAGTTATAAATTTTTTATTAAAAACAGTCCAGAAATTAATTTAATCCAACTTTAAAAATTCATTAAAAATTCAAATCAAGAACAATTTACTTGAAACTTTGTAAGGTTATAGGGACATCTATTCCTAATCGGTGGAAAACGGTTTCAAGTAAATTGGTCCAATATTTTTTCAGTTATGAATTTTTTATTAAAAACAGTCCAGAAATTAATTTAATCCAACTTTAAAAATTCATTAAAAATTCAAATCAAGAACAATTTACTTGAAACTTTGTAAGGTTATATAGACATCTATTCCTAATTGGCGAGAAAAGTTTCAAGTAAATTGGTCCAATATTTTTTAAGTTATAAATTTTTTATTAAAAACAGTCCAGAAATTAATTTAATCCAACTTTAAAAATTCATAAGAAATCCAAATCAAGAGCAATTTACTTGAAATTTCTTAAAGCTATAGAGACATCTATTCCTAATTGGCGAAAAAAGTTTCAAGTAAATTGGTCCAATATTTTTTAAGTTATAAATTTTTTATTAAAAACAGTCCAGAAATTAATTTAATCCAACTTTAAAAATTCATTAAAAATTCAAATCAAGAACAATTTACTTGAAACTTTGTAAGGTTATATAGACATCTATTCCTAATTGGCGAAAAAAGTTTCAAGTAAATTGGTCCAATATTTTTCAAGTTATGAATTTTTTATTAAAAACAGTGCAGACATTAATTTAATCCAAATTTAAAAATTCATAAGAAATCCAAATCAAGAGCAATTTACTTGAAATTTCTTAAAGCTATAGAGACATCTATTCCTAATTGGCGAAAAAAGTTTCAAGTAAATTGGTCCAATATTTTTTAAGTTATAAATTTTTTATTAAAAACAGTCCAGAAATTAATTTAATCCAACTTTAAAAATTCATTAAAAATTCAAATCAAGAACAATTTACTTGAAACTTCTTAAGGTTATAGGGACATCTATTCCTAATCGGTGGAAAACGGTTTTAAGTAAATTGGTCCAATATTTTTTAAGTTATAAATTTTTTATTAAAAACAGTCCAGAAATTAATTTAATCCAACTTTAAAAATTCATAAGAAATCCAAATCAAGAGCAATTTACTTGAAATTTCTTAAAGCTATAGAGACATCTATTCCTAATTGGCGAAAAAAGTTTCAAGTAAATTGGTCCAATATTTTTTAAGTTATAAATTTTTTATTAAAAACAGTCCAGAAATTAATTTAATCCAACTTTAAAAATTCATTAAAAATTCAAATCAAGAACAATTTACTTGAAACTTCTTAAGGTTATAGAGACATCTATTCCTAATCGGTGGAAAACGGTTTCAAGTAAATTGGTCCAATATTTTTTCAGTTATGAATTTTTTATTAAAAACAGTCCAGAAATTAATTTAATCCAACTTTAAAAATTCATTAAAAACTCAAATCAAGAACAATTTACTTGAAACTTTGTAAGGTTATATAGACATCTATTCCTAATTGGCGAGAAAAGTTTCAAGTAAATTGGTCCAATATTTTTTAAGTTATAAATTTTTTATTAAAAACAGTCCAGAAATTAATTTAATCCAACTTTAAAAATTCATTAAAAATTCAAATCAAGAACAATTTACTTGAAACTTCTTAAGGTTATAGAGACATCTATTCCTAATCGGTGGAAAACGGTTTCAAGTAAATTGGTCCAATATTTTTTCAGTTATGAATTTTTTATTAAAAACAGTCCAGAAATTAATTTAATCCAACTTTAAAAATTCATTAAAAACTCAAATCAAGAACAATTTACTTGAAACTTCTTAAAGCTATAGAGACATCTATTCCTAATTGGCGAAAAAAGTTTCAAGTAAATTGGTCCAATATTTTTTAAGTTATAAATTTTTTATTAAAAACAGTCCAGAAATTAATTTAATCCAACTTTAAAAATTCATTAAAAATTCAAATCAAGAACAATTTACTTGAAACTTTGTAAGGTTATATAGACATCTATTCCTAATTGGCGAGAAAAGTTTCAAGTAAATTGGTCCAATATTTTTTAAGTTATAAATTTTTTATTAAAAACAGTCCAGAAATTAATTTAATCCAAATTTTAAAATTCATAAGAAATCCAAATCAAGAACAATTTACTTGAAACTTCTTAAGATTATATAGATATCTATTTCTAATTCGTGGAAAAAAGGTTTCAAGTAAATTGGTCCAATATTTTTTCAGTTATGAATTTTTTATTAAAAACAGTCCAGAAATTAATTTAATCCAACTTTAAAAATTCATTAAGAATTCAAATCAAGAACAATTTACTTGAAACTTTGTAAGGTTATATAGACATCTATTCCTAATTGGCGAGAAAAGTTTCAAGTAAATTGGTCCAATATTTTTTAAGTTATAAATTTTTTATTAAAAACAGTCCAGAAATTAATTTAATCCAACTTTAAAAATTCATAAGAAATCCAAATCAAGAGCAATTTACTTGAAACTTCTTCATTTCGAGAGTTCGCGTTTTGACCGCGTTAAGCCTGTTCCAGACTTATCCCCCGGAAGTGACGAAAATCATCCAGATGACCAAGACGTTTTGCATCCATTTCGACAAGACGAACGAGGAGACCGGCTCGAATTCCTGTTTTTTGAGCGGCTGCAAGATCGTCGATATCCTGGATAGCGCCAGGTACTGCCAGAGGGTGGCACAGGTCGAAAGGAGATCCCCGGATACGTTCGTCGGGCGGGTATTTATTAATTTGTGAGTTAAAAAAAAAAATCTGATGACGTGTTTTGTGCCCCATTTTAGTACAGCTACTTTTTCAAGAATTCGTGGTTTATAGCGATGGAAATCGTGCAGAACAAACCGATGGACTGGCCCCAGCAGCAACGGATGATGCACATGAGACTACGCAGGATCGTTTTGGCACATAACGACATGTATTTGTTGGTGAGTCTCATGATTATAGCGTCAAACACTAGTTGTATTTGTATTTTTCCGCACTACTTTGGGGGGGGGGATATTAGTTTTTGCGAATTATTGTTCACACTGTTCCCAGTGAGACTGTCTTCAAGAAATCAAGGAACTTTTCCTTTTTTCCACGGTTTTTTAAACAGTATTTTATGAACCAAGTAAATGGTTCCTCATTACGAACGTATACGGCCGTGGTACCTTCCTTTAACCTGATGACCAGTTAAAAGTTGTGATTTTTAATTTTTAGGGTGCTCTGGAGTAAAATATTTAATTGGAAGTAGTGGCTTATATGCCACTGGCTTCTTGTAATGATTTTTTTTTGTACATGATAAAAACCGTTTTTTTAATAAAACCACCCTTAGCCCCCCACCCACCCCACACACATTTACCAGTAAAAAATTCTTCTGCAAAATCACTGTTTTTTTATAAAACCTTATAAACAGTGTTGATAAGTTAAAGGTTATATACGAAAAACAGTGATTTTGCAGAAGAATTTTTACTGGTAAAGTTTGTGGGGTGGGTGGGGGGCTAAGGGTAGTTTTTTTGAAAAACAATTTTTTTTTGTACAAGATAAAAACCGTTTTTTTGATAAAACTACCCTTAACCCCCCACCCACCCCACACACTTTACCAATAAAAATTCTTCTGCAAAATCACTGTTTTTCGTATATAACCTTTAATTTATTAACACTGCTTTTGTATTAAATATTTATATATAAATTTATTATCAAATTTAAATAATATATATTGGATCATAGTCTTTGATTTTCTAGGTTATTTCGTTTATTTAAATTTTATATATAAATATTTAATACAAAAGCAGTGTTAATAAATTAAAGGTTATATACGAAAAACAGTGATTTTGCAGAAGAATTTTTATTGGTAAAGTGTGTGGGGTGGGTGGGGGGCTAAGGGTAGTTTTTTTGAAAATCAATTTTTTATTTGTACATGATAAAAACTGTTTTTTTAATAAAACTACCCTTAGCCCCCCACCCACCCCACACACTTTACCAGTAAAAAATTCTTCTGTAAAATCACTATTTTTTTATAAAACCTTATAAACAGTGTTGATAAGTTAAAGGTTATATACGAAAAACAGTGATTTTGCAGAAGAATTTTTATTGGTAAAGTTTGTGGGGTGGGTGGAGGGCTAAGGGTAGTTTTTTTGAAAAACAATTTTTTTTTGTACCTGATAAAAACCGTTTTTTTTTATAAAACTACCCTTAGCCCCCCACCCACCCCACAAACTTTACCAGTAAAAATTCTTCTGCAAAATCACTGTTTTTCGTATATAACCTTTAACTTATCAACACTGTTTATAAAGTTTTATAAAAAAAACAGTGATTTTGCAGAAGAATTTTTTACTGGTAAAGTTTGTGGGGTGGGTGGGGGGCTAAGGGTAGTTTTTTTAAAAAACAATTTTTTTTTGTACATGATAAAAACCGTTTTTTTAATAAAACTCTCAAATTGTTTCAAATTATATTTTGATCCGACCAGGGATTGAACCCCTGGATTCAATTGCCTGGAAGAAATCAAAAAATTATCCTGACCACTGAAATGAGTATTCTCATGAAATATCCAAAAAATGCGGTATTCAAAATTGAAATAAGATTAAGAGAAATAAAGTGTAAAAACGAGAATAAAATTAAACAAGGAAAACGAGAAAGCTAAAAATACTTTTGAAATCAGTGATAAAATTGGAAGAAAAGAGGCTGAGTAAAGTGCTTATTTCCATGATCTAGTATAACCTTAGTCTCAACAAATTACTGGCGTTAACTACTTGGAAGAAATCAAGAATTAATCAAATATGATTAAAAAATGAAACGCATTTAGATAAAGCGGATTTTAGTCAAGCAAAATGTTCTAAAATTTATAAAAAGTTCTTCCAGGCAGTCCAAATTATGTGACTTTAAGTACCTTACAAACAAGATTTGCATTGCATATTCGAAAATTTGGTATTAAAAATTAATAAAAGGATAAAAAGTGTAAACAATAAAGTGTGAAAGCATTAAGAAAATTAAACAAGAAAACCGTTGTTTGGTGACAAAACTGGAAAAAAAACAGGCGTAAAGCGACGATTTCCATGATTCAATATCTGCTTGGTCTCAAAACGTATTTTTATTGGTCCAGGAACTCCTTGATTCAACTGCCTGGAAGGAACAAAAGTTTGTTGTAATAACTGGAAAAATTACGCGATTAATATCCAAAAATAGTGGCAAAAATTAAAGTGTGAAAGCATTAATAAAATTAAACAAGAAAACCGAGAAAACTAAAAAAATATGTTTGAAAGCAGTGACAAAACTGGAAAAAGAAGACGTTCAAGATTTAGAATGTGTTTAAACTCAAAAAAATGTTTTATTATACGTGTTGTATCACCAAACCCAACCATGCACAGAATCTCTATTTAACTTTACCATTGTGAAAACCGCGACTTTGATGTACACTTCACACTTGACAATATCTGTTTGGCGTACAACTGTCATACAGTTTTTATGAAAATACACGGTTACCAGCCAACATTAAAAAAACACGAATGAATGGAATTTTGCTCTGTATAAAAATTCTCAGAGATAAGGTGAACTTCAATAATAATGTTTGGTCGTCTTTTTTCGATAACTGTTGACTTTAGGTATAGGACATGATGCTTTCATTTGAAAAAATGAAGTTGATGGTCGTAATTTATTTTCTAAAAAATTATTCTGCAAAATCACTATTTTTTTATAAAACCTTATAAACAGTGTTGATAAGTTAAAGGTTATATACGAAAAACAGTGATTTTGCAGAATAATTTTTACTGGTAAAGTTTGTGGGGTGGGTGGGGGGCTAAGGGTAGTTTTATTAAAAAAACGGTTTTTATCATGTACAAATAAAAAATTGTTTTTCAAAAAAACTACCCTTAGCCCCCCACCCACCCCACACACTTTACCAGTAAAATTCTTCTGCAAAATCACTCTTTTTCGTATATAACCTTTAATTTATTAACACTGTTTTTGTATTAAATATTTATATATAAATTTATTATCGAATTTAAATAATATATATTGGATCATAGTCTTTGATTTTCTAAGTTATTTCGTTTATTTAAATTTTATATATAAATATTTAATACAAAAACAGTGTTAATAAATTAAAGATTACAGACGAAAAACAGCGATTTTGCAGAAGAATTTTTACTGGTAGAGTGTGTCGGGTGCGTGGGGGGTTAAGGGTAGTTTTATTAAAAAAACGGTTTTTATCATGTACACAAAAAATATTTTTTTTTTTAAAACTACCCTTAGCCCCCCACCCACCCCACACACTTTACCAGTAAAAATTCTTCTGCAAAATCACTGTTTTTTTATAAAACCTTATAAACAGTGTTGATAAATTAAAGGTTATATACGAAAAACAGTGATTTTGCAGAAGAATTTTTTACTGGTAAATATGTGGGGTGGGTGGGGGGCTAAGGGTAGTTTTAAAAAAAAAAAATTTTTTTGTGTACATGATAAAAACCGTTTTTTTAATAAAACTACCCTTAGCCCCCCACCCACCCCACACACTTTACCAGTAAAAATTCTTCTACAAAATCACTGTTTTTCGTATATAACCTTTAATTTATTAACACTGTTTTTGTATTAAATATTTATATATAAGATTTAAATAAACGAAATAACTTATCAAAGACTATGATCCAATATATATTATTTAAATTCGATAATAAATTTATATATAAATATTTAATACAAAAACAGTGTTAATAAATTAAAGATTACAGACGAAAAATAGTGATTTTGCAGAAGAATTTTTACTGGTCAAGTGTGTGGGGTGGGTGGGGGGTTAAGTAAATTTATTGTCTAATGACCAATTCCTGACACTAGGTCCTCAGCGGTAGCTTTCTCTAACCTGATGTCCAGTTTTTATTTTTTTTGTAAATTTAGAATAAAATTGGTGTGTTGAAATGTTCAAAAAAAAAATCCAATTAATTACTCAAAAACTACTGAAATTATGGTCAATTTCCGTGCAAAAGCCGATTTTTTTAATTTAAAGTCAAAAGTATTTTTGCCTCTTAAAATGGGTACCATCACCCACTGGCCGAATGTGTCCATGCAAATACCGTAAGCGGGTAGGCACCACGCAATACAGCAACCCTCGATACAGTGGGTCGTTATATCGAGAAAATAAGACAAAATTTGTTTATTTTTTTTTAATTAAGAGTAACATTATGTTATTATATATAATATAATTTTAATTAAAAATCGGATGCAAGAAAAATAAACAGGAACATATAGGGTAATTCGAGGATAGATGGCGCAATGGTTTTACAGCGCCAATGACGTCTCTTGGTGCCATTTTAGGAATGACTTTATGTCGTCGTGATTGGTCAAAAAAAAACAAGTAGTAAAAAAATAAAAAAGAACAGACAATGTCGAGAATTCTATCTATTCTATTAAAAATTCATAAGAAATTCAAATCAAGAACAATTTACTTGAAACTTCTTAAGGTTATAGAGACATCTATTTCTAATTAGTGGAAAAAGGTTTCAAGTAAATTGGTCTAATATTTTTTAAGCTATAAATTTTTTGTTAAAAACAGTCCAGACATTAATTTAATCCAACTTTAAAAATTCATAAAAAATTCAAATCAAGGACAATTTACTTGAAACTTCTTAAAGCTATGGAGACATCTATTCCTAATTGGCGAAGAAAGTTTCAAGTAAATTGGTCCAATATTTTTCAAGTTATAAATTTTTTAATTAAAAACAGTCCAGAACTTATTTTAATCCAACTTTAAAAATTCATAAGAAATCCAAATCAAGAGCAATTTACTTGAAACTTCTTAAGGCAATAGAGACATCTATTCCTAATTGGCGAAGAAAGTTTCAAGTAAATTGGTCCAATATTTTTTAAGTTATAAATTTTTTATTAAAAACAGTCCACGCATTAATTTAATCCAACTTTAAAAATTCATAAGAAATCCAAATCAAGAGCAATTTACTTGAAACTTCTTAAGGTTATATAGACATCTATTCCTAATTGGCGAAAAAAGGTTACAAGTAAATTGGTCCAATATTTTTCAAGTTATAAATTTTTTATTAAAAACAGTCCAGACATTAATTTAATCCAACTTTAAAAATTCATAAAAAGTTCAAATCAAGGACAATTTACTTGAAACTCCTTAAGGCTATAGAGACATCTATTCCTAATTGGCGAAAAAAGTTTCAAGTAAATTGGTCTAATATTTTTCAAGTTATACATTTTTTATTAAAAACAGTCCAGACATTAATTTAATCCAACTTTAAAAATTCATAAGAAATTCGAATTAAGAACAATTTACTTGAAACTTCTTAAGGCTATAGAGACATCTACTCCTAATTGGCGAAAAAAGGTTGCAAGTAAATTGGTCCAATATTTTTTAAGTTATAAATTTTTTATTAAAAACAGTCCAGACATTAATTTAATTCAACTTTAAAAATTCATAAAAAATTCAAATCAAGAACAATTTACTTGAAACTTTGTAAGATTATAGGGATATCTATTCCTAGTTGGTGGAAAAAGGTTGCAAGTAAATTGGTCCAATATTTTTCAAGTTATACATTTTTTATTAAAAACAGTCCAGACATTAATTTAATCCAACTTTAAAAATTTATAAGAAATTCAAATCAAGAACAATTTACTTGAAACTTCTTAAGGCTATAGAGACGTCTATTCCTAATTGGCGAAAAAAGGTTGCAAGTAAATTGGTCTAATATTTTTCAAGTTATAAATTTTTTATTAAAAACAGTCTAGAAATTAATTTAATCCAACTTTAAAAATTCATAAGAAATTCAAATCAAGAAAAATTTACTTAAAACTTCTTAAGATTATAGAGACATCTATTCCTAATTGGCGAAAAAAGGTTACAAGTAAATTGGTCCAATATTTTTCAAGTTATAAATTTTTTATTAAAAACAGTCCAGAAATTAATTTAATCCAAATTTAAAAATTCATAAAAAATTCAAATCAAGGACAATTTACTTGAAACTCCTTAAAATTATAGAGACATCTATTCCTAATTGGCGAGAAAAGGTTGCAAGTAAATTGGTCTAATATTTTTTAAGTTATGAATTTTTTATTAAAAACAGTCCAGAAATTAATTTAATCCAACTTTAAAATCCAACTAAAAAATTAAAAGTTTACCATGTATGTTGGTGTTTTAAGGTCCAAAAGTTAGGAACTATAAAAAATCTTTCATAACCCTCTTGAGGTTTTTAAAATAGGAAGGATTAGCGTTTTCATCCTCAGAGATGTTTTTTATTTCCTTTTCTCATAGTTTAATTCATCCTGTTATCATTTCATTCGAGAATCAGATTATTTTAACAATTGTGCCTGCTTCTAGCAAGATCAGTACGAACGGGAGGTCTTACTCAGACCGGAAGCCCTTAATCAAATAAGGAAACCCAGCAACAACGTTTACACCGGATATGGGGACGTGGAGGATAAGTTTTTTTACTATGGCGTCATGAATGACGGTAAGCACCCTCTTACTCCTCCTCCTCCTCGCGATTTTACAAAGGTGAGGAGTTAATTATAATTATTCCAGGGGCGTACTTGTCGAAATTCCAAAATAGCGACGAGAACGAGGAGCAAGACGACGAGGACGAAATCAACGAGTTTGCCGTCCAGAACAACGGGGCCGACGGCGATATGGAACGCGTCAACTCCGAGGAGGACATTTTGTACAGGTTGCCGTATTTAGGTGAGCGGAGACACCCCACTAGAAATTACACCACTAGAAATTAAAAAAAAAAATTCCATGGTAGGTTTCCAAGTGGACGTAGCCGTTAAGTGTCCCACCCCCTTGGCCCCCCTTTTGTATTTACAGTCTTTACCGTCCGGCGATTTGGAAAAAGTCAACAGAAGGCACAGTTTAAAAGGTATTAAGAAAAATTGCTCAATTCGATATATGTAAGTGGTTGGAGCCAGTTTGATACACGTCGATTAATGACATTGACACTGTCAAACGCGTTACGTCACTTTTTGTATACAAGCCATCGAATCCTAAAAATTTCCCGATACTGACATAAAGTCCAGTTCAGAGATCTATTAGAATCTTTGATGTGTCGCAGATAACGCAGTAACTAGTCCGTGCGCCTATGTCGTATTTATTGTCGCATGATATACATGTTTAAATGGAAAAATTTTCTATTGTTTATCTATGAAATCATTTTAAATATATGTAAAACCCCATGCTTTATAGTATTTTTTATTTTTCTTTCGAAAATGTCCATTTTTAGAAAGAAAATAATATAAAAAATTTGACCACTGACTAAAATCCAAGCATCTTACAAAATATTTTAAACACTCCCAGCACTCACAGACTTGTCACTTCTTTTTAGCCAGTCTATTAAACAAAGATAAAACATCTGCGTTCTGGCGATTCCTACTTTAGGCTGTGCTAGTAATTGTGTATCTCTCTCTATCCCACTGATTTTGAGAATTACGGGGCCGTACCCAGATAAATTTATGGGCTGTTTTTGTATTACTTTTGACGTATTTTTAAAGAAATCTTTAAGGATGGGTCTATCACCTTTAATAGTTGGAAGGGAGGTCATTATTATTTGATGGGTTTTGCTGGTTCCCCTTTTATGAAAGTGGTGAATTTAGAATTTGGCCTGTATTCATCCAAATTTTTTGCAGTTTTTACTGTGAGGAAGTGTGTTTTTTTATTTGTGTTTGTGGATTTGTTTTAGTATTATAACTTCTTCCATCATTCTCTGGGAAAAACCCTTTTTTGCTATAGTAAGAAAAACACTGTTTTTATTAAGAAAATAAGTCTAAAATTTTGTTTCTTACAGCTCACTTCCCTCTGTTGTCGCAGTTGAGGATCAAATTTCGTGTTTGTCTAGGAATTTTTTTGACGAAGAAATTTACAACAAAAGTCACATTTTTTTCTTACTTAATAATAACCACAGGAATTTTTTCAAGAAGGAAAATGTCAAAATTTTGCAATTATTGATTTATGGATTATTCTGAAGATTTTTTTAGTCTTTTTTAAAGAAATGACTAAAAGCCCAGAACATTGAATTTTCATTCCAGGAGTGCCTGTAAAAAATAAAATTAATTAAAATTTGTCCCTTATTGACACAATAATATCTAAATAAAATAATTTGTCTCTTATTGGCAAGTGAATATCTTGAGTTCTAGGGGTTGGAATCTTGTAATTGTTGATTTTTGAGATACTTTGGGGCTTTTTAAGTCTTTTCTGAAAGAATCATTCAAATCCGTTCATTAGAAGTCAAGATATTAAAATTCATAGTCCAGGAGTGCCTGGAAGAAATAAAATAATTTGTCTCTTATTGGCAAGTGAATATCTTGGGTTCTAGTGGTTGGAATCTTGTAATTATTGATTTCTGAGATACCTTAGGGCTTTTTAAGTGTTTTCTGAAAAAATCATTTAAATCCGTTCATTAGAAGTCAAGATAATGGAATTCATAGTCCAGGAGTGCCTGGAAGAAATAAAATAATTTGTCTCTTATTGGCAAGTGAATATCTTGAGTTCTAGGGGTTGGAATCTTGTAATTGTTGATTTTTGAGATACTTTGGGGCTTTTTAAGTGTTTTCTGAAAAAAATCATTCAAATCCGTTCATTAGAAGTCAAGATAATGGAATTCATAGTCCAGGAGTGCCTGGAAGAAATAAAATAATTTATCTCTTATTGACAAGTGAACATCTTAAGTTCTAGGGGTTGAAATCTTGTAATTATTGATTTCTGAGATACTTTAGGGCTTTTTAAGTGTTTTCTGAAAAAATCATTCAAATCCGTTCATTAGAAGTCAAGATAATGGAATTCTTAGTCCAGGAGTGCCTGTTCGAAAAAAAAACATTTGTCCCTTATTGGCACCCCAATATTTTAAAATCAACATTTTTTCAATTATTGATTTATGGCCATCTCTTTTCTGAAGAAATGATTGGAATTTATTCATTAAATGTCAAGACAATTGAATTTTCATTCCAGGAGTGCCTGTAAAAAATAAAATAATTTGTCCTTTATTGACACAATAATATCTTGAGTTCTAGTAGTCAAGATTTTGAAATTATTGATTTATGGACTGCTCTAAAGGGTTTTTTAGTCTTTTCTGAAGAAACTGTTGAAATTCATTTATTAAAAGTCAAAAAATTGGATTTTTTGTTCCAGGAGTGCCTGTAAGAAAAAAAAAAATTGTCTCTTATTGGCCCGCCAATATCTTGAATTCTAGTAGTAAAAATTTCGTTATTATTGATTTATTGACTACTTTGAAGACTTTCCTAGTCTTTTCTATAAAAATAACTAAAATTTAATAACTAAAAGTCGGAAGAAAACGGACATTTTATTCCAGAAGGAAAAAATTTGTCTCTTATTGGCATCTTACTTATACCTTGAGTTCTAACAGCCAAAATTTTCCCGTTATTGATTTATGAACTACTTTAAAGGTTTTTTTATTCTTTTTTGAAGAAATGACTAGAATCCATTTATTAAGAGCCAAGAAAATTGCATTTTTATTCAAGGGGTGGGTGTAAAAGACAAAATAATTTGTTTCTGGTTAGTACCCTAATATCTTAGGGTTCTATTAATTTAATTTTGAAATGAACGAGTTATGGACTACTCTGAAGGTTTTTTTAGTTTTTGATAAAGAACTTACTAAAATCCATTTTATAAAAGTCAAGTAATTGGAATTTTTATTTCAGGAGTGCCTGTAAAAACATAATAATTTGTCAACATTTATATGAGATAAAAGTATACTTATCTCATTCCTTTATGAGCTAAATAGAGATAAGCTTATGTGTCAAAAAGATATTGATACATTTTAATATTCAAACGTTTTTTCATAAATAATAGAGTGTTTATGGGTAAAAAAATTGAATGGGTTTATAGAAAACGACAGTCAACTGATCAAAAATTAGCAAGTCCCTATCACGAATTTTGTTCCAATCTTATCTTTTGGCTCATTGACAACATGCAGCAATATATGCCCTTCAGCGACACAATAAAGAATATAATTATAATGTAATGCTTTAGTATCCATATGCTGATGTACGAGATGAAGTTGAAATCCATAGCAGCAACAGAGAAACTTTTTCCTTCCTTAATGGAAAAAACTGCTAAAGAACAAAGGCAAAAAAACAAAATTTAGAAAATTGTATTAATTTTTTGGGCCAGATTCAAAAGACTGGTTAAATTTATAGAAGTATTTAGTATCCTCAGTGTAGTTTTAGGATTCAGTATACTTAAAATGTAGTGTCTTGTATAAGATTTTTAGTTTTTAGTATAAGCATTTATCTTTGTTAATTTTCATCTAAACTCTCCTATTATGCACAATAACTAAATATGAGGCAAACAAATTAATAAATATTGCATTCAGGATGTAAAGTGTGTTTTTTACAAGTAAAACTTGTGTCTTTTAAACGCATAAGTTATAGACCGCTAGATGATTTTTAATGTAAAAGTTAATTTTAAAAAAATATACTTCCACTTTTGTGACTACATAATTACTTTTTATCAAAAGAGATTGGTACGAAATATAGAGATGGGGGTTTTCACGAGTATATTATTATAATAATATATCATAATATGTATTAATTAAAAAAAAAAAAACAATAATAAAGAACATTGAATATGGCAGCCAAAATCCCCATTAATAATCACCACCAAGTAAAAATAAATCTCAATACCCAAAAAAAGGAAATATATAAAATTTGAAGACAAACCAAAACATTTTACCCTTTTGTGTCAAACAGTAAATATTTAATGCCTTAATACACAGAATAAATGGGCCTAAGTAATTCGTACCACCTATTCTCTCATCACTTGTTATAAACACCCCACTGATGGCGCTAAAAACTAAACTTATTAAATTAAAATTTTTGGTTAAACTCATTTTACGTAATTAAATCTTACTTATATTTAAATTAAATATTATCTACCTTTCAACTATCCTGAATTTCTAACTTAATAAAACTAAACCCAAAAATCCCGAATAATAGAGTTTTAAATACAAATACATTTTAAGGCCGGACCTGTGCAACTTTTCACGATTGACTGGCTGCGACTGAGGTCAGGCATCTAACAAAATAGTACGTGGGCGCATTTAGTAAAATTTTACGAATCAAATTTATAAATTCTGAGAAAAATGCTTAAAACATTTATTGATTTAATGGAATGATTAAATATCACTTAGAATATAACTTTATGACTCCATTTACATAAAATTTTCCGATTTAAACATGCATGTCATGGGACAATACAAGCAACACCGGCACACGGACTATTCGCGGCACATCAAAGATTCTAATAGATCTCTGAACTGAACTATACGTTGTTTAATTGTCATATCTTAGGCAAGATTGGAGCCAGTTGATGCAAGTCGATAAATGACATTGACACATTGAGTATATAATCATGGAGCTTACACGCTTGTGTAAGCAGAAGGTATTGAAACAATATTCGTAATAATGTCAATAATAATAATAATAATATTTAAAATGCAATAACCACATTCTTAAGATCAAAACAGGCACCTGCTAACCTCATTATGTATGGATTCGAAATGAGCATGGAGCCAGTCACAAAGTGCTGTAATAGCACTAGTAAGTAGCATACACAAATCTACAGGAACCTATCGGGTCTGACAATAAATCTTTCCAAGATGCCAGTGAAATTGTACTCAGAGGAATAAAGATAGACGATAAAGAATTCCCCACACTTAAAAGTAAGGAGGATATACCCAAACCTTAGCCCCATCATGAGTAAATAAGGCAAACTTTCGGGTTAAGTGCAGTTCTAGGCACTTAAATTGGTCATAAACCTAATCAAGGTTCTAGAGTTTGGCGGTAGACGTTGTCCACTTGCATCGCCCGGTTCAATACCACCACCACAGCATAAAGAAACTCGGTATAAAACTGTTTTTTAAATTTCAGGTCAATTTTAAGGCCTAAGGTGTCTTTAGTGGTGTCCCATGTCATCCCTTTTTTTTTTTTTTTTTTTTTTTTTTGGTAAGGTGAGGGAATGCTCTTTGACGCACACCCATAAAACCTTATAAACAGTGTTGATAAGTTAAAGGTTATATACGAAAAACGGTGATTTTGCAGAAGAATTTTTACTGGTAAAGTGTGTGGGGTGGGTGGGGGGCCAAGGGTAGTTTTATTAAAAAAACGGTTTTTATCTTGTACAAAAAAAATTGTTTTTCAAAAAAACTACCCTTAGCCCCCCACCCACCCCACACACTTTACCAGTCAACATTTTTCTACAAAATCACTGTTTTTCGTATATAACCTTTAACTTATCAACACTGTTTTTGTATTAAATATTTATATATAAATTTATTATCGAATTTAAATAATATATATTGGATCATAGTCTTTGATTTTCTAAGTTATTTAGTTTATTTAAATTTTATATATAAATATTTAATACAAAAAAAGTGTTAATAAATTAGAGATTACAGACGAAAAACAGTGATTTTGCAGAAGAATTTTTACTGGTAAAGTTTGTGGGGTGGGTGGGGGGCTAAGGGTAGTTTTATTAAAAAACGGTTTTTGTCTTTTACAAACAAAAATTGTTTTTCGAAAAAACTACCCTTAACCCCCCACCCACCCCACAAACTTTACCAGTAAAAATTCTTCTGCAAAGTCACTATTTTTTTATATAACCTTTAAATTATTAACACTGCTTTTGTATTAAATCTTTTATAACTTGTTTATTTTTCATTTTTCGACTAAATGTCATTCTTTATCGTTTGTTCTATTTTTTAATAGAAATCCAATTCTTAAAGAAATTTTTTTATTTTCCCAATAGTTTTCGAGAAAATGAGAAAAAACTGTTTAAGGGTTTTTCCCAATTTTCTGGAAAACTATTGAACTTAAAAATTATTTTTCTATCGCATGTGATGCGCATTGATATTCCAAACAACTTTTGTCTAAAAAGTTTTTTTCTCCATCCAATAGTTTTCCAGAAAAAAAATAAAAACCGAAATTATGGACATTTTCCCAGGGTACCCCCTGTGGATTTTTTCAGAAAGGGAAAATCAGGTATAACTTTTTCCAGGTGCATTTTCCAGAAAAGTTTTATGAGACTTTTTTGAAGCCCTTTGGGCATTTTATCCATTTCCAAAAAAAAAATAAAAATTTTCCCAAAAAAAATTTTTTTCACATTTTTGACTCAAAAATTGTCCATTTTTTCAAAAACCTCTCATAACTCCCTTATTTATCAATTTTGGACAAAATGTTATTCTAAATAATTTGTTCTATTTTTCAATAGGAATCGAATTCTAAAAGAAAATTTTTAATATTCCCAATAGTTTTCGAGAAAATGAGGAAAAACTGTTTAAAGGTTTTTCCCAATTTTCTGGAAAACTATTGAACTTAAAAATTATTTTTCTATCGCATCTGATGCGCATTGATATTCCAAACAACTTTTGTCTAAAAAGTTTTTTTCTCCAACCAATAATTTTCCAGAAAAAAAATAAAAACCGAAATTATGGACATTTTTCCAGGGGTACCCCTTTGGATTTTTTCAGAAAGGGAAAATCAGCTATAACTTTTTCCAGGTACATTTTCCAAAAAAGTTTTATAAGACTTTTTTGAAGCCCTTTGGGCATTTTATCCATTTCCAAAAAAAAAAAAAAATTCCCAAAAAAATTTTTTTTTCACATTTTTGACTCAAAAATTGTCAATTTTTTCAAAAACCTCTCATAACTCCCTTATTTATCAATTTTGGACAAAATGTTATTCTAAATAATTTGTTCTATTTTTTAATAGAAATCCAATTCTTAAAGAAATTTTTTTATATTCCCAATAGTTTTCGAGAAAATGAGGGAAAACGGTTTAAGGGTTTTCCTCAATTTCAGCTCATAAAAGAGAGAGAGAGATGATCGTAGAAGGACGGTTTTGGACGCAACTTGGGCTATTCTAAAATACAGTAGCGTGAAAGACAGATGTCAATGTCAAGTTACGATCAACAAAGTGTCAAACTGTATTAATGGGAGGCATGCGCATAATAATCGAATCATTCTTTTTTTTTTGTTTTTTAGGTGAATCCCATATACAAATGGATTTCAAATGTTATGGGGCGCATTACGCGCGCTTGCCAACCGGTTACACCTATGACGTCATATGGAAGAGCTGAATGAAGTGCGTCCCTGTTTTTTTCCCCAATTTCTACCTCATTTACCCTGTTATTTTATTAATTGAACCGCACCTTTTTAAAGTTTCATTCGGTTGTACTGTGTAACGTTATCGCGTCCCCTGTGTGATATTATTTTTTACATCCTATTTTCTTTTGTATGATATTATTTATGACCAATAAAAACGTATGGAATTAAGTTTGGCAGCTGTGCGTTATTTTACGGTACGTTTGTCTCGATCCAGGAGGCTTGGCAAGGAAATTTTGTCATCCAAGCCTCCTTGACTAAACTAGTAGTACCGATGACTATTTCAAGTATGTTAGATTAAAGTGAAACTATCAAATAGCATTTTTATGTAGTTAATAAAGGGAAAATATTATACAGTGCCCCCCCCTCTTTATTTTTTGAACGGGTCAGTTCAAAGCATTGAAACTTGAGGTAATGCTATCTTTTAAGGCAAAATTGACAGACGAAAGTCTTTTTTGTACAAGATAAAAACCGTTTTTTTAATAAAACTACCCCTAGCCCCCCACCCACCCCACACACTTTACCAGTCAAAATTCTTCTGCAAAATCACTGTTTTTTTATAAAACCTTATAAACAGTGTTGATAAGTTAAAGGTTATATACGAAAAACAGTGATTTTGCAGAAGAATTTTTACTGGTAAAGTTTGTGGGGTGGGTGGGGGGCTAAGGGTAGTTTTATTAAAAAAACGGTTTTTATCTTGTACAAAAAAAAATTGTTTTTCAAAAAAACTACCCTTAGCCCCCCACCCACCCCACAAACTTTACCAGTAAAAATTCTTCTGCAAAATCACTGTTTTTCTTATATAACCTTTAATTTATTAACACTGTTTTTGTATTAAATATTTATATATAAATTTATTATTGAATTTAAATAATATATATTGGATCATAGTCTTTGATTTTCTAAGTTATTTCGTTTATTTAAATTTTATATATAAATATTTAATACAAAAACAGTATTAATAAATTAAAGATTACAGACGAAAAACAGTGATTTTGCAGAAGAATTTTTACTGGTAAAGTGTGTGGGGTGGGTGGGGGGCTAAGGGTAGTTTTATTAAAAAACGGTTTTTGTCTTTTACAAACAAAAATTGTTTTTCAAAAAAATTACCCTTAACCCCCCACCCACCCCACAAACTTTACCAGTAAAAATTCTTCTGCAAAATCACTATTTTTTTATATAACCTTTAAATTATTAACACTGCTTTTGTATTAAATCTTTTATAACTTCTTTATTTTTCATTTTTAGACTAAATATCATTCTTTAACGTTTGTTCTATTTTTTAATAGGAATCCAATTCTTAAAGAAATTTTTTTATATTCCCAATAGTTTTCCAGGAAATGAGGAAAAACTGTTTAAAGCTTTTTCCCAATTTTCTGGAAAACTATTGAACTTAAAAATTATTTTTCTATTGCATCTGATGCGCACTGAAATTCCAAACAACTTTTGTCTAAAAAGTTTTTTTCTCCAACCAATAGTTTTCCAGAAAAAAAATAAAAACCGAAATTATGGTCATTTTTTCAGGGTACCCCCTGTGGATTTTTTCAGAAAGGGAAAATCAGGTATAACTTTTTTCAGGTGCATTTTCCAGAAAAGTTTTATAAGACTTTTTTGAAGCCCTTTGGGCATTTTATCCATTTCCAAAAAAAAAAATAAATTTCCCAAAAAAATTTTTTTTTCACATTTTTGACTCAAAAATTGTCCATTTTTTCAAAAACCTCTCATAACTCCCTTAGTTATCAATTTTGGACAAAATGTTATTCTAAATAATTTGATCTATTTTTCAATAGAAATCGAATGCTAAAAGAAAATTTTTAATATTCTTAATAGTTTTCGAGAAAATGAGGGAAAACTGTTTAAGGGTTTTCCTCAATTTTCCCGAAAACTGCTTGGGTTAAAAATTATTTTTCTATCGCATGTGATGCGCACTGAAATTCCAAACAACTTTTGTCTAAAAAGTTTTTTTCTCCAACCAATAGTTTTCCAGAAAAAAAATAAAAACCGAAATTATGGACTTTTTTCTAGGGGTACCCTTTAGATTTTTTTAGAAAGGGAAAATCAGGTATAACTTTTTCCAGGTGCATTTTCCAGAAAAGTTTTATGAAACTTTTTTGAAGCCCTTTGGGCATTTTATCCATTTCCAAAAAAAAAAATTTTCCCAAAAAAAATTTTTTTTCACATTTTTGACTCAAAAATTGTCAATTTTTTCAAAAACCTCTCATAACTCCCTTATTTATCAATTTTGGACAAAATGTTATTCTAAATAATTTGTTTTATTTTTCAATAGGAATCCAATTCTTAAAGACATTTTTTAATATTCCCAATAGTTTTCCAGGAAATGAGGAAAAACTGTTATAAGCAAATAGCATTTTTATGTAGTTAATAAAAGAAAAATATTATACAGTGCCCCCTCTCTTTATTTTTTAAACGGATCAGTTCAAAGCATTGAAACTTGAGGTAATGCTATCTTTTAAGGCAAAATTGACAGATGAAAATGTCAACAAGGCTGCTGGGCGCCATCTTGGAAAAAAATTAAATGGGAAGGGTGATCTTGTGGCACATCATTTTGAAGCTCCTGGCGAATACTTTGTAACCCTAGAATATAAATTCAATATCTTGGTGGTACATTTAATAATTTTCGGAATACATACACATTTAACTTGATATATCGAATAAATACATTGAGTTCAATTCAGCTGGAAATAGTTGCCTTGAACTTGACCCAAAAACATTTTCAAATACACTAACATTCGTTATTTTCTGTCGTAAATCCAATACTGAAGCAGGATCAGTTTAGTACACCTTTTGATTCAAATAGCCCCATCATAAAAAAAAAAGTCAAGAGGTGTCAAATCTGGCGAGCGAGCTGGCCATTCCACTTGTCCTCGACGGCTATTTGAAGCAATTGGTGTACGAAACTAAACCTGCTTCAGTATTGGATTTACGACAGACAATAACGAATGTTAGTGTATTTGAAAATGTTCGACTGTTCTTGTATGAAGAAGTTCAAGGCAACCATTACCAGCATCTTCTCAATTGAACTCAATGTATTTATTCCATATATTTCAAGTTAAATGTGAATGTATTCGGGTAATTATTATAAATGTACCACCATATATTGAATTTAAATTCACCCTTTTCATTTAATTTTTTTTCCAAAATGGCGCCCAGTAGCCATCTTGAAAATTTCATCTGTCAATGTTGCATTCATTCAATTTTTGTAATTGATATGTTCAAAAAATAAAGAGGGGGGGTCATTAAAGAAAAGCACTGTATATACAGGGTGGCCCGTAATTAATTGGACATAGGTTAATGTAGGGATACCTGACTAGAAAATAAACCGTTTGAGCTCAGTATCGCTTAGCAAAATGTTATTGGTTTTCGTTCTACAGGGTGTTAAAACTCATTTTTTACCAAACATTTATTGACATATTTTGGAATCCACTGGACAGATTAACATAATTCAATTAACCTATGTTCAATTAATTACGGGGCACTCTGTATATATATATACACTGATTTGATATTAATGAAACATTCAGGAAGGGCCGTGTTGCGTAAACTCTTCCGCACCTCCCCGGATCGATCTGGAAAACGTTTCCGAAACAGACTATCCGGGATAAAGCGCATACTCCGTGACCAATCCCCACGGCGGAATCCCGTCCATTGATAAGAAACTTTCCCATGCACACATAGTCGACCATATTTTGTCCCTTTTTTTGTATGTATTCGGTGTTTTCATAAACAAAATAATCGTTTTCCGGAACTAATAATAATTAATAATTCGTGCGCGATTTGAAATGCGGGGCACGTTGGCGACGATTGATCCTTTCCAGTCTGGATGGGGCAGACAAAGGAGAGCGCAAGAGGCGAGAAAACAGCTGATTTTTTAATTGGCTATATTTTTTTATATAGCACCTTTTTGGAGTAAGTACGATATAGTTAGGATAGAGAAATTTAATTTGAATTTAACATAAGTGTTATTTTATTATAACGGAACGCATTCCGGCAACGTCGAGATGAGCATAATCTGGTCCTCTCCTGAATTTGACCCCTGACCTCATGATTATTTTGTAACAGTTAATAAATAAATTAGCGCATTTTTAAACTGGCTAAATAATTACACGATCTTGGTGCGAATTGTTTCGAATCGGTGCCGTGTTGTCAGCTTCAATCTAAGCTCACACTAGTGAGGTTAGATTGCACACACAGATTACAGACGAAAAACAGTGATTTTGCAGAAGAATTTTTACTGGTAAAGTGTGTGGGGTGGGTGGGGGGCTAAGGGTAGTTTTATTAAAAAAACGGTTTTTATCTTGTACAAAAAAAAATGTTTTTCAAAAAAACTACCCTTAGCCCCCCACCCACCCCACAAACTTTACCAGTAAAAATTCTTCTGCAAAATCACTGTTTTTCGTATATAACCTTTAATTTATTAACACTGTTTTTGTATTAAATATTTATATATAAATTTATTATCGAATTTAAATAATATATATTGGATCATAGTCTTTGATTTTCTAGGTTATTTCGTTTATTTAAATTTTATATATAAATATTTAATACAAAAAAAGTGTTAATAAATTAAAGATTACAGACGAAAAACAGTGATTTTGCAGAAGAATTTTTACTGGTAAAGTGTGTGGGGTGGGTGGGGGGCTAAGGGTAGTTTTATTCAAAAAACGGTTTTTATCTTGTACAAAAAAAATTGTTTTTCAAAAAAACTACCCTTAACACCCCCACCCACCCCACAAACTTTACCAGTAAAAATTCTTCTGCAAAATCACTATTTTTTTATATAACCTTTAAATTATTAACAGTACTTTTGTATTAAATCTTTTATAACTTCTTTATTTTTCATTTTTCGACTAAATGTCATTCTTTATCGTTTGTTCTATTTTTTAACAGGAATCCAATTCTTAAAGAATTTTTTTTATATTCCCAATAGTTTTTCAGGAAATGAGGAAAAACTGTTTAAAGGTTTTTCCCAATTTTCTGGAAAACTATTGAACTTAAAAATTATTTTTCTATTGCATCTGATGCGCACTGAAATTCCAAACAACTTTTGTCTAAAAAGTTTTTTTCTCCAACCAATAGTTTTCCAGAAAAAAAATAAAAACCGAAAATATGGACATTTTTCCAGGGTACCCCCTTTGGATTTTTTCAGAAAGGGAAAATCAGGTATAACTTTTTCCAGGTACATCTTCCAAAAAAGTTTTATGAGATTTTTTTGAAGCCCTTTGGGCATTTTATCCATTTCCAAAAATAAATAAAAATTTTTCCAAAAAAAAATTTTTTCCCATTTTTGACTCAAAAATTGTCCAGTTTTTCAAAAACCTCTCATAACTCCCTTATTTATCAATTTTGGACAAAATGTTATTCTAAATAATTTGTTCTATTTTTCAATAGGAATCGAATGCTAGAAGAAAATTTTTAATATTCTCAATAGTTTTCGAGAAAATGAGAAAAATCTGTTTAAAGGTTTTTCCCGATTTTCTGGAAAACTATTGAACATAAAAATTATTTTTCTATTGCATCTGATGCGCACTGAAATTCCAAACAACTTTTATTTAAACAATTTTTTTTCTCCAACCAATAGTTTTCCAGAAAAAAAATAAAAACCGAAATTATGGACTTTTTTCCAGGGTCCCTTTGGATTTTTTCAGAAAGGGAAAATCAGGTATAACTTTTTCCAGGTACATTTTCCAAAAAAGTTTTATAAGACTTTTTTGAAGCCCTTTGGGCATTTTATCCATTTCCAAAAATAAAAAAAAATTTTCCCAAAAAAAAATTTTTTCACATTTTTGACTCAAAAATTGTCCATTTTTTCAAAAACCTCTCATAACTCCCTTATTTATTAATTTTGGACAAAATGTTATTCTAAATAATTTGTTCTATTTTTCAATAGGAATCCAATTCTTAAAGAAAATTTTTAATTTTCCCAATAGTTTTCGAGAAAATGAGGAAAAACTGTTTAAGGGTTTTCCTCAATTTTCCCGAAAACTGCTTGGGTTAAAAATTATTTTTTTATTGCATCTGATGCGTATTGACATTCCAAACAACTTTTGTCTAAAAAGTTTTTTTCTCCAACCAATAGTTTTCCAGAAAAAAAATAAAAACCGAAATTATGGACTTTTTTCTAGGGGTACTACCCCTTTGGATTTTTTCAGAAAAGGAAAATCAGGTATAACTTTTTCCAGGTACATTTTCCAAAAAAGCTTTATAAGACTTTTTTGAAGCCCTTTGAGCATTTTATCCATTTCCAAAAAAAAAAAAAATTTTCTCAAAAAAATTTTTTTTCACATTTTTGACTCAAAAATTGTCAATTTTTTCAAAAACCTCTCATAACTCCCTTATTTATCAATTTTGGACAAAATGTTATTCTAAATAATTTGTTCTATTTTTCAATAGGAATCCAATTCTTAAAGAAATTTTTTTATATTCCCAATAGTTTTCGAGAAAATGAGGAAAAACTGAAAAAAGGTTTATGTTTTTAGCCCCCCCCATCTCTAAACCTTAGTAATCTGAAAATATCGATATAGTCGAGTGAAATATCGATATTGTTTTTAAGTAATGGAAGTCACAACCCTAATAGGAGGCCTCCATTAATAATAGAAACAGAAGAAAATCGTTAAGGAAAAAGTCTGAGGTAAGCCTGAATATCAGAAGTGGGATTACTGCACCAAATATTTCACTCATAAATTATAAAAGAACTATTGGGCCAATTAGTTTTTCTTCCTCTAGATTTTCCACTAGAATTCCTAAATAATCATTTTCACGTCAATAAATTGCCCTTAACTTTGCGCCATTTTCCTTTGGATGCCGCATATCCAGACTTGCCGCAAGCTTCTGACAATTAAACACAAAAAAACAGACTTTATTTGTCTTTATCCTTTTTAAATTTTTTTAGTTATTAGTTTTTTTAATTGAAGTTTACTTGATAATACTCCAGGTTGACCCACCAAGATCCTACTACCGTCAACCAATCTTTAAATGGCGATCACTCATGAAGAAGTAATATGTTATAATAACTGTTTTTCTCTACTTTAGGCATTTGAATTCCAAAAATAACTTGATTTCCGAATCTCCAAATCAAACTTTGTTCTTTCTGTAGTCTGGGTATGACTAGCTTATGCAGTATAAAGTAACTGAATATAACTATATCTAGTTCTTATAGTTATGTTTCCAACAGAAAGTACACAATCATGGTCAATTGCCAGAATGTAGATGCCATTCAACGGGGTGTTGGTACCACAAATCTGGATAGTTGTTAGTTTTCGAATCAAAATCCCGTTTGCAGTAATTCATGGTTTCTTCCAGGTACTTAAAGTCAGAAGTGCCTGGAAAAAAAACTCGTTTTTTATTAATTTTTGGAGTATCTTATTTAAATATTTAATACCGCATTTCTTGGATATTTCATGAGAATACTCATTTCAGTGGTCAGGATAATTTTTTGATTTCTTCCAGGCAATTGAATCCAGGGGTTCCTGATCGGATCAAAATATTATTTGAGATAATTTGAGAGTTTTATTTAAAAAAATGGTTTTTATCTTGTACAAAAAAAAAATGCTTTTTAAAAAAACTACCCTTACACCCCCCACCCACCCCACACATTTACCAGTAAAAAATTCTTCTGCAAAATCACTGTTTTTTTTATAAAACCTTATAAACAGTGTTGATAAGTTAAAGGTTATATACGAAAAACAGTGATTTTGCAGAAGAATTTTTACTGGTAAAGTGTGTGGGGTGGGTGGGGGGTTAAGGGTAGTTTTTTTGAAAAACAATTTTTTTTTGTACAAGATAAAAACCGTTTTTTTAATAAAACTACCCTTAGCCCCCCACCCACCCCACAAACTTTACCAGTAAAAATTCTTCTGCAAAATCACTATTTTTTTATATAACTTTTAAATTATTAAAACTGCTTTTGTATTAAATCTTTTATAACTTCTTTATTTTTCTTTTTTCGACTAAATTTCATTCTTTATCGTTTGTTCTATTTTTTAATAAGAATCCAATTCTTAAAGAAATTTTTTTATATTCTCAATAGTTTTCCAGGAAATGAGGAAAAACTGTTAAAAGGTTTTTCCCAATTTTCTGGAAAACTATTGAACTTAAAAATTATTTTTCTATCGCATGTGATGCGCACTGAAATTCCAAACAACTTTTGTCTAAAAAGTTTTTTTCTCCAACCAATAGTTTTCCAGAAAAAAAATAAAAACCGAAATTATGGACATTTTCCCAGGGTACCTCTTTGGATTTTTTCAGAAAGGGAAAATCAGGTATAACTTTTTCCAGGTGCATTTTTCAAAAAAGATTTATAAGACTTTTTTGAAACTTTTTAAGTGATTTATCGATTTCCAAAAAAAAATTTCAATTTTCTCAAAATACTTTTTTTTCCAATTTTTCATCCAAAAATTTTTTCAATTTTTCAAAAATCTTCCATAACTTCGTTATTTTTTGATTTACGACAAAAAGTTATTCTTTACGATTTATTCTATTTGTAATTTGGAATACAATGGTAAAAAATATTTTCCATATTCCCAATAGTTTTCAAAAAAAAGAGGAAAAACTTTTAGGAGGTTTTTCCTAATTTTCCGGAAAACTCTTGAACTTAAAAAATATTTTTCTACTGCATCTAATGCGCATTGAAATTCTAAACAAGTATTGTTATAACAATTTTTTTCTCCAACCAATAGTTTTCCAGAAAAAAAAAAAAAAAAACGAAAATATGAACATTTTTCCAGGGGTACCACTTTGGATTTTTTCAGAAAGGGAAAATCAGGTATAACTTTTTCCATGTACATTTTCCAAAAAAGTTTTATAAGACTTTTTTGAAGCCCTTTGGGCATTTTATCCATTTCCAAAAAAAAAAAAAAAAAATCCCAAAAAAAATTTTTTTCACATTTTTGACTCAAAAATTGTTCATTTTTTCAAAAACCTCTCATAACTCCCTTATTTATCAATTTTGGACAAAATGTGATTCTATATAATTTGTTCTATTTTTCAATAGGAATCGAATGCTAAAAGAAAATTTTTAATATTCCCAATAGTTTTCCAGGAAATGAGGAAAAACTGTTTAAGAGTTTTCCTCAATTTTCCCGAAAACTGCTTGGGTTAAAAATTATTTTTCTATCGCATGTGATGCGCATTAATATTCCAAACAACTTTTGTCAAAAAAGTTTTTTTCTCCAACCAATAGTTTTCCAGAAAAAAAATAAAAACCGAAATTATGGACATTTTTCCAGGGGTACCCCTTTGGATTTTTTCAGAAAGGGAAAAATCAGTGGTCAACAAATGGTTGTTCTATTCCTTTCCTATCCTTCGGATTCCTTTCCTAAACCCTTTCCTACCCCTTGCCGTTGGATATAACGTGCCTTTAAGAAGTAAATTTAGCGAAAGTATCAAGCCCACTTCCGCGTCATCCTGCACCCAGTCAACACGTGGTCGTTCTTTCCTTTCCTATCCTTTGGAACCCTTCCTAGACCCTTTCCTGCCTTTGCCCTTTGCCAGTGGTAGCTGAACCTATTCACGCCGATAGCCAGGCCGGATGCATCGTAGGGGAGGCATCACCGTGCATTTCAGTATTAAAAATTGTGAAAGTATCGATTCGGGGAACAGGGTACATACCCGACAGTTTAGACATTAAAACATTTTTATAAAACCTTATAAACAGTGTTGATAAGTTAAAGGTTATATACGAAAAACAGTGATTTTGCAGACAAATTTTTACTGGTAAAGTTTGTGGGGTGGGTGGGGGGTTAAGGGTAATTTTTTTGAAAAACAATTTTTGTTTGTAAAAGACAAAAACCGTTTTTTAATAAAACTATCCTTAGCCCCCCACCCACCCCACACACTTTACCAATAAAAAATTCTTCTGCAAAATCACTGTTTTTCGTATATAACCTTTAATTTATTAACACTGTTTTTATATTAAATATTTATATATAAATTTATTATCGAATTTAAATAATATATATTGGATCAAAGTCTTTGATTTTCTAAGTTATTTCGTTTATTTAAATTTTATATATAAATATTTAATACAAAAACAGTATTAATAAATTAAAGATTACAGACGAAAAACAGTGATTTTGCAGAAGAATTTTTTACTGGTAAAGTGTGTGGGGTGGGTGGGGGGCTAAGGGTAGTTTTATTAAAAAAACGGTTTTTATCTTGTACAAAAAAAAATTGTTTTTCAAAAAAATTACCCTTAACCCCCCCACCCACCCCACAAACTTTACCAGTAAAAATTCTGCAAAATCACTGTTTTTCGTCTGTAATCTTTAATTTATTAACACTGTTTTTGTATTAAATATTTATATATAAAATTTAAATAAACGAAATAACTTAAAAAATCAAAGACTATGATCCAATATATATTATTTAAATTCGATAATAAATTTATATATAAATATTTAATACAAAAACAGTGTTAATAAATTAAAGATTACAGACGAAAAACAGTGATTTTGCAGAAGAATTTTTACTGGTAAAGTTTGTGGGGTGGGTGGGGGGCTAAGGGTAGTTTTATTAAAAAACGGTTTTTGTCTTTTACAAGCAAAAATTGTTTTTCAAAAAAATTACCCTTAACCCCCCACCCACCCCACAAACTTTACCAGTAAAAATTTGTCTGCAAAATCACTGTTTTTCGTATATAACCTTTAATTTATTAACACTGCTTTTGTATTAAATCTTTTATAACTTCTTTATTTTTCATTTTTCGACTAAATATCATTCTTTATCGTTTGTTCTATTTTTTAATAGGAATCCAATTCTTAAAGAATTTTTTTTATATTCCCAATAGTTTTCCAGGAAATTAGGAAAAACTGTTTAAAGGTTTTCCTCAATTTTTCCGAAAACTGCTAGGGTTAAAAATTATTTTTCTATTGCATCTGATGCGCACTGAAATTCCAAACAACTTCTGTTTTAACAATTTTTTTTCTCCAACCAATAGTTTTCCAGAAAAAAAATAAAAACCGAAATTATGGACTTTTTTCCAGGGTACCCCTTTGGATTTTCTTAGAAAGGGAAAATCAGGTATAACTTTTTCCAGGTACATTTTCCAAAAAAGTTTTATAAGACTTTTTTGAAGCCCTTTGGGCATTTTATCCATTTCCAAAAAAAAAAAAAAAATTTCCCAAAAAAAATTTTTTTTCACATTTTTGACTCAAAAATTGTCAATTTTTTCAAAAACCTCTCATAACTCCCTTATTTATCAATTTTGGACAAAATGTTATTTTGAATAATTTGTTCTATTTTTCAATAGGAACCGAATGCTCAAAAAAAATTTTTAATATTCCCAATAGTTTTCGAGAAAATGAGGAAAAACTGTTTAAGGGTTTTCCTCAATTTTCCCGAAAACTGCTTGGGTTAAAAATTATTTTTCTATCGCATGTGATGCGCACTGAAATTCCAAACAAGTTTTGTCTAAAAAGTTTTTTTGTCCAACCAATAGTTTTCCAGAAAAAAAATAAAAACCGAAATTATGGA
The DNA here is from genome assembly GCF_022605725.1 of Anthonomus grandis grandis. NCBI lineage: Eukaryota > Metazoa > Arthropoda > Insecta > Coleoptera > Curculionidae > Anthonomus > Anthonomus grandis. The sequence goes on along the minus strand of NC_065563.1, from coordinate 13,200,819 downwards.
CCTTTTTCCAGGGGTACCCCCTGTGGGTTTTTTCAGAAAGGGAAAATCAGGTATAACTTTTTCCAGGTGCATTTTCCAGAAAAGTTTTATGAGACTTTTTTGAAGCCCTTTGGGCATTTTATCCATTTCCAAAAAAAAAAAAAATTCCCAAAAAAATGTTTTTTTCACTTTTTTGACTCAAAAATTGTCAATTTTTTCAAAAACCTCTCATAACTCCCTTAGTTATCAATTTTGGACAAAATGTTATTCTAAATAATTTGTTCTATTTTTCAATAGGAATCGAATGCTTAAAGAAATTTTTTTATATTCCCAATAGTTTTCCAGGAAATGAGGAAAAACTGTTTAAAGCTTTTTCCCAATTTTCTGGAAAACTATTGAACTTAAAAATTATTTTTCTATTGCATCTGATGCGCACTGAAATTCCAAACAACTTTTGTCTAAAAAGTTTTTTTCTCCAACCAATAGTTTTCCAGAAAAAAAATAAAAACCGAAATTATGGTCATTTTTTCAGGGTACCCCCTGTGGATTTTTTCAGAAAGGGAAAATCAGGTATAACTTTTTTCAGGTGCATTTTCCAGAAAAGTTTTATAAGACTTTTTTGAAGCCCTTTGGGCATTTTATCCATTTCCAAAAAAAAAAATAAATTTCCCAAAAAAATTTTTTTTTCACATTTTTGACTCAAAAATTGTCCATTTTTTCAAAAACCTCTCATAACTCCCTTAGTTATCAATTTTGGACAAAATGTTATTCTAAATAATTTGATCTATTTTTCAATAGAAATCGAATGCTAAAAGAAAATTTTTAATATTCTTAATAGTTTTCGAGAAAATGAGGGAAAACTGTTTAAGGGTTTTCCTCAATTTTCCCGAAAACTGCTTGGGTTAAAAATTATTTTTCTATCGCATGTGATGCGCACTGAAATTCCAAACAACTTTTGTCTAAAAAGTTTTTTTCTCCAACCAATAGTTTTCCAGAAAAAAAATAAAAACCGAAATTATGGACTTTTTTCTAGGGGTACCCTTTAGATTTTTTTAGAAAGGGAAAATCAGGTATAACTTTTTCCAGGTGCATTTTCCAGAAAAGTTTTATGAAACTTTTTTGAAGCCCTTTGGGCATTTTATCCATTTCCAAAAAAAAAAATTTTCCCAAAAAAAATTTTTTTTCACATTTTTGACTCAAAAATTGTCAATTTTTTCAAAAACCTCTCATAACTCCCTTATTTATCAATTTTGGACAAAATGTTATTCTAAATAATTTGTTTTATTTTTCAATAGGAATCCAATTCTTAAAGACATTTTTTAATATTCCCAATAGTTTTCCAGGAAATGAGGAAAAACTGTTATAAGCAAATAGCATTTTTATGTAGTTAATAAAAGAAAAATATTATACAGTGCCCCCTCTCTTTATTTTTTAAACGGATCAGTTCAAAGCATTGAAACTTGAGGTAATGCTATCTTTTAAGGCAAAATTGACAGATGAAAATGTCAACAAGGCTGCTGGGCGCCATCTTGGAAAAAAATTAAATGGGAAGGGTGATCTTGTGGCACATCATTTTGAAGCTCCTGGCGAGTACTTTGTAACCCTAGAATATAAATTCAATATCTTGGTGGTACATTTAATAATTTTCGGAATACATACACATTTAACTTGATATATCGAATAAATACATTGAGTTCAATTCAGCTGGAAATAGTTGCCTTGAACTTGACCCAAGAACATTTTCAAATACACTAACATTCGTTATTTTCTGTCGTAAATCCAATACTGAAGCAGGATCAGTTTCGTACACCTTTTGATTCAAATAGCCTCATTATAAAAAAAAAGTCAAGAGGTGTCAAATCTGGCGAGCGAGCTGGCCATTCCACTGGTCCTCGATGGCTATTTGAAGCAATAAGTGTACGAAACTAAACCTGCTTCAGTATTGGATTTACGACAGACAATAACGAATGTTAGTGTATTTGAAAATGTTCGACTGTTCTTGTATGAAGAAGTTCAAGGCAACCATTACCAGCATCTTCTCAATTGAACTCAATGTATTTATTCCATATATTTCAAGTTAAATGTGAATGTATTCGGGTAATTATTATAAATGTACCACCATATATTGAATTTAAATTCACCCTTTTCATTTAATTTTTTTTTCCAAAATGGCGCCCAGTAGCCATCTTGAAATTTTCATCTGTCAACGTTACATTCATTCAATTTTTGTAATTGATATGTTCAAAAAATAAAGAGGGGGGGGTCATTAAAGAAAAGCACTGTATATACAGGGTGGCCCGTAATTAATTGAACATAGGTTAATGTAAGATACCTGACATGAAAATAAACCGTTTGAGCTCAATATCGCTTAGCAAAATGTTATTGGTTTTCGTTCTACAGGGTGTTAAAACTCATTTTTTACCAAACATTTATTGACATATTTTGGAATCCACTGGACAGATTAACATAATTCAATTAACCTATGTTCAATTAATTACGGGGCACTCTGTATATATATATACACTGATTTGATATTAATGAAACATTCAGGAAGGGCAGTGTTGCGTAAACTCTTCCGCACCTCCCCGCATCGATCTGGAAAACGTTTCCGAAACAGACTATCCGGGATAAAGCGCATACTCCGCGACCAATCCCCACGGCGGAATCCCGTCCATTGATAAGAAACTTTCCCATGCACACATAGTCGACCATATTTCGTCCCTTTTTTCGGTGTTTTCATAAACAAAATAATCGTTTTCCGGAACTAATAATAATTAATAATTCGTGCGCGATTTGAAAGTGGCGTCGTTATAATGCGGGGCACGTTGGCGACGATTGATCCTTTCCAGTCTGGATGGGGCAGACAAAGGAGACCGGAAGAGGCGAGAAAACAGCTGATTTTTTAATTGGCTATATTTTTTTATATAGCACCTTTTTGGAGTAAGTACGATATTGTTATAGAGAAATTTAATTTGAATTTAACATAAGTGTTATTTTATTATAACGGAACGCATTCCGGCAACGTCGAGATGAGCATAATCTGGTCCTCTCCTGAATTAGACCCCTGACCTCATGATTATTTTGTAACAGTTATTAAATAAATTAGCGCATTTTTAAACTGGCTAAATAATAATTACACAATCTAACCTCACACTAGTGAGGTTAGATTGCACACACAGATTACAGACGAAAAACAGTGATTTTGCAGAAGAATTTTTACTGGTAAAGTGTGTGGGGTGGGTGGGGGGCTAAGGGTAGTTTTATTAAAAAAACGGTTTTTATCTTGTACAAAAAAAAAATGTTTTTTAAAAAAACTACCCTTATACCCCCCACCCACCCCACACATTTACCAGTAAAAAATTCTTCTGCAAAATCACTGTTTTTTTTATAAAACCTTATAAACAGTGTTGATAAGTTAAAGGTTATATACGAAAAATAGTGATTTTGCAGAAGAATTTTTACTGGTAAAGTTTGTGGGGTGGGTGGGGGGCTAAGGGTAGTTTTTTTGAAAAACAATTTTTTTTGTACATGATAAAAACCGTTTTTTAATAAAACTACCCTTAGCCCCCCACCCACCCCACACACTTTACCAGTAAAAATTCTTCTGCAAAATCACTGTTTTTCGTATATAACCTTTAATTTATTAACACTGTTTTTGTATTAAATATTTATATATAAATTTATTATCGAATTTAAATAATATATATTGGATCATAGTCTTTGATTTTCTAAGTTATTTCGTTTATTTAAATTTTATATATAAATATTTAATACAAAAACAGTGTTAATAAATTAAAGATTACAGACGAAAAACAGTGATTTTGCAGAAGAATTTTTACTGGTAAAGTGTGTGGGGTGGGTGGGGGGCCAAGGGCAGTTTTATAAAAAAAACGGTTTTTATCTTGTACAAAAAAAATTGTTTTTCAAAAAAACTACCCTTAGCCCCCCACCCACCCCACAAACTTTACCAGTAAAAATTCTTCTGCAAAATCACTATTTTTCGTATATAACCTTTAACTTATCAACACTGTTTATAAGGTTTTATAAAAAAAACAGTGATTTTGCAGAAGAATTTTTACTGGTAAAGTGTGTGGGGTGGGTGGGGGGCTAAGGGTAGTTTTATTAAAAAACGGTTTTTATCATGTACAAAAAAAATTGTTTTTCAAAAAAACTACCCTTAGCCCCCCACCCACCCCACAAACTTTACCAGTAAAAATTCTTCTGCAAAATCACTATTTTTTTATATAACCTTTAAATTATTAACACTGCTTTTGTATTAAATCTTTTATAACTTGTTTATTTTTCATTTTTCGACTAAATATCATTCTTTATCGTTTGTTCTATTTTTTAATAGAAATCCAATTCTTAAAGAAATTTTTTTATATTCCCAATAGTTTTCCAGGAAATAAGGAAAAACTGTTTAAAGGCTTTTCCCAATTTTCTGGAAAACTATAGAACTTAAAAATTATTTTTCTATTGCATCTGATGCGCACTGAAATTCCAAACAACTTTTGTCTAAAAAGTTTTTTTCTCCAACCAATAGTTTTCCAGAAAAAAAATAAAAACCGAAAATATGGACATTTTTCCAGGGTACCCCCTTTGGATTTTTTCAGAAAGGGAAAATCAGGTATAACTTTTTCCAGGTACATCTTCCAAAAAAGTTTTATGAGATTTTTTTGAAGCCCTTTGGGCATTTTATCCATTTCCAAAAATAAATAAAAATTTTTCCAAAAAAAAATTTTTTCCCATTTTTGACTCAAAAATTGTCCAGTTTTTCAAAAACCTCTCATAACTCCCTTATTTATCAATTTTGGACAAAATGTTATTCTAAATAATTTGTTCTATTTTTCAATAGGAATCGAATGCTAGAAGAAAATTTTTAATATTCTCAATAGTTTTCGAGAAAATGAGAAAAATCTGTTTAAAGGTTTTTCCCGATTTTCTGGAAAACTATTGAACATAAAAATTATTTTTCTATTGCATCTGATGCGCACTGAAATTCCAAACAACTTTTATTTAAACAATTTTTTTTCTCCAACCAATAGTTTTCCAGAAAAAAAATAAAAACCGAAATTATGGACTTTTTTCCAGGGTCCCTTTGGATTTTTTCAGAAAGGGAAAATCAGGTATAACTTTTCCCAGGTATATTTTCCAAAAAAGTTTTATAATACTTTTTTGAAGCCCTTTGGGCATTTTATCCATTTCCAAAAAAAAAAAAAAAAATTCCCAAAAAAATTTTTTTTTCACATTTTTGACTCAAAAATTGTCAATTTTTTCAAAAACCTCTCATAACTCCCTTATTTATAAATTTTGGACAAAATGTGATTCTAAATAATTTGTTCTATTTTTCAATAGGAATCGAATGCTAAAAGAAAATTTTCAATATTCCCAATAGTTTTCGGGAAAATGAGGAAAAACTGTTTAAAGGTTTTTCCCAATTTTCTGGAAAACTATTGAACTTAAAAATTATTTTTCTATTGCATCTGATGCGCACTGAAATTCCAAACAACTTTTGTTTAAACAATTTTTTTTCTACAACCAATAGTTTTCCAGAAAAAAAATAAAAACCGAAATTATGGACTTTTTTCCAGGGTACCCCCTTTGGATTTTTTCAGAAAGGGAAAATCAGGTATAACTTTTTCCAGGTACATTTTCCAAAAAAGTTTTATGAGACTTTTTTGAAGCCCTTTGGGCATTTTATTCATTTCCAAAAAAAAAAATTTTTTTCCCAAAAAAAAATTTTTTCACATTTTTGACTCAAAAATTGTCCATTTTTTCAAAAACCTCTCATAACTCCCTTATTTATCAATTTTGGACAAAATGTTATTCTAAATGATTTGTTCTATTTTTCAATAGGAATCGAATGCTAAAAGAAAATTTTTAATATTCTCAATAGTTTTCGAGAAAATGAAGAAAAACTGTTTAAGGGTTTTCCTCAATTTTCCCGAAAACTGCTTGGGTTAAAAATTATTTTTCTACTGCATCTGATGCGCATTGATATTCCAAACAACTTTTGTCTAAAAAGTTTTTTTCTCCTACCAATAGTATTCCAGAAAAAAAAAAAACCGAAATTATGGACATTTTTCCAGGGTACCCCTTTGGATTTTTTCAGAAAGGGAAAATCAGGTATAACTTTTTCCAGGTACATTTTCCAAAAAAGTTTTATGAGACTTTTTTGAAGCCCTTTGGGCATTTTATCCATTTCCAAATAAAAAAAAAATTTTCCCAAAAAAATATTTTTTTTCACATTTTTGACTCAAAAATTGTCCATTTTTTCAAAAACCTCTCATAACTCCCTTATTTATCAATTTTGGACAAAATGTTATTCCAAATAATTTGTTCTATTTTTCAATAGGAATCGAATGCTAAAAGAAAATTTTCAATATTCCCAATAGTTTTCCAGGAAATGAGGAAAAACTGTTTAAGGGTTTTCCTCAATTTTCCCGAAAACTGCTTGGGTTAAAAATTATTTTTCTATCGCATGTGATGCGCATTGATATTCCAAACAACTTTTGTCTAAAGAGTTTTTTTCTCCAACCAACAGTTTTCCAGAAAAAAAATAAAAACCGAAATTATGGACATTTTCCCAGGGTACTCCCTTTGGATTTTTTCAGAAAGGGAAAATCAGTGGTTAACAAATGGTCGTTCTATTCCTTTCCTATCCTTCGGATTCCTTTCCTAAACCCTTTTCTACCCCTTGCCGTTGGATATAACGTGCCTTTAAGAAGTAAATTTAGCGAAAGTATCAAGCCCACTTCAGCGTCATCCTGCACCCAGTCAACACGTGGTCGTTCTTTTCTTTCCTATCCTTTGGAACCCTTTCTAGACCCTTTCCTGCCTTTGCCCTTTGCCAGTGGTAGCTGAACTTATTCACGCCGGTAGCCAGGCCGGATGCATCGCAGGGGAGGCATCACCGTGCATTTCAGTATTAAAAATTGTGAAAGTATCGATTCGGGTAACAGGGTACATACCCGACAGTTTAGCCATTAAAACATTTTTATAAAACCTTATAAACAGTGTTGATAAGTTAAAGGTTATATACGAAAAACAGTGATTTTGCAGAAGAATTTTTACTGGTAAAGTGTGTGGGGTGGGTGGGGGGTTAAGGGTAGTTTTTTTGAAAAACAATTTTTTTTGTACAAGATAAAAACCGTTTTTTTAATAAAACTACCCTTAGCCCCCCACCCACCCCACACACTTTACCAGTAAAAAATTCTTCTGCAAAATCACTGTTTTTCGTATATAACCTTTAATTTATTAACACTGTTTTTGTATTAAATATTTATATATGAATTTATTATCGAATTTAAATAATATATATTGGATCATAGTCTTTGATTTTCTAAATTACTTCGTTTATTTACATTTTATATATAAATATTTAATACAAAAACAGTATTAATAAATTAAAGATTACAGACGAAAAACAGTGATTTTGCAGAAGAATTTTTACTGGTAAAGTGTGTGGGGTGGGTGGGGGGCTAGGGGTAGTTTTATTAAAAAAACGGTTTTTGTCTTTTACAAACAAAAATTGTTTTTCAAAAAATTACCCTTAACCCCCCACCCACCCCACAAACTTTACCAGTAAAAATTCTTCTGCAAAATCACTATTTTTCGTAGATAACCTTTAAATTATTAACACTGCTTTTGTATTAAATCTTTTATAACTTCTTTATTTTTCATTTTTCGACTAAATGTCATTCTTTATCGTTTGTTCTATTTTTTAATAGAAATCCAATTTTTAAAGAAATTTTTTTATATTCCCAATAGTTTTCCAGAAAATGAGGAAAAACTGTTTAAAGGTTTTTCCCAATTTTCTGGAAAACTATTGAACTTAAAAATTATTTTTCTATTGCATCTGATGCGCACTGAAATTCCAAACAACTTTTGTTTAAATAATTTTTTTCTCCAACCAATAGTTTTCCAGAAAAAAAATAAAAACCGAAATTATGGACTTTTTTCCCTTTGGATTTTTTTTCAAAAAGGGAAAATCAGGTATAACTTTTTCCAGGTACATTTTCCAAAAAAGTTTTATTAGACTTTTTTGAAGCCCTTTGGGCATTTTATCCATTTTCAAAAAAAAATAAAAATTTCCCAAAAAAAAAATTTTTTCACATTTTTGACTCAAAAATTGTCCATTTTTTCAAAAACCTCTCATAACTCCCTTATTTATCAATTTTGGACAAAATGTTATTCTAACTAATTTGTTCTATTTTTCAATAGGAATCGAATGCTAAAAGAAAATTTTCAATATTCCCAATAGTTTTCCAGGAAATGAGGAAAAACTGTTTAAGGATTTTCCTCAATTTTCCCGAAAACTGCTTGGGTTAAAAATTATTTTTCTATCGCATGTGATGCGCATTGATATTCCAAACAACTTTTGTCTAAAGAGTTTTTTTCTCCATCCAATAATTTTCCAGAAAAAAAATAAAAACCGAAATTATTGACATTTTTCCAGGGGTACCCCTTTGGATTTTTTCAGAAAGGGAAAATCAGGTATAACTTTTTCCAGGTACATTTTCCAAAAAAGTTTTATAAGACTTTTTTGAAGCCCTTTGGGCATTTTATCCATTTCCAAATAAAAAAAAAAATTTTCCCAAAAAAATTTTTTTTCACATTTTTGACTCAAAAGTTGTCCATTTTTTCAAAAACCTCTCATAACTCCCTTATTTATCAATTTTGGACAAAATGTTATTCTAAATAATTTATTCTATTTTTCAATAGGAATCAAATGCTAAAAGAAAATTTTCAATATTCCCAATAGTTTTCGAGAAAATAAGGAAAAACTGTTTAAGGGTTTTTCCTAGGGAAGCATTTGAATTCCAAAAATAACTTGATTTCCGTTCGCGTAGCTTTTAATACCCTTAAGGCCCTTTCGAAAAGAAATGAGTTTTCTAAGTCTTAAATTTTTCGCGTAGTAAACTAATATTCGTAAAATAAGCATAAGAATCAAGTTTGATGTAGAATAGGGCAAAAGATACGGTCCATAACTCACCGTTGTTATTTTTCCAGATTTTTAAAATAATGGGTTCTTCCAGCGGCGGAAAAAAGAAATACCTTAGTTTTCGCAATAAACAGCGCGCCAACATGAGTTTCTTTATAGTGGTCATGTTCTTCGCCGTCTTCGGGATCATCGTTTTCACCGAGATATTTTTTATCGACGAGAAGGATAAGGCCGCAGGTAGTTCCTAATTTTTGTCATATACAGGGTGTAGATCCCCATGCTTATCCTGGGACACCCTGTATGATGAAACGCTCCTATTTTTTTGTAATTTATAGGTGTTATGGTACGCCACGGAGCCATCGGATTTCAGCAGAAAGACCGAGAATACGATAGCGATTTTCAAGTAAGTTAACTTAATAAATTTATTTAGACGACCACTTAGTAACACTTTTTGTAATATAGTATTGTCTTGTGCCTGTCAAAATATGCCATTTTTACGTAAGCATTATTTGGCATCATTGCGTCGGAGATGTTGCAAGCATGGGAATGCTAATTTAAGCCTTTCAATGTTGTACGATTATACGCGTTGATATATAGGTGACAATCTCCTCCCCCTTGCCCCTGTGCACACAAAATTGTTGTTCCAAGCATACTGCATTCCAATAAAATTCAAAATTAATTTACACGATGGCGTTTATTGAAAATACAACGAAATCCAACAGGAACATCAGCCTTAATAATGCCACAATAAATGGTGCAACTTGAACGGGCCGCATCCAGGGTCCGGTCCCAACTTGTACCCCATATAAATCACGAACGGGATGTAACCGATATGGAAAATTCTCCTCGTCACGTTCATTACGGTGGACAGACGCTCTTTCGCCTCTTCCGATAACTGCATCACTTTTAAAACGTTCGTTATTCGACCACAAGACAAAAATGCTGTTTATTTAACGTATTAAGTGTCAAAGTGACATTGACCCATAATGACTGAAAATTAACAACGTAGATTCTCGCAAGTTGGAATTAATGAACAAGGTCCTAATCATATTGTGCACTCTTTAGAGGGGCTAATGATCTACTCAAATTTGGACGTCCACTTTTAGGGCACCCTCTATACCTATAAATGAACTGCCATAACCATAAAAGTGAATATGGAACAATTTACACTTCGGGTTCAAAAATACACAACTTTAACAGCACAAAAAAAGGAATTTTTTTCTCCAACCAATAGTTTTCCAGAAAAAAAATAAAAACCGAAATTATGGACATTTTCCCTTTGGATTTTTTCAGAAAGGGAAAATCAGGTATAACTTTTTCCAGGTACATTTTCCAGAAAAGTTTTATGAGACTTTTTTGAAGCCCTTTCGGCATTTTATCCATTTCCAAAAAAAAAATAAAAAAATTCCCAAAAAAAGTTTTTTCACATTTTTGACTCAAAAATTGTCCATTTTTTCAAAAACCTCTCATAACTCCCTTATTTATCAATTTTGGACAAAATATTATTCTAAATAATTTGTTCAATTTTTCAATAGGAATCGATTGCTAAAAGAAAATTTTTAATATTCCCAATAGTTTTCCAGGAAATGAGGAAAAACTGTTTAAGGGTTTTCCTCAATTTTCTCGAAAACTGCTTGGGTTAAAAATTATTTTTCTATCGCATGTGATGCGCATTAATATTCCAAACAACTTTTGTCTAAAAAGTTTTTTTCTCCAACCAATAGTTTTCCAGAAAAAAAATAAAAACCGAAATTATGGACATTTTTCCAGGGTACCCCTTTGGATTTTTTCAGAAAGGGAAAATCAGGTATAACTTTTTCTAGGTACATTTTCCAAAAAAGTTTTATAAGACTTTTTTGAAGCCCTTTAAGCATTTTATCCATTTTCAAAAAAAAATAAAAAATTACCAAAAAAAAATTTTTTTCACATTTTTGACTCAAAAATTGTCAATTTTTTAAAAAACCTCTCATAACTCCCTTATTTATCAATTTTGGACAAAATGTTATTCTAAATAATTTGTTCTATTTTTCAATAGGAATCGAATGCTAAAAGAAAATTTTCAATATTCTCAATAGTTTTCGAGAAAATGAGCAAAAACTGTTTAAGGGTTTTTCCTAATTTTCTGGAAAACTATTGAACTTAAAAATTATTTTTCTATTTCATCTGATGCGCACTGAAATTCCAAACAACTTTTGTTTAAATAATTTTCTTCTCCATCCAATAGTTTTCCAGAAAAAAAATAAAAACCGAAATTATGGACATTTTCCCTGGGTACCCCTTTGGATTTTTTCAGAAAGGGAAAATCAGGTATAACTTTTTCCAGGTACATTTTCCAAAAAAGTTTTATGAGACTTTTTTGAAGCCCTTTAAGCATTGTATCCATTTCCAAAAAAAAATAAAAAATTACCAAAAAAAAAATTTTTTCACATTTTTGACTCAAAAATTGTCAATTTTTTAAAAAACCTCTCATAACTCCCTTATTTATCAATTTTGGACAAAATGTTATTCTAAATAATTTGTTCTATTTTTCAATAGGAATCGAATGCTAAAAGAAAATTTTCAATATTCTCAATAGTTTTCGAGAAAATGAGCAAAAACTGTTTAAGGGTTTTTCCTAATTTTCTGGAAAACTATTGAACTTAAAAATTATTTTTCTATTTCATCTGATGCGCACTGAAATTCCAAACAACTTTTGTTTAAATAATTTTCTTCTCCATCCAATAGTTTTCCAGAAAAAAAATAAAAACCGAAATTATGGACATTTTCCCTGGGTACCCCTTTGGATTTTTTCAGAAAGGGAAAATCAGGTATAACTTTTTCCAGGTACATTTTCCAAAAAAGTTTTATAAGACTTTTTTGAAGCCCTTTCGGCATTTTATCCATTTCCAAAAAAAAATAAAAAAATTCCCAAAAAAAGTTTTTTCACATTTTTGACTCAAAAATTGTCCATTTTTTCAAAAACCTCTCATAACTCCCTTATTTATCAATTTTGGACAAAATGTTATTCTAAATAATTTGTTCAATTTTTCAATAGGAATCGATTGCTAAAAGAAAATTTTTAATATTCCCAATAGTTTTCCAGGAAATGAGGAAAAACTGTTTAAGGGTTTTCCTCAATTTTCTCGAAAACTGCTTGGGTTAAAAATTATTTTTCTATCGCATGTGATGCGCATTAAAATTCCAAACAACTTTTGTCTAAAAAGTTTTTTTCTCCAACCAATAGTTTTCCATAAAAAAAATAAAAACCGAAATTATGGACATTTTTCCAGGGTACCCCTTTGGATTTTTTCAGAAAGGGAAAATCAGGTATAACTTTTTCCAGGTACATTTTCCAAAAAAGTTTTATGAGACTTTTTTGAAGCCCTTTGAGCATTTTATCCATTTTCAAAAAAAAATAAAAAATTACCAAAAAAAAAATTTTTTCACATTTTTGACTCAAAAATTGTCAATTTTTTCAAAAACCTCTCATAACTCCCTTATTTATCAATTTTGGACAAAATGTTATTCTAAATAATTTGTTCTATTTTTCAATAGGAATCCAATTCTTAAAGACATTTTTTTATATTCCCAATAGTTTTCCAGGAAATGAGGAAAAACTGTTATAAGCAAATAGCATTTTTATGTAGTTAATAAAAGAAAAATATTATACAGTGCCCCCCCCTCTTTATTTTTTGAACGGGTCAGTTCAAAGCATTGAAACTTGAGGTAATGCTATCTTTTAAGGCAAAATTGACAGATGAAAATGTCAACAAGGCTGCTGGGCGCCATCTTGGAAAAAAATTAAATGGGAAGGGTGATCTTGTGGCACATCATTTTGAAGCTCCTGGCGAGTACTTTGTAACCCTAGAATATAAATTCAATTCTTGGTGATACATTTAATAATTTTCGGAATACATACACATTTACCTTGATATATCGAATAAATACATTGAGTTCAATTCAGCTGGAAATAGTTGCCTTGAACTTGACCCAAGAACATTTTCAAATACACTAACATTCGTTATTTTCTGTCGTAAATCCAATACTGAAGCAGGATCAGTTTCGTACACCTTTTGATTCAAATAGCCCCATCATAAAAAAAAAAGTCAAGAGGTGTCAAATCTGGCGAGCGAGCTGGCCATTCCGCTTGTCCTCGACGGCTATTTGAAGCAATAGGTGTACGAAACTAAACCTGCTTCAGTATTGGATTTACGACAGACAATAACGAATGTTAGTGTATTTGAAAATGTTCGACTGTTCTTGTATGAAGAAGTTCAAGGCAACCATTACCAGCATCTTCTCAATTGAACTCAATGTATTTATTCCATATATTTCAAGTTAAATGTGAATGTATTCGGGTAATTATTATAAATGTACCACCATATATTGAATTTAAATTCACCCTTTTCATTTAATTTTTTTTCCAAAATGGCGCCCAGTAGCCATCTTGAAAATTTCATCTGTCAATGTGGCATTCATTCAATTTTTGTAATTGATATGTTCAAAAAATAAAGAGGGGGTGTCATTAAAGAAAAGCACTGTATATACAGGGTGGCCCGTAATTAATTGGACATAGGTTAATGTAAATGAAAATGCCATGACGAACTTAATAAATATTCGCGGACTGTCAATTCAATGAAAATGGCCGCCATCTTGCCTGATTGTGTCCTTTCGATGTTGGTCACCCTGACAAATTTCAGTAGGTGCCAACTGTAGGGAAATAAAACAATTCATGGAGAGGTTATGTTTACAAATACAACATAGAAAGTTACACTTAGTTAAAAATTTATGAACCAAAGTAATCCTCACCTAAAATGAGACAAAGTGTCAATTAACTTGGGATAGATGCATGCACTTAAGCTATATGTTATTGAAAATCGGTCATATCGAGTCGTCACTTTAGAATCCCAATGATGGTTTAACAACAGAGTCAATAAAAAAATTAATTTAGTTCGTAACAGGTCAACATTTTTTGTTGGCAACACTGAGTGACTAACATCGAAAAGACATAACCACTATTATAAAAATGGCGGCCACCAGGCAGTGGTCATTTTTGGGTATCATTAGCAGTCCAGGTACATTTATTAAGTCCAGGGTCCTCCCTTTCTCTATTTCTATGGCTAGAACGCACAAGTTACATAGTATAAGAAACTTGACCAAGAGACACGTTTTTGTGTTGTTGTCATCCTTCCTGTTTTCAACCGCCATTTTAAGCGTCTGTGTGTCAACTGTCAAGTGTCACGTCAACTGTCATAGCCTCATACCTCCATAACTTGTTCACTCTTAAAAGCAATCTAGCTTGTGATTGGTCGGAAGCTCGCTTCTTCGCGAAAAGTAAATTTTTTATGTTACTGTTCAGAAACTCATTAGACCCAAAGTCCAAATAAAACATTTATTATTTGAATAACCAACTGTCAACGGGACACTGACGTAAAAAATCAATATGGCCGCTCGCATATCGGTTCAAATATGGCGTCGCATAACCTCAAATTGTTAGTGAATAATTTCTCTTCTTTTATAGGCAGACGATTACATATCGATCCGCGTCGGCCAAGTGATGATGGATAATCCGGACATAAGTGACATTTTACTGGGCAGACCTCAAACGCACGAGCTGGCCGTGTCGAATTTCGGCCATCAGTTCGTGTCCAAAGTAAGCTACAAAGCCTCATTTCCTCTAACATCCTTTTAATACAACTTGAATGTTATCTAGTTCATGAACGAAGGCCTGCTGCCTCCATATCCAGAGAACCTATCCATATCAAACGGGTCATGGCAAAACGTCCTGGGCACAAGGTACTAAGGTCACAAAAAAAAACATTATTAGACTTTTTTTCTTCTATTTCAGATATAAATTTTACGTATTTTCGGCTTATTACGACCAAAGAAGGAACCAGCGAAACGTGAGGATAATCGCGGCGACAAAAACGAGGGGCCCCGAAAGGGTCTGGTGCCGTTTCTGGTACAAACACGCGGACAACGCGACCGCCAACATATCGAAAGCCGTACCCGCCAAACTGAAGGTCCGTTACGACTAAATAAATATAGTTTTCGACATGCCCCCGTAATTGGTTTTTTTTAAAGGTGATAAGGGAAAATTGGAATCTACGCTATAGCGCGTGTTTCGTCATGTGCCCCCTGAAAGCAAACCTGACGATCCCTACTGCCGTGAGCGTCGTGGCCCGATTAAAAGACCCGCCCTCCAACGTGCTCTCCGTTATCAACAATTTCAACGTATCCAATAATGTGAAATTACCGGGGGCGATCGATAAGTTCGCCGTATGCGTGAAGCCGCTTCATTTCAATTATAATAAGGTAATTAAGGAAAGCAGGAGTTTGATTGAATATTTGGTTAAAACAATAATAATAAGCTTTAGTTCCAACACATTACAAATACCCAGTTATGAGTTAGTATATAGTTATTATATAGTTAGTACAAGTACAAATGCATGAAGTGTATGTATTAGAAGCCAATAATTGACCCCCTTAAAACTTACTCGGCACCACCCGGTATAATATATAAAGTAAAAAAAGGTACCTAACTTAACTCATATCTTTTCCATCTATTAAGGAACTGTAAATAATGGAAAAAGTCGTTTTCGACGTCCGTTTTTGAGGCCAAAAATGGGCATCAAAAATGCCATATCTCAGCTATTAGAAGAGCTACGACTTTGCGGATGGTCTCGTTGGATTCAGAAAGACGAAACTAAGACAAAACCGTTGGAATTTTCCAGATAGGACCCATAGAAGCCGAGATATCGACCTCCAAAGTTTGGGTTTTTTCGTTTTTCGGGTATACCCCCCCGTATCGATTTTTTTCACCAAAAATTGATTTTTGTCGAAATCAAACTAAGTATACCAGAGTATTATTTGGATCACCTAGATTACGAAAACACCGGGTTATAACAGGATCCGAGCAGAAATAAGGGAATAAGAGCACTTTGAAAATTCGGAAAAAGTCGTTTTCGACGTCAGTTTTTGAGGCCAAAAATGGGCATCAAAAATGCCATATCTCAGCTATTAGAAGAGCTACGACTTTGCGGATGGTCTCGTTGGATTCAGAAAGACGAAACTAAGACAAAACCGTTGGAATTTTCCAGATAGGACCCATAGAAGCCGAGATATCGACCTCCAAAGTTTGGGTTTTTTCGTTTTTCGGGTATACCCCCCCGTATCGATTTTTTTCACCAAAAATTGATTTTTGTCGAAATCAAACTAAGTATACCAGAGTATTATTTGGATCACCTAGATTACGAAAACACCGGGTTATAACAGGATCCGAGCAGAAATAAGGGAATAAGAGCACTTTGAAAATTCGGAAAAAGTCGTTTTCGACGTCAGTTTTTGAGGCCAAAAATGGGCATCAAAAATGCCATATCTCAGCTATTAGAAGAGCTACGACTTTGCGGATGGTCTCGTTGGATTCAGAAAGACGAAACTAAGACAAAACCGTTGGAATTTTCCAGATCGGACGAGTAGAAGCCGAGATATCGACCATCAAAGTTTGGGTTTTTTCATTTTTCGGGTATACCCCCCCGTATCGATTTTTTTCACCAAAAATTGATTTTTTTCGAAATCAAACTAAGTATACCAGCGTCTTATTTGGGTCACCTAGATTACGAAAACACCGGGTTATAACAGGATCCGAGCAGAACTAAGGGAATGAGAGCACATTGAAAATCCTGAAAAAGTCGTTTTCGACGTCAGTTTTTGAGGCCAAAAATGGGCTACAAAAATGCCATATCTCAGCTTCTAGAAGAGCTACGACCTTGCGGATGGTCTCGTTGGATTCAGAACGACGAAACTAAGACAAAACCGTTAGAATTTTCCCGATAGCTCCCATAGAAGCTGAGATATGGAGCTTCAAAGTTCGGGTTTTTTCATTTTTCGGGTATACCCCCCCGTATCGAATTTTTTCACCAAAAATTGATTTTTTTCGAAATCAAACTAAGTATACCAGCGTATTATTTGGATCACCTAGATTACGAAAACACCGGGTTACAACAGGATCCGAGCAGAAATAAGGGAATGAGAGCACTTTGAAAATCCTGAAAAAGTCGTTTTCGACGTCCGTTTTTGAGGCCAAAAATGGGCATCAAAAATGCCATATCTCAGCTTCTAGAAGAGCTACGACCTTGCGGATGGTCTCGTTGGATTCAGAAAGACGAAACTAAGACAAAACCGTTGGAATTTTCCCGATAGCTCCCATAGAAGCCGAGATATCGACCTTCAAAGTTTGGGTTTTTTCGTTTTTCGGGTATACCCCCCCGTATCGAATTTTTTCACCAAAAATTGATTTTTTTCGAAATCAAACTAAGTATACCAGCGTCTTATTTGGATCACCTAGATTACGAAAACACCGGGTTATAACAGGATCCGAGCAGAAATAAGGGAATGAGAGCACTTTGAAAATCCTGAAAAAGTCGTTTTCGACGTCCGATTTTGAGGCCAAAAATGGGCATCAAAAATGCCATATCTCAGCTATTAGAAGAGCTACGACCTTGCGGATGGTCTCGTTGGATTCAGAAAGACGAAACTAAGACAAAACCGTTGGAATTTTCCAGATCGGACGAGCAGAAGCCGAGATATCGACCTCCAAAGTTTGGGTTTTTTCGTTTTTCGGGTATACCCCCCCGTATCGAATTTTTTCACCAAAAATTGATTTTTTTCGAAATCAAACTAAGTATACCAGCGACTTATTTGGGTCACCTAGATTACGAAAACACCGGGTTATGACAGGATCTGAGCAGAACTAAGGGAATGAGAGCACTTTGAAAATCCTGAAAAAGTCGTTTTCGACGTCCGATTTTGAGGCCAAAAATGGGCATCAAAAATGCCATATCTCAGCTTCTAGAAGAGCTACGACCTTGCAGATGGTCTCGTTGGATTCAGAATGACGAAACTAAGACAAAACCGTTGGAATTTTCCCGATAGCTCCCATAGAAGCCGAGATATCGACCTCCAAAGTTTGGGTTTTTCAATTTTTCGGGTATACCCCCCCGTATCGATTTTTTTCACCAAAAATTGATTTTTTTCGAAATCAAACTAAGTATACCAGCGTCTTAATTGGGTCACCTAGATTACGAAAACACCGGGTTATAACAGGATCCGAGCAGAACTAAGGGAATGAGAGCACTTTGAAAATCCTGAAAAAGTCGTTTTCGACGTCCGTTTTTGAGGCCAAAAATGGGCATCAAAAATGCCATATCTCAGCTTCTAGAAGAGCTACGACCTTGCGGATGGTCTCGTTGGATTCAGAATGACGAAACTAAGACAAAACCGTTGAAATTTTCCCGATAGCTCCCATAGAAGCCGAGATATCGACCTTCAAAGTTTGGGTTTTTTCATTTTTCGGGTATACCCCCCCGTATCGAATTTTTTCACCAAAAATTGATTTTTTATGAAATCAAACTAAGTATACCAGCGTATTATTTGGATCACCTAGATTACGAAAACACCGGGTTATAACAGGATCCGAGCAGAAATAAGGGAATGAGAGCACTTTGAAAATCTTGAAAAAGTCGTTTTCGACGTCTGTTTTTGAGGCCAAAAATGGGCATCAAAAATGCCATATCTCAGCTGCTATAAGAGCTACGACCTTGCGGATGGTCTCGTTGGATTCAGGATGACGAAACTAAGACATAGCCGTTGGAATTATCCCGATAGCTCCCATAGAAGCCGAGATATCGACCTTCAAAATTTGGGTTTTTTCATTTTTCGAGTATACCCCCCCGTATCGAATTTTTTCACCAAAAATTGATTTTTTTCGAAATCAAACTAAGTATACCAGCGTCTTAATTGGGTCACCTAGATTACGAAAACACCGGGTTATAACAGGATCCGAGCAGAAATAAGGGAATGAGAGCACTTTGAAAATCTTGAAAAAGTCGTTTTCGACGTCTGTTTTTGAGGCCAAAAATGGGCATCAAAAATGCCATATCTCAGCTGCTATAAGAGCTACGACCTTGCGGATGGTCTCGTTGGATTCAGGATGACGAAACTAAGACATAGCCGTTGGAATTTTCCCGATAGGACCCATAGAAGCCGAGATATCGACCTTCAAAGTTTGGGTTTTTTCATTTTTCGGGTATACCCCCCCGTATCGATTTTTTTCACCAAAAATTGATTTTTTTCGAAATCAAACTAAGTATACCAGCGTCTTATTTGGGTCACCTAGATTACGAAAACACCGGGTTATAACAGGATCCGAGCAGAACTAAGGGAATGAGAGCACATTGAAAATCCTGAAAAAGTCGTTTTCGACGTCAGTTTTTGAGGCCAAAAATGGGCTACAAAAATGCCATATCTCAGCTTCTAGAAGAGCTACGACCTTGCGGATGGTCTCGTTGGATTCAGGATGACGAAACTAAGACACAGCCGTTGGAATTATCCCGATAGCTCCCATAGAAGCCGAGATATCGACCTTCAAAATTTGGGTTTTTTCATTTTTCGGGTATACCCCCCCGTATCGAATTTTTTCACCAAAAATTGATTTTTTTCGAAATCAAACTAAGTATACCAGCGTCTTAATTGGGTCACCTAGATTACGAAAACACCGGGTTATAACAGGATCCGAGCAGAAATAAGGGAATGAGAGCACTTTGAAAATCTTGAAAAAGTCGTTTTCGACGTCTGTTTTTGAGGCCAAAAATGGGCATCAAAAATGCCATATCTCAGCTGCTATAAGAGCTACGACCTTGCGGATGGTCTCGTTGGATTCAGGATGACGAAACTAAGACATAGCCGTTGGAATTTTCCCGATAGGACCCATAGAAGCCGAGATATCGACCTTCAAAGTTTGGGTTTTTTCATTTTTCGGGTATACCCCCCCGTATCGATTTTTTCACCAAAAATTGATTTTTTTCGAAATCAAACTAAGTATACCAGCGTATTATTTGGGTCACCTAGATTACGAAAACACCGGGTTATAACAGGATCCGAGCAGAAATAAAGGAATGAGAGCACTTTGAAAATCCTGAAAAAGTCGTTTTCGACGTCCGTTTTTGAGGCCAAAAATGGGCATCAAAAATGCCACATCTCAGCTTCTAGAAGAGCTACGACCTTGCGGATGGTCTCGTTGGATTCAGAACGACGAAACTAAGACAAAACCGTTGGAATTTTCCAGATAGGACCCATAGAAGCCGAGATATCGACCTTCAAAGTTTGGGTTTTTTCATTTTTCGGGTATACCCCCCCGTATCGAATTTTTTCACCAAAAATTGATTTTTTTCGAAATCAAACTAAGTATACCAGCGTCTTAGTAGCCAATAATTGACCCCCTTGAAACTTACTCGGCACCACCCGGTATAATATATAAAGTAAAAAAAGGTACGTAACTTAACTCATATCTTTTCCTTCCATTAAGGAACTGCAAATAATGGAATTTATCGAACTGAATCGCCTGATGGGCGTGGACCATCTGACTTTTTACAACCACACCATCGGTCCGCAAGTGTCTTGCGTCCTGGACGACTATCGGCGCCGAGGAATCGTCACCCTGTTACCGTGGAAACTGCAAATGGTCTCCCAGCGGGAAATTCGTACCGAGGGGCTGTTCGCCGCCCTCAACGACTGCCTGTACAGGTCGATGTACCACTATTCGCACGCCCTATTGATCGACTTGGACGAGTACATTATTCCGAATTATAATGAAACTTTACCGCAACTTATCGAGTAAGTTAAATCCGAGCCCAACGTTATTAAGAAATATTAATTAAGAGAGGCTTCTTTTAGTTATCTGAACCATCGATTGAACACGAGAAGCACCGGCTCGTACTCGTTCCAAAATGCCTTTTTTTACTTGCAATGGGACGACGACGGTCGAGTGAGCGATTTCGATGACGTGATCTCCTCGAACTTAATCACGATGAGGAAAACCCGAAGGAAAACTAAATTGCACCCGCATAAGCAGCGCTCCAAGTACATTTGTCGACCCGAGTTGGTCGTGGAGGCGGGCAATCACTTTGTTTGGGAATTCATACCCGGACACGGTAAACATACAAAATTATCATGTCATACAAAAACCCATGACATATTCATTTAGGCACTTTAAATGTACCGGCAGACGCAGCAATACTACACCACTACAGGATATGTGAGTTTGGTGGAAATGATTGCATTAAAACCGCATCGGTTGTCGATCAAACCGCTTACAGGTAACCAATGCTCGAATTATAAAATTGTACTGATCAAATCTACCGATGAAACTTCTTCAGATATTTGGAAGGTCTTACGAAGGCGGTAAGGAGGCGGTACGAGCAGCTGAAGCAAAAGTGCGGCCTATCGAAGCCCAAGGAAGCCCCAACCAAGATGTTCCACAAAATTCTGCAGATGCTTAAAACCGGTGCTCAAAGGAAATAATGAAGAAAATGTGATTTTAGCCGTAATAGGACTAATTAGTTGTAAATACTTTTAGTAATAATATATCATTGTATATTAATCGAAATCCCGTTGGCTTTTTTTTTACCCACAAATCTTACAATTATTCTACAGACTTATATACTAGAGATGTGTGTAGTGTTGAGGTGAGGAATTGCAGTGTCACGATAAAACTGTTACTAAGACAATATCGACCTCCAAAGTTTGGGATTTTTCATTTTTCGGATATACCCCCCCGTATCGATTTTTTCACCGAAATTTTTTTTTTTCGAAATCGAACTAACTATACTAGCGTCTTCTTTAGACCACCTACATTACGAAAATACCGGGTTATAACGAGATTCGAGCAGAACTAACCGAATGACAGCACTTTGAAAATTCGGAAAAAGTCATTTTTCGACGTCGTTTTTGAGGCCAAAAATGGGCATCAAAAATGCGATATCTCAGCGACTATTAGAGCTACAACCTTTCGGATGCTCTCGTTGGATTCAGAATGACGAAACTAAGACAAAACCGTTGGAATTTTCCCGATAGGACCCATAGAAGCCGAGATATCGACCTCCAAAGTTTGGGTTTTTTCATTTTTCGGGTATACCCCCCCGTATCGATTTTTTTCACCAAAAATTGATTTTTTTCGAAATCAAACTAAGTATACCAGCGTCTTAATTGGGTCACCTAGATTACGAAAACACCGGGTTATAACAGGATCCGAGCAGAACTAAGGGAATGAGAGCACTTTGAAATTCCTGAAAAAGTCGTTTTCGACGTCCGTTTTTGAGGCCAAAAATGGGCATCAAAAATGCCATATCTCAGCTACTATAAGAGCTACGACCTTGCAAAGGGTCTCGTTGGATTCAGAAAGACGAAGCTAAGACAAAACCGTTGGAATTTTCCCGATAGCTGCCATAGAAGCCGAGATATCGACCTTCAAAGTTTGGGTTTTTTCATTTTTCGGGTATACCCCCCCGTATCGATTTTTTTCACCAAAAATTGATTTTTTTCGAAATCAAACTAAGTATACCAGCGTCTTATTTGGGTCACCTAGATTACGAAAACACCGGGTTATAACAGGATCCGAGCAGAACTAAGGGAATGAGAGCACTTTGAAAATCCTGAAAAAGTCGTTTTCGACGTCCGTTTTTGAGGCCAAAAAAGGCATCAAAAATGCCATATCTCAGCTATTAGAAGAGCTACGACCTTGCGGATGGTCTCGTTGGATTCAAAAAGACGAAACTAAGACAAAACCATTGGAATTTTCCAGATAGGACCCATAGAAGCCGAGATATCGACCTCCAAAGTTTGGGTTTTTTCGTTTTTCGGGTATACCCCCCGTATCGATTTTTTTCAGAAAAATTGATTTTTTTCGAAATTAAACTAAGTATACCAGCGTCTTATTTGGGTCACCTAGATTACGAAAACACCGGGTTATAACAGGATCCGAGCAGAAATAAGGGAATGAGAGCATTTTGAAAATCTTGAAAAAGTCGTTTTCGACGTCTGTTTTTGAGGCCAAAAATGGGCATCAAAAATGCCATATCTCAGCTTCTAGAAGAGCTACGACCTTGCGGATGGTCTCGTTGGATTCAGAACGACGAAACTAAAACAAAACCGTTGGAATTATCCCGATAGCTCCCATAGAAGCCGAAATATCGACCTTCAAAGTTCGGGTTTTTTCATTTTTCGGGTATACCCCCCCGTATCGAATTTTTTCACCAAAAATTGATTTTTTTCGAAATCAAACTAAGTATACCAGCGTCTTATTTGGGTCACCTAGATTACGAAAACACCGGGTTATAACAGGATCCGAGCAGAAATAAGGGAATGAGAGCATTTTGAAAATCTTGAAAAAGTCGTTTTCGACGTCTGTTTTTGAGGCCAAAAATGGGCATCAAAAATGCCATATCTCAGCTTCTAGAAGAGCTACGACCTTGCGGATGGTCTCGTTGGATTCAGAACGACGAAACTAAAACAAAACCGTTGGAATTATCCCGATAGCTCCCATAGAAGCCGAAATATCGACCTTCAAAGTTCGGGTTTTTTCATTTTTCGGGTATACCCCCCCGTATCGAATTTTTTCACCAAAAATTGATTTTTTTCGAAATCAAACTAAGTATACCAGCGTCTTATTTGGATCACCTAGATTACGAAAACACCGGGTTATAACAGGATCCGAGCAGAACTAAGGGAATGAGAGCACTTTGAAAATCCTGAAAAAGTGGTTTTCGACGTCCGTTTTTGAGGCCAAAAATGGGCATCAAAAATGCCATATCTCAGCTTCTAGAAGAGCTACGACCTTGCGGATGGCCTCGTTGGATTCAGAATGACGAAACTAAGACAAAACCGTTGGAATTTTCCAGATAGCTCCCATAGAAGCCGAGATATCGACCTTCAAAGTTCGGGTTTTTTCATTTTTCGGGTATACCCCCCCGTATCGAATTTTTTCACCAAAAATTGATTTTTTTCGAAATCAAACTAAGTATACCAGCGTCTTATTTGGATCACCTAGATTACGAAAACACCGGGTTATAACAGGATCCGAGCAGAACTAAAGGAATGAGAGCACTTTGAAAATCCTGAAAAAGTCGTTTTCGACGTCCGTTTTTGAGGCCAAAAATGGGCATCAAAAATGCCATATCTCAGCTTCTAGAAGAGCTACGACCTTGCGGATAGTCTCGTTGGATTCAGAAAGACGAAACTAAGACAAAACCGTTGGAATTTTCCAGATCGGAGGAGTAGAAGCCGAGATATCGACCTTCAAAGTTTGGGTTTTTTCATTTTTCGGGTATACTCCCCCGTATCGAATTTTTTCACCAAAAATTGATTTTTTTCGAAATCAAACTAAGTATACCAGCGTCTTATTTGGGTCACCTAGATTACGAAAACACCGGGTTATAACAGGATCCGAGCAGAACTAAGGGAATGAGAGCACTTTGAAAATCCTGAAAAAGTCGTTTTCGACGTCCGTTTTTGAGGCCAAAAATGGGCATCAAAAATGCCATATCTCAGCTTCTATAAGAGCTACGACCTTGCGGGTGGTCTCGTTGGATTCAGAAGGACGAAACTAAGACAAAACCGTTGGAATTTTCCCGATAGCTCCCATAGAAGCCGAGATATCGACCTTCAAAGTTCGGGTTTTTTCATTTTTCGGGTATACCCCCCCGTATCGAATTTTTTCACCAAAAATTGATTTTTTTTCGAAATCAAACTAAGTATACCAGCGTCTTCTTTAGACCTCCTACGTTACGAAAACACCGGGTTATAACGAGATTCGAGCAGAACTAACTGAATGACAGCACTTTGAAAATTCGGAAAACAGTCATTTTTCGACGTCGTTTTTGAGGCCAAAAATGGGCATCAAAAATGCGATATCTCAGCTACTATTAGAGCTACGACCTTGCGGATGGTCTCGTTGGATTCAGAACGACGAAACTAAGACAAAACCGTTGGAATTTTCCAGATCGGAGGAGTAGAAGCCGAGATATCGACCTTCAAAGTTTGGGTTTTTTCATTTTTCGGGTATACCCCCCCGTATCGAATTTTTTCACCAAAAAATGTTTTTTTTGAATGGTCGTTGTAAGTCGTTTTTACTTTTTAAATTATACAATTTATCTAAGAGAGAAATCAAGGCTGTTGTCACTGCTCGTCATTTACAACCGATCCAACGGTGCCACGTCTAACAACTAAATCTAATAATAACTAAACGTATGAATAAAACCAAATTCCAACTAGATTCAATAGATTTTCTTCTTCTTCTTTTTAATAATTGAACATATGACATAGTGTTTTGTAAATTGATATTTACTGAAAGTGTAACGTAATATCCAACAAAATCGGTAACTACAACAATATAGATTTCACCTAAAGTGTATGAGCCAAAACATACACAAAAGTCAATAATTTACAATTACAATAAATGTATTTATAATAAAATAACAAAAACGATGCTTGTGCCCCCCTAAACTACTTATCACTTGTGTCAATACTTTTAGTATTATACATTATAATGTTTTAGCCGTTGAAGATAAACGTGAAATACACGTTTAGGATATTAGAAAATCGTGTATAACACCGGCAACCGAGTTGCCGTCGTTCAAATGTAGGTGGTGCGTGCCCTCCACCACGTGTCTCTCCACTTTTTTCGCCGATTCCGAGATTTTATCCAGAACCAGGTCGTAGTTTTGGGGCGCGTCGGTTTTTAGGCCCGTTTTCGCTCGAATATTCATAACCTTTAAATGAACCGTTTAATAACCCTTGAACTACTACTTGATACCTACCTCACAAATTATTCGGGAAGCCAACTCCATGACTTGCTCCAAAGTCAAGAACCCCAAAGCGGACAACTTGAGCCTGGGGTCTCTGGTGAAGTAGAAATGTCCCTCTTTGTCTTTGGCAGGTTTCATGCCTCTTTTAAGTAAAATTTCACAGCCTTCGCGAGTCACCGAACCTAAAAACCACTTTTATACTAAAAACCGACTAATAAGCACCATTAACTAGTGTAGTATAGTATAGCATAGTTGCTATACAATGGACAAGTTATATGCATATTTTTTTAAGTTTAATTGGCTAAAAAATCAACATTACCTTTATGGGCATCTACTAAAATATCCAACATCTCGTTGTAAGGGTAACAAGGAACCGAGTCCTGGGTAAGCATCTCGTAACTTAAAAACTTATCTATAGCGTAACCTAAGACATCACAGCTCTTTTTCAGGTCTCTCACTGATGGACTGGCTAAAAACCACATTAAGAACAAACCGACTATTTCCACGCAACACTCACCAAGATCAATACTAATATACTTCCTCACTTCTTTAGGATAGACCGCGGCATACAGAAAGGCGATTCCCCCACCCAAAGAATGGCCCAGCACAATTATGTCGGACCATTTAAAATATTTCACTATCCTTCGTAGATAGTGCACCCCATCCCACCAGATATAATACTTATGCCCTAAAGACGATTAATATATCAACTATGTTCATCGTGAAAGGGAATAAATAAGCACCTTCGGCCAAATGTGAAGAAAATCCGTGCCCAGGCAAGTCGATACACAGCACAGAGTGCCCACGAGCCTTCAATAGCGGGGCCACCTTATCGAAGGTTCCACAGTTGTCTTGCCAACCGTGAATTGCTATTATCGGTTGGGTGTTTTGTGGGCCCCACCATTTACCTGCATCAGTAATCTTTAAAGTGAATGTTAACAGTGACTTAGGTGAAAGCCTATTTAGTGCACTAGTTTCTATAACTCAACGACCAAAAGAAAACAGTGAAAACCATTAAACAAATAGTGTTTTCAAAGAACAAAAGGTGCCAAAAGAGGACATTACTATTTATTGTATATATATATATATGTGAAGATTGCAAATTATTAATTGCAAAAATGCCCTACACGACTTAAACAAGTTTAAAGTGGAACAATTGATGCCGAGTATGCAGGAGGGCTTTATATAAAAATGATAAAGCATTACTATAAAGTCCATGTATGTGTTTTCCATTTGTAATTACATACATGAACATTCAAATAGTGTCTACACTAGCAGGACATACAATCACAACACAAGAGTCTGACATGATAAACAGATTCCACTTAATTAGTAGGATAATTTCCACTCATTAGTAGTATTTAATTATAATGATTGAAAAACATATTATCTAGGTGCTTAGTGAAACTCTATCTAATGTAAAGGAACGATTATTAAACATCTTATGAAATTTTATAAACAAATATACAAGTTAGAATGAAGTAAGCATTGTGATAAGGGAAAGCTATATTTTGTACCTGCGATATGTCCCCAAGGAACTGGAATAGTTACTTCTTGAAAGTCATCCAGTCCAGTAACCTTAGATGACTTGCTTTCGCGTATACTAAGCTCGCCCTCATGTTTTACTGTAATATTCATAATTAATTGCAACATAATTTAATAAATTTCTAAAGCATTGCAAAATAGAATTTTTAAACAAACTTACCAGCAAGATTTCCATTCATAACTGGTTCGGCCATTATCCAGTAGTACTGTGTCTATTATACAGGTTCTAATTTTAAATAAACCGTGTTATCGCCGCGTAAAAGTTGTAAGGTGAGGCGATGATGGGGGGACCTTTGAACCCCTTTCTCTGAATAATTATTATTATGAAATTTGGACCCCAAGGACAATTTTGAGGTTAAGCAGCTGATTTTGACGTGTCACACCGTTGCCAGTTGTGGCAAACAAAATTTCTTTTAAGGAAGTGTAAATTGCAACGAATATTATTTTTTGCATTCCTATTATTGAATTTATTAATTATTGGATGTTTGACAATGTAACCTGGTATCGGCATGTTGAAATTTCAATTTAAATTCTGTCTTGATAAGAAGAAACGGCAACACTGCCCCAATCTAAATTTGACAGCTGCTTTTTGAGCCTTCAACATTTCAATAGCAGGGTTGCCAATTCAAGCGAACATATTTTATTTTGGAGACACATAAAAGGGAAAAGATAGTATTTTTCAATAGTGCCTTTTATCCTTTAGATTATAAATAATTTGATATGTCCCTCATATATTGACATTCTTTTATTGTTAATTTTTTAGAGAGGAAGCAACGGCAACACTGCTCAAAATCTAAACAAATAGGTTATGTGGTGCCGAATAGTTTTAAGGTTATCTTTTTGTTTACCACAATAAAACACCAAAGAAAAAATGCCTAAAACCGTAGACAATGGCTATTACTTACCCGGCGAACTAATAAAAGACATCAATTCGAAAGACAAACAAACAATAATCGGTCCGGGACTGCGCAGGAACGACGAGGAACCAAACACTTTGATAGCCACCCAAGCGGGCACGTTAGTCTTTAGGCCCCCGAACACCTACTGGATCGAAAGCAGACGAAATCGCTACATACCGAAAAAAGGCGACTACGTGGTGGGCATAATAACGAAAAAGTCGGGAGACACCTTAAGGGTGGACGTCGGGGGCGCCGAACCGGCCAGTTTGTCCATGCTGGCCTTCGAGGGGGCCACGAAAAAGATGAAACCGGACGTGAACGTCGGTGATACGGTGTTCGCGAGGGTTTTAAATGCCCATAAGGAAATGGAACCCGAACTGGTTTGTGTGGATCAGTACGGGAAATCCGGAAGGCTCGGTGTGTTGTCCAACGATGGGTTCTTGGTGCATGTGAAGCAGCGGCTGGTGCAAACGCTACTGAATCCGGAGAATCCACTTTTGAGGACGATCGCGAGGAAGTTTCCTTATGAGATCGTGATCGGCGTTAATGGGAAGGTGTGGATTAAGGCCAATCAGGCTCGGGATGTGCTGGTGTTGTGTAGGGCTTTCGAGGCGGCAGAGTTTGAGAGCGAGAAGGGGATTATCGAGGCTTGTAGACAGCAAAAATAAATTTATGGATGAGGAGTTCGGGGTATTTTTCAAATTTAATTTTTTTTTTAACTATAATTTTATAAAGTTTTTGCTAATATATACAGACAAATTTTCAAGTAATTCAAAAAGTATTCAATTATGAGCATTTTGTGATGGTTTTTCCAAAAAAACACAAACTTTCAGAAGAAATCAAAACATTTTGGAAAAAGCTGAAATAGGTATCGAATGAAATTAACTGAAGAATATAAAAAACAAATTTTCAAGTTATGAACATTTTGTTAACTCCTTGAATAAATTATAGATTGTGGTCGTACAAGCAAATCCCTTTAAATCCACTTTTTGACGAACTTGAGTTTTTCGTACCACTAAGTCCGCGCGATGATTTCTCATCAAGTCAACAATCATTTAAGTCTAAGTCCAAAATATTTTAATTTTGAACAAAAAAAATCAGTATGTGCACTTAAGCGATTTTTATTAGGAGCATGAGACAAGTTTAAACAGGAAAAAACCTGTAAGTCCATTTAAGTAAATATTTACGCGTACTTGTGTTATTTTATTTGCCGGCAGTTTACATTATTTTGTTGTTTGTGGCGGTTGGTCAGTATGTCTTCCAGAGGGAAAAAACTTGTGTTTATGGCGTGTAATAATACACTAAACCAGAGAAGTAGTAGTGATGAAAACTCTATTAGTTATAATAGAATAATAGGCTCTAATGTGTCCAGGTTTTATGAAAGGGTTGGGGAACAGCGCGATGCTACACCGAAAGGTAAGTACATAGAACTTCTTAAATTTTAGATATTTAGAGTTGAAATGCATTTTACAGTTACAGGAAATTATTACCTGTTTCATTTTTATTAGATTTTTATTCGCTAGTTTTAAACTATGTAGGGACTTCAGTTTTTTTTCTGTTTGTGGTACTAGTAGCTTAACGGACTTAAGTTTTTTTCTAAATTTTAGATAAAAACATAGAAATTGAAAGAGGGTCTGAGGTGGGAAATTTAAATGTATCAGAACCGTCTGTTGATCACGTGTCTCAGCATTCCTTCAATGAAGACGATTTAGCCTTAATTGAAGATAGCGATGACTCGATCCTAGATTCAGATTTTAATGAAACAGATGATTCAAATGACGGTAAGATTTTTAGTTGTCACAGAAAAATTAGAAAATGCCTTAATTGCCTTACTTCTATTTTTTTGTAGAGCTTGGAAATGACACACAGCTTAAAAGATGGAAAGAAAGTCAACCTAAAAAGTGGAAAAAAAGAAGAAGCGAGGGACTTGATTATGTGACTAACAACAAACAGCGGCCGGCCAAGAAACCTCAAGCCATTAACTGTGAAAAGTGTCGTTTTAAATGCCAGACAAAATTTTTAGAAGAGGAAAGGCAAACTTTGTGTTTAAGGTATTGGAGAATGAATAATTTTACACGGCAAAAAGATTTTATTCTTGCAAATGTCACAAGCTCTTTTCCAGAGAGAAGAAGACAGAGAAATGGAAATAAGGCTCCTAGAAGTATTTCTAAACAGTACTATTTTACAAAAGATAAAAACAAACTAAGAGTTTGTCAGGCATTTTTGTTGTAAAAAATGCATTTTGTTATAAAGGCTCTTCTGGCCGACATAGACGGTGAAGACAGACGTGGCAAATCGGTACCCATGAATAAAACCAGGCCAGAACTTCTTGCCGATGTAGAAAGGCACATTCAAAGTTTTCCGACCGTACCATCCCATTATTCCCGAAAGTCAACTGAAAAGGAATACTTGGACGGCAAATTATCAATAGCTAAGATGTACAACCTTTACGAGGAAAAATGTAAAACAGAAAAAAAAGAAGCTGTATCGTTCATAACGTATAAAAGGTATTTTGGTTCCGAATTTAATTTATCCTTTTTTCACCCTAAAAAAGACCTTTGTCAAACTTGTGAAAAACATAAGACAGGTGATGAGAGTCAGACCGATATTGGAAAATTTGAAAAACATGAAAGTCGTAAAAGGGATTGCTACTCTGCCAAAGAAAAGGACAAAGTCAGTCAGTCCTTCAAATACCCTGCTCCGACGTAAGCCCCATGTACTACTCAAGAAAACTATGTGTTTTCAACCTTACTATTTATAACTCGGCCCCTCCAAATGATGCCAACCGTTATTGCTGGACTGAGATTAACGGAAAACGAGGAAGTTCAGAAATAGGCACTTGTTTGTTTGAATACTTAACACACCTGCCTCTGCATGTAAATCGGGTGTCACTCTGGTCCGATACATGTGGAGGACAGAACGGCAACCAGCATGTTGCAGCTTTACTGCTTTATTTAGTGCAGGTTACGCACATTCAAGTTATTCAACATAATTTTATGGAAAGTGGGCGTTCCTACATGAAGGTGGACTCCGTGCATAGCTCAATTGAACATGCAAAGAAATATGTACCAGTTTACACAATTCAAGATTGGCTTAATATTATTAGACTCGCCAGATCAAACAGAAATAAAAACAAAAAAAGTCAACCATACAATGTCCAAGAATTAAAATTTAATGACTTCTATGATCTAAAGGCTTTGTCTGTAAAAATACTTTGAAATAAGAGTAAAGATACAGAAGGAAACACAGTCAATAGCTACCCACAGACGAGTGTTCAATACTGACATTCTTTCCTTTCATAAATCTGAATGGAAAATAAAACTGTAGTCGTCCACTAATTGGAAAACTTATTGGGCGATCTTTCCTCTCAAACTTTCACGCAAGTCTATCATTTCATATTTGACATGGATAATAAACTCTTCATAGTCCACTAACATAAAATACTGTGACGCCTCAATTTTATAAGCAAAATCGATTTCGCTGGAATGAATGTCAGTTAGTGGTCAGAAATATCACTTTCCTTACAATTTATCGTTCTATTCCATCCTTTTACTGAAACGAAGAGTTGCAAGGGTCGCTATTCGATTTTCTTCTTAGTGCTAAACTAAAAATGAAGACTAAAAGAACAATAATTGCGTGAGTTTCTCTTCAAAAAAAAAAAGAAGAAGGAAATGGTCAAAATCTTGGCTACTTCAGCGTGAAGTTGTGAAGCGGGAGTTGAAGACAAATGAACCCATGGACTTTAAGAATTATTTACGAATGGACTCCGAAACATTCGATGAATTACTAAAATGCATTCAGAAAGAAGATACCATAATGCAAAATAGTATTCCACCAGAAGAACGACTTGTCGCAACATTAAGATTTTTAGCTACAGGAAGAACCTAGGAATGTCTAAAATTTAGTACTGAAATTTCTGCACAGTCTCTTGGCGCTATAATTCCGGAAACATGTAAAGCAATTTACCAAGTTCTACATAAGGAGTATCTAAAAGTAAGTAAAACTACATCCATTTTATTCATAATGTTTCATTTT
Source organism: Anthonomus grandis grandis (assembly GCF_022605725.1). Taxonomy (NCBI): domain Eukaryota; kingdom Metazoa; phylum Arthropoda; class Insecta; order Coleoptera; family Curculionidae; genus Anthonomus; species Anthonomus grandis. The sequence goes on along the minus strand of NC_065563.1, from coordinate 13,168,798 downwards.
TGTGTAAGTCTACATTATTTAATCAATAAATTCCTTAGAAACATTAACATAGAAATCCTTTAAATTTGGGGAAAAGAAATCTTGCATTTCTGTGGCGGTAGCCGCAGTATTAGAAAGTGTTTGTATTTGTGAGGTACCATTAAAAATTTCATTTTGTGTTTCTGTGGTATTTGGACTGAATGGTATTACTGGCGATGAAGGAGAATTGATCATAGTATATGAATACTGAGATGTTGTGGACTGTACAGATGAACGTTCGCAAGGGTGATATGTCCGTGAAGCATTAGTCAAATCTGTAGATTCATCTAGTTTATTCATTATAACTCTATTCAGCACTTTTGTCAGCAGCGTTTCGGCATACATAATTTGGCAGCGATGTACTGAGCTAACGCTTCACTTTCAGTTGGTGTGGCTGTGAGGGCTTCTGTACATTTTTTAATGAATATTTGTCTTTCTCTTTCTTCATTGACTTTCTGTTTCTTACCAGTAACATGCCCGTTTTCTTCAGCATATTTCCTTTTCCCTTTTTCGACAACTGATGGTGTGTTCATCACCTTAAAAAAAGAAAATCAAATTCCTATTCTTTACTTATGTCTTTATGTAAATCGTCTATATTATGTATATAAACAACTTTACTGCGGCCTTTTGCCTTACTGCTTATTTCAGATAATTTTGTGGACCTTACAATTACATTTCTTAGTTAACTAGTTCTTATTAATTTAAGGTTCCGACAAATTTCTGTCTAGAACACAAAATTTAAGTAAAAAAATCTATAGGTACAGTTTTTCTTATTCTCCATCGACTTGACTCCGGCCACCTAATGGGTTTACCAGGGCCCCGTGTCGGTCCTAAATCAATTAATTAGGGATAAATAAGAGCCTGGTACATACTTTAACCTACCTACCACAATACCAGAAAATATCGGTGTTCGAGAAAATAACAGGCAATACGACGGAGTCTATCATATTATTTGCTAATACCTGTGGTTATGAATTACCAATTTAAAACTGACCCAAAAGCTATCGTAAATGCATTAGGTGGCTGAAGTCAAGACGATAGAGGATGAGACAAAGTATACCAAATGTGGTAATATGTCAAATGTCCCATGTTCTATAAAAATTAAATTCAGATGGGTGACGCCGAATTTTTTTTCAGTTTCCGAAAACTAGACATGAATGGAAGCAGATTGGACAACGATTCGACTCCCGTTGGAAGTTTCCTAATTGCGGTGGTTCAATCGATGGAAAGCATATTAGAATAACATGTCCATCAAAATCTGGCGCTTTTTACTATAACCACAAAAAATTTTATAGCATAGTTTTGATGGCTTTGGTAAACGCTGACTATGAATTTATATATGTAGATATAGGTAAAAATGGGAGAAACTCTGACGGTGGCATTTTGTAATACACCAATTTCTACGAGAAATTAATGAAGGATCAACTAAATTTGCCAGGTAAAGACGGAAATACAAAAAAAACTGAATTTTGTATTTTTGGGAAATGAAGCATTTGCTCTGCACGAACACGTCCTGAAACCATTCAGTCAATTCGAACTTACAAAGGAAAAAAGGATTTTCAATTATCGGTTGGCAAGGGCTAGGAATGTAATTGAAAACGTTTTCGGAATTATTACGTCCAGATTTAGGTTGCTACATACTGCTATTTCATTACAACCAGAAAAAGCTAAGTATGTCATAATGGCGATATGCGTCTTACATAATTTATTACGTCGTAGAAGTAAGTCGTACTTCAATTCGACTATTGTAGATACGCTAAATAGAATTACTCATGCTATCAGGCAAGACGGTGAATGGCGTAAGGATAACGTGGATTTGCATGGATTGCAGAAAACGCGAAGTAGGAAAGATTTGCTGAATGGGACAAAATGCCGGGAAGAATATCTTCAATTCTTTAATGGATATGGGAGCGTCTCATGGCAAGAACAAATGCATCAGAAGGGTAGAGCTTGAATTCTTTTAAAATTGAGTACCTATTATTAATAATATATATCATATTTACCTCGTTTGTTTCTTCTATTCCTTCATTATCTTCTATTCTCCCAGTATCTTCATTTACCTTTTGATTAGCTTCCTGACTTTCACCAACTTCAGTCAGATTTGGAGTTACGGACGTAATATTATCAATACTCTCTGCTGGTCATTCTTGGTCTATTCGGAACATCATTAAGTTAAAGTACCACAAATGTGATTTGTAGATTTCCTCAGTTCCTTTGCCGGATCGCTCCGACTTTTCAACCTTAAAATGACATTAATATCAATTTCTTTAATAATTAAGTGCATACTTGGCCAAAAATGGCACATTTTGAATTTAATAAATAAATCAATAAATACATTTTTCGACCAATTTAACCGACCTCGCAGCTCTAACCGTTTCGGAAATAGCAATAGTGGTATCAATTAAAAAGGACATCCTGTACATGTTGACGTACCACTTTGGAGTTATTATTTATATTAGGATCTTACCTTAAAATTACCCAGAATATCTACTTAATAGTTTTTATTACAAAACGAGACAAAATAAAGTCGAATAGGTACTTACCTTTTTTAGTTCCTTTCGGAAAGATCCTCTTAGTGACTGATTTTTTTTATTTTACGGTCTTTTGGTCGGCTTCGGTATCAAACTTCTTCCAAATTTTAAGTAACTCGGCGTAAGCATGATTCTTTAAATTCCTGTTGTTGTAAATTTCTTTATTTTTGATTTGCCACAACTGGAGTAGTTCACGGTATTTTTCAATAAATTCCTTCAAAATACTCTTGGGGGTATTTCGGATGTCGTATTTTTCGCAACTTACATCAACTATGGAGCTTTGTGTATTATCGTCCTCCATAGTAGTAGTTATATACGAGTAGGTACGTACAAATAAATATGTGATAAACCAATTCAAAATGAAAATAATACTTGAGGTGACACGCCAAGATACAACAAAATTACCTAAAATAAACCCGTCAAGACAAGTATTAACACACTAACTAAAACGCCAGTGTCATCAATTCAAGACGGCGGGATTTGCCGATAGGAAAATTTTGAGCGTCGGCCCATCATCTCAAATCTCACTAACTGGCATTCATTCCTTCGCGATTAGTCTTTCCTTGCGGAATGAATGTTGGTGTATGGGTGGCTAATTGGTTACTAATCAAATCATTACATCACTCGAAAGACAAGCCAGGCATAATTGAATTTAAATACACGCATTCTGACCCTTATAAGTATATTAATGTTTTTGGAAGGGGGAAAACCCCAACTTTTTCGAAGGTCTTAAAACCATTATACAGCAAGCAACTGCCAATCACTGAAAAGAAGAAAGAGGATCTTCTAAAACTGTGCCATAACAATATAATTCCGGCCGAATTCCATGGATGGTACAATTCTTTGCCAACATCCACAAATGCACCAGAACACTTGGTCGAATCAGACAGCAGTGATGATGACGATGATTTACCATTAATCACTTATGTCCAACAAAATAAATAAATTTATCAGAAAAAAAATGTAAGTCGATATAGGTGTTTTACTGATAAATTATCATTAAAAAAAAGCTAACAAATCATGTCTACAGCTTTAAAATATCAAATATTCAAAAACAACTTTTACAGGCAAATTAAAATCTTTTTTTCCATTTTTCTCACTTTTATGGTCTTATACGGTTTTGCTTATACGCCCACGATATACTATTGAAAAAAAAAGTCGTATAGAATTCAATTATAAGATTAACCAATACAGTCTTGAAAGAGTCTCTGTTAACAGAGATGTTGGTGTTGCACTAGATAAGAACCTCCCATTTAATGTTGATATGGATAATGCTGTTGCCTTTCAGATGCTTCAATTTATTAGAAGAAGCACCAAAAAAAATTTATGGACATAAATTCTTTCAAAATCTTCTACTGTGCCCTACTATGATCTTGTATTTGGTCCCCAGACTATGGAATTCATATGAACATCTTCAAATTGATTTAACCTACCCACATTTTAGATAAATATGAAGATTTCCATATACTTGAATTGCTATAAATATAGTTCGTATACATTATCGAAGAAGAACTCTTCATAGTAGGGCGTCAGCACCTAAAAAAATTGATCTGCATGTTTCATCGAGACTGCAATAGGCAACGTTAGTATTCACTATCCAATTCATCGTACTAATTATGGCTTGAATAAATTTATCTCTAGAAGCACCAGACTGGGTAATCAATATTCTGTAACTCCCTTCTTTGTCTCATTATATACAATCCTAAGACAGGTATAAGAAAACATCTATTGATATTGTTAAGTTTTTCTGATAATTTAATTAATTAATTGTTGCACTGTTATGATGTATTTATTTTTGTAGTTTGCACTGGCCTTTGATAAATAAATAAAAACACATTATATACCTTTACAGCCAACGAAAACAAGCCAACTATCCAGCAAAATTAAATTGTACATTTTATAGATTGGTGAACCTTTTTAAAATGTTTGTTCTGGGAAAATCTTAAAGTTAAAAGTCCTTCTTTGTAAATAAAGAATAGAAGCATTAAAAGTATTTTTGCATTAGACCTCTATATCGAAGACGAATATTGGCATAACAATTTTCCAAAGCAGATTAAATTCCTGCAATAATGTTGATTGATTCAGTTAATAAGCATGCATATTAGGAGGATTATAATCCATATTTCATATAAATAACGTTAGACCATACTCAACGCTAAAATCCTTAGAGGATCCGACAATAAATCCTTGTGGAATACTCCCGAGAGATTCTAAATAAAACAGATAATCTTTTTGTACAAAAAGATATAAGTAAAAAATAAGATTTTTTATTAAAGGGCAAATATTAAAAAAAAACTTTTTTTCAACTAAATTATACCTAAAAAGAAGATCATTAACTAACAAAAAAAAAAGAAACAATTACTTGGGCTCTTTGTTTGGTGACACGAGGTTTGTGGCTTGATTCGCATCGATTCCCAGCACCGACGAGAGCAGTTTCACCACACTTTTCACATCCGGATTATCAGATTCTGCAAATAAATCATGTCCTGGTTATAAATGAACTATAGAGTTTCTAATAATAATAATACCTTCAGTTGTAATGTCTTTTTCCAGTCTTAATTTTTCCCTGCACATAGCCAACATTCCCTCCTCGATAGTACCTTGGGAAATCAGCCTGTAACGAGAAAAAGAGTTTTTTTTAAGAAGGAATTTCCAAACGATTTATTATTTACCGATAAACGGTGACGGGTTTCGTTTGTCCCATCCGATGGCACCGATCCTCCGCCTGTTTATCGTTATAAGGATTAAAGTCGATGTCGTGGATGATTACGGTATCGGCGCTGGTCAAATTTATGCCCAAACCGCCCGCCCTCGTAGATAATAGAAATATAAAGATACTTTTGTCTTCTGTGTATTCATTTATAAGGTCCTGCCTAAAAAAAAAAAACCAATTGACCAAAAAAAGCAAAAAAAAAAAGGTTTATTTCGCACCTTATAGCCACCTGGGTGCTGCCGTCTAACCTCAAATACCGATAGTTTCTTATCTGTAGGTAGACCTCTAGGACGTTTAAAAGTATCACATACTGGCTGAATATTAATACGCGATGGCCCTCTTTTTGTAAGGAGGGCAGACACTTGTCCAGGTAAGTGAATTTGCCGGAGGACACGATCGCGCTGTCCGGCAAAGTGAAGGTGCTTAAGCACTAAAAAGGAGTTTTTTTTTAAAAATTTATTAAGGTGAGTTGGAGCAAGTGCGGCCACTTTTTGTATTAGTAACACTTAAAGAACCAATATTTTTTTAAAAAATATTTTAAATAGGGCAGATATTTTTGGAATGTTTGTAATGATACTAACAAATATTAAATAAAAACCAAACATTTTTTTTTAAATGCAATTTTTTCATTGTCATGCCCCCTAAAAAGTGCGTTTTTACATGCTGCCGACATATCTAATGCTGTGGAACCTTTGTTGGGGGAAGAGCGTTTTTCTGCACCCTGTAAGTTTTTATGTGGTTTTTACTGCTTAATTTTATCTTTTACTGTTACCATTTTACAAACTTTTAAAAAATTAAACTAATATTTTTTTTTACAAAATTAACACGTTTATTTCTGAATTCACAAAACTTCAGGAACTAACAAAAATAATTAAGGAACGTAAAAATTATTTCTAAAAATTTTTTTTAAACTATCAGTAAATGGTTAATTTATTGAATATTGTAAATGAAATAGCAAAACTTACTTCACCCCTCCGACCAAATACTGGAGCAGGCAAAATCGAAATAATATCAGCCTTCTGATATACATCTGAAATATCCTCGATTAAAGGAAAGATAAAAACGGTTTTGTTCTTAAGAAAATTGATTTTTCTCAAGTATTTAACGGTAACCTCATCGTGTTCTACCTTGATTACCTGAGCCACATAATGTTTAATAATTTTTTTCCTAAAAACTTTACAAGCATCCAGTCATTAGCTTCTACACTAGAAATGGCTTTAGAAAAGGTAAGCAAGTCTTCATCATTTTGTAAAAAATTTTCAAAAGATTCAATGTCATCCAAGTCATCTTCACTTAAAAGGTCTTCTTCAGAAGTGGTATCACTTAAAGCACGTCTTTTTTTTCTTAAAGTCTTAATATTATTTTTTTTGTTTTTATTTGCAAGTACTCCTATAAACTTGGAGAGTGGAAATTCGTCTTCAGCGTCGAACAATTTCTGAGGTGGTTTTGATCTGCTGGTCTTTGTTTTTGCTTTGTCTTTTAGACGTTCCAACACCTGCTCACTTGTTATAACTTCTGCACCGTGACAAACTTTCTTTTTTCTCTTTTTTTCACCTGACGATTGAACCGGTCTTTTCATATTGTCGAGCAATAAACTCTCAAACAATTGTTAGGGTAAGTATTTGCAAAGTTATAAGGCTGCTAGTCGGGGGTTTTTATACCTCCCGAGATTCCGTCCCAATTACGCGCTACGTCATAGACGCCGATGCGACGCGACGGTGTATTCTAGAGCGCTCGCTAGCCAGCCAGCCACAGCCTAGTGCCCCGGCGTTATTTTGACAGGGTGGTTTTGTTTCTTGACATTTTGACTTTTAACTTTTATTATTGACGTATTTTGCTTATTGACTAATTACAATGGAACAGGGATTTATTCGTGGTCAGTCAGACAACTTACTAAAACTTTAAAACTATAATTTCTATTCAAAAATAATTAAAAATAAACTTTTACTTTGACACCCTGTTTTTCAAAAACTAAGCATTTTTCTTAGACAAGGAAAATAACACCTGAAACGAGCTGCTTGCCACCAAATCTGCAAAAATGTCATTTGGCAATTATTTTTCCTACGAAATTTAAATCATAACACTGAACATCCCACTTTGATGTAATATCCAAAAAGTATAGATTTAACCAATAATTTTACTTAAAAAAACCAAGAATCTCTTAAAATACACTCAAAAACAAGTAAGCTTGTCACCATAATGCGAGAAAAATTCGGCTCACTTCGTTAACATTGTAAATATAGGCTAATACCGGTCCAACCATTTTCCTTGCGTTGTCTAAGGCGTTTTTCGACATAGAACATATGTACATATGAACTTATTAAAGTACAATACAATATTTATAGCAGGTATGTGAAGCAGACATTTTGAAAAACACAAACAACAGCAAAAACATGCATAATAATATTAACAAAGCAGCGTGCGCGGTCGACATGCTAGCGTCGGTCGTCGCGTCCACTTGGGCGCCTGTGACGTATCATCCCGGCCGCGCTGGTACAAGGAAAAAATTAAACATGGCGTATTTATTCGCACTTTACATCCTTAGACTATCAAAAAATATTCGAAAACTAATATACAAGTTTTATGTGCTCAGGGAAATATTAAATAAACAACTTTTGATTTCGATTTATAAAGCAATTGTGGAATCACTACTAAGGTATGGTCTAATTCTTTGGGGTGGGATATACCAAAACACATTGACTTCTTTAAATGTTACCCAAAACTACATTTTAAAAGTTATTTTCAAAAAAAACAAAAGATTTTCTACTGCATTACTTTATTCCAGAAATATTTTTGATGTACGCACATTATACTGTTGGTCGCTCTGTATATATGTTCACAAGTCGAATAAATTTAAGAACTTTGTTAATCATCAGTATCAGATTAGATTAAATGTAAATAGACACTTATCAATTCCAACTGTTGCCACTACTATGAAATTAAAATCAATTTTTTACCACGCACCCAAACTGTACAACTTATTACCACCATATATTAGACATACAAAAGTTGTCAAAAAATTTTGTAAAATATCTGGGGATTACATTTATGATCATTTACATGTATTTAAAAAACTACTTACTGTTAATTAATTTTCATATTTCATAGCTTTAGGTATTCATACGTGATCGTGAAAGATTTTTGTTTTCTAATGTTTAATTATTTATTGGGTGTTAAATGGAAACTTTGCAATAGTTAGTGGATGGGACATATTTTGTTTAAATATTTATTTTTATAAAATTGTTTTTGATTTTTTGCACATACAGGTATTTGGTTACCTAGGTGCACCTTAAAATGTACTGAGATAGATTATAATTATGGGATTTTATTACACATACTTTGTAAAAGCTTATATGTAATATATCCGAGTACTTTGAAAATTAATTGTGAAGTAACTATAAATGCTAGAGAACTGAAATAAATTGCTAAATTTAAGTTGGAGCCTGCTCTTTTTTGCTAAAAAATAATCGAATTGTCGTTTCCAAGCTCATTGCGGAAACATTAGAATTTATATCGGACTTCTCATTTGCAGTTCTTCAATTTCTCCTGGTACCGTTATAATAGGTAAAGACTCATGGTTGAAGTATTTTGCGAGTTTGTGGCTGAATCCTTAAAGCCTTCCACCTTTTAAGAGCTTCAGGATCGTAAATTTCGTCTGCTATAATATCCCTATTAAATGGAGAAATTCCGGCTTTTTTAAACCCATTTTTTATTATTTCTGCACTGGCTTCGGCCCGCATTTTCCCTATTAGATGACAAAACTCCTTTTTCGGAATATTCACATCAGGGTTTTTTCTTTGCCAGTCTACTAGCTTAGCATCCCAAGTGATTTTAAGGGCTCTAAATACTGATAGATCAAGCGGTTTTTTTTTATGGTAAACACAAGCACAAGAGGAAAGTCCTATGTCACTCTTGGAGTGGTGCTTGCGCGAAGATATTTGTGGGCATTTATCTTGAATCGCTGTAGGTTGTATGCGTAATATGTGAGGTGGAAGCCCGTTCCACAAAGAAGATGTTCTCCAGATGAATGAGTCTCGATACAGCGACGTCCTTGGGGTAGGCAGGTGGACTCCATGTTGATGAGCCGCAACAGCTAGACGTGTCCTTCTTGCCGGAACAGCCCTGGGTGGAATCAGGTCTGTCAGCTCAGAGGAGCACTTACCGTGATAATAACGGTAGAATAAACAGAGATCAGCCACATTTCTCCTGTGCTCCAGACTCTTTGTCAGTTCTGGTTTGTCGATAAGACGAATAGCTCTCTTCTGTATAGAATCCAGCAGGTTTAAACTATGCTTGGGTGCAGAGCTCCAGACATGCATTTTATTTATAATTCGTTGGGGAAACGAAATTTCTCCCATTGTACAATCCTTAACCGCCTCAGTGGCGCCAGCGGCTTATTTGTAGTTTTATTAAATGGACAAAATATCAATTTCATGCAACTCGTAAAAACCTTCAGACTTTCCGCAGCCAGATCAGCATTTTTTTGTGGTATCAGCCTTTTTTCGAACAACCAAATTGGCTCGTGTGTGAAAATTATTATAATTCGTATTAAGATTATCGAGAGTAGCGCACTCTTTTCATCGTCATCGTTTTACCGTTTAAAACCTTTTACTTTATTTTTAACTTTTCCATTTTATTTGTAATCAAGTAGTTAGTTGTGTTTTTTAATATATCCAGTATTTTTTAAAATAATTCTTGCCGGAGTTTTCTTTAATAAAAAGAAGCTATAGCGCACATTGGACAAGTCTTCAAGTCAGTCAAATTAAGGGTAAAAAGTTTTCTTTTTTGAAAAATCCAGATTTTTGCAAATATTTTGAAAAATGCTGAAATTTGTGTCTAATCAAATTAGTTAAAGGATCTATTGACAAGTATTCAGTTCATTCGGTTAATACATTTTTTAAGTTACGAGTATTGCAAAATGTTAAAAAGTTTTCAATTTTTTGCAAATTAATTAGGAAACTCTGAAATGGTTATCTAATCAAATTAATTAAGAAATTTAAATATATATTTTCCAGTAATTCCATTAAATTGACAACGAAATCCAGTTTTAAGTTATGAGCATTCTTACAACAGTTTTTGGAAAAATATCTCAATTAGAGCTTACTTTACACAATACAGTAAAAAGAAAGAAAGAAAAACGTACCCGAAATCCCTGACACAAAGTGTGAATCTCAAAATCGGACATCCACCTTAAATCGTCGACGATATACTCGACGACGGTGTCCTTGTAACCCGGCTCCTTCGCCAATAATTTCGCGATTTCCTCGATTTTACCCTCGTCATACTGATAACGCATCAGTAACGGATGATTGCTCAGTTTCCTGAGATCGGTCATTATGCTCATCCCGTTGTACTGTTCGCCCTCTTGCTACAATAAACGTAAATTAAATCTACTGGAATTAGAACAAGGAGGACAAAGAAAAATCGATTGTACAGTAAATCTGTGACGAAAAATTACCTGCACACTTTCTTTTACAAAAATCGTTAAAAGAGCCTACAAAAAATTTAACTTGAAATTTGTTGTGTCCTCGTTACCGTTAGGTACTGTCCCAGTAAACACATACACGTTTATTTAACATTTTTTCAACGTGTCATACGTTGGTAATTGGTGTTAGGACATTTTAGGTTGAAAGTTTAACCGTTGAATTTTGGTGTAAAATAAAACGGTATAAGTTAATGTTAAAAGGGCGTTGAATACACACCAAAATAAAATTTAATATTTTTATAACGTTTTAATAACTTTATTTCTTCTATCATCTTAAATGTTTTTTAAACGTTAAAGAATTTTATTAATTGAGATATTATTTATTCTATAAACATTATTATAAAATAGAAAATTCATTATATTATCTTGGTACTTATGTTTCTTCTTTTTTGGTAACTATAAATTGCGTTTGAATAATATGTAGATAAAGTTCGACGAAAAAAATGTGTTAATAAAGATGTTAATAATGCTAACTCATATATATTACCTATCGATTCTACTTTAAACTCTAAGCTGCCTGCAAAGCTGAACATTCTTTAAGTGCAATAATTGTATAAGTTTTAAATGAATATTAAAAAAATTATTTTATTTGCTTAAAAATTTGTAAACAAACGAATGAAAGAGTATTTATTTGCATTGTAACCTATCTGAATAACCATGGATATTATTTACTGTTAAAATAACGTTATTTTATTGGTTTAAATAACAGCCAATTTAAATGTCTTTTACATGTATAAAAGACACTAAAAAATAACCTTATTTCATCAGTTTAAATAACAACCAAATTAAACGTCTTTTACACGAATAAAAAAAACTTTGGAATTGGAAAATTGGAATAAAGAAAATTTTTACTATCCATTGCATAACAAATTGTCGAAAAAAATTTAAAAAATAGATATTTGCCTAAAAAGATATAAACAAAACAAAACTTTAGTAGAAATTATTTGCATTGTATCGAAATGACCATGGGTATTATATTATTACTGTTATAATAACGTTTTTTTTAATGCGTTTAAATAACGACAACATTAAACGTCTTTTACACGTATATAAAACACTACGCTTTACAAACATAAACCCTTCGCTTTGATTGGTCTAAGAAAATTTGGGTAAAGAGGATGTTTACAATGATAACTATAAGTAAGCAAATCGTCAAAGAAACGACACAGGGTGAGTGTTTTGTTCATATTATATTTTCTGGAGTTTGTATTATTTGTGCAATTATTGTGTTTCTACTAGCAGTTCTTCGTTTGCCAATAAAGGTAAGTTATTATTAGTGCATGCCAAAATTAGTCAATAGAGAGATTTTACACCTCTTAATCTAAATTTTGGGATCGGAAAGTAGATTTAATTCTAAGACTAAAAAATACACAAAAGTGATCTCGATCTTATTTTTGAATTTACAGGGTCTCATCTGGTCGGCAGGCATATCAAAATATATTATTTTAAATGGGATACCCTGTATAATATTTCTATTGGATTTTATGTTGTAAACAATGTTTTTTATATAGGTATAGGCATCCAAATTTTGCTTCCTTCCAGAAAAATTAAATATTTTATAAAATATCGATTTAAAGGTAGCATGGAGCGTAAAGGAGTGGCTAAAGCGTTCAGCCACGCGCATAAAACATGGTGAAAGGATTTAAATATTTGCCTCATCTATAGGTTACGACGTTTCTGTAAATGTACATGTTATAAACCTTCTTTGTTCTTAAAAATTAGTTCAGTTGCGTTTAGTCTTAAACATTGATTGAGTTATTTTTTTTATCAAGTTTACGTTTGTGTAAGAATACTTTATTCTAACAGTTTTTTGTTAAACATTATTTCAGTTGAACTTAATTTGAGTAATGTTAATATTTTTTTATTCTATAGATTAATGTTTACGTTTGTGTAGATATACATTAAAATATTTACCATTTCTTTTAGTATAAATTGGTTTACTTGCGACTTATTTAAAGAATGTTAATATTTTTGATTTTTAAATAAAATTAAAACTAATGTTTTTAATTTCATCTTACCACTACCCCTCCAATCTTAAGATTTCAGAAGTTGATTTTTTAACACTAACACTATATTAATTTCTAAAATTCAAATCCAATAAAATACACTAGTTAACAGAATATAAAGTAAAAATTATATTATTTTTATTTTCATTTATGGGTAGGTGTCTAAAGTTTAAATCATTATATTCTTTTTGTATACCTACGCTTCAAAAGACCACCATTACCATTTCTGATAAGTTATATATTATACTAACTACTGTCATATGTTTTTTTTTATCAAAAGTATTACCATCAGTATCTACGTGTCGTGTATATACAGGGTGATTCATTAATATTGCACGAAAATGAAATGCCGGTTTTTTTGGGTTAAATTATGACGAAAAGTTCCTATAAACATATGTCCGAAAGTGCTTCGTTTCCGAGATACAGGGTGTTCAAATTTTCTTAAAAAATCATTTTTTATTAATATCTAAGAAATGCCTTTGCTGTTTGCAATGTCATTCACACCATTTCTGGATATCTTAATGATGTATCTTTTTGACATATGACAGTTAATTTGTTATTCCAGGGACGTGCCCACGGGGTAAGCGGGTTAGGTTTTTTGTACAAAAAATAGCACCTAGTAGATTTTTTGAATAAACATAATAAAATGCCTACTTATCGATTTACAGGGTGAAGAATAGTAAATACGGTAATTTGGAATTTTGACATGACATTAACTGTACTACCTGTTGAAAAATAGTTTTAATTAAACTTAGGTACATTAATTAAATTCTTAGAATAAACATTAGTAAATTGATGAAGGTAATGAAAAGCTATGGACTAAGAAACGTACGCTATAAGAGTTGTTCAAAATGAGTTCCTCCAACTGCAATGCATGCGTCTGTCCTGCGACGCATTGACTGGCGAACACGTTCAAAGATCCCTGGCGTGTTTCGAATAATATCGCAATTTGCAATAATACGATTTCTTAATTCTTCAACATTTTCGATGGGGGTGGTATAAACTAATTGCTTGAGGTGGCCCCAGAGGAAAAAGTCTATTGGATTTAGATCGGGAGATCGCGCAGGCCAGGGTTGTATACCTCCACGACCTATCCAACGATTGGGATATACTCTATTTAAATACTGTCGAGCAATTAAGCTGAAATGCGCCGGAGCGCCATCATGCATGAAAAACATTTGGTACCTTAAGTCAAGCGGGACGTTTTCTAATAGTGTTGGCAACTCCTCTTGAAGAAAACGCCGATACACTTCTCCACTTAACCTTTGTTGCAAAAAGAAAGGACCAATTAAGTGGTCTTCAATGATTCCAACCCAAACATTCAGTGAAAATTGGTGTTGATGGCGACTTTCACTTATTCCATGTGGATTTTCATCTGCCCAAATGTGATTATTATGGAAATTCATTATCGAATTTCTGGAGAAATTAGCTTCGTCCGTGAAAAGTATTTTTGATAAAAAAGGAGGATTTTCTACAATGTTTTGTTGTAATCATCGACAGAAAGCCACTCTATGAGGATAGTCGTCTGGCAAAAGTGCTTGTACCCGCTGGATGTGATACGGGTACAAAAGCTGATTTTTCAGTATTCTAAACACTGTTGGCTGACTAATGTTTAAAGTGGCAGCAATCTGTCTTGTACTCGTTGAAGGATTATCCTCGATTTCGTGGAGCACTGCTTCTTCAGCTTCTGCGGTTGCAACTGTGCGGGGTCGTCCATTGTCGACTGTAAGTTTTTTAAAACTTCCACTTTCTCTGAGACGTTGATGGAGGCGAGTAAACATTTGACTATGAGGAAGTACTCGGTTAGGGTATTTGTCCGCGTAAATACGCCTCGCTGCTTGTGAATTACCATTAGCAAGACCATACACAAAGTGCATATCGCACATTTCACTATAAGTGTACTCCATTTTAGACAAAAATGAGGAAATTGTCTACTTGACAGGAAAAAAACAACACCTTATCACTGAGCCACACCTAGTAATGTTAAATGAACTGGTATTTTATTTATTGCATTTTCAAAGCAACGAAAAGAATAACAGCAAAGGCATTTCTTAGATATTAATAAAAAATCGATTTTTTAAGAAAATTTGAACACCCTGTATCTCGGAAACGAAGCACTTTCGGACATATGTTTATAGGAACTTTTCGTCATAATTTAACCCAAAAAAACTGGCATTTCATTTTCGTGCAATATTAATGAATCACCCTGTATTATGTATATGTATAGTCATCATCAGACATTATTGGTTTTGGTAACCTGTCAAAAAACCTGCTTTCTACTAGTTACAACTATGTGCCTACCTGCTATTTACTTTTCGTCAGGTGGAAAGCAGTTTTTTTGACAGGTGACCAAAACTATACGTCTAACTAAGGTTTTTCAATTAAGTTGCTGAAACGTTTTTTTTTTTAGGATATATAATATATCATCAATGTACACTTATTCTCAACGTTTCACTTTACACGTTTCGTACAACGTTTATATGCGCGACATTTTTGGGTTGATTGTACGTTATTATTAACGCTTTTAAATTTTGGTGTTTCGTCATTTTAAACGTTTTAAAAACGAATATGTGTTTATTGGGGGGGTATCGTCAAAACGGCCTTTTTCTTCGACAGATTTACTGTTCTACGCAGAATTCTTACGCCGATGTTCTTATACGCGGCCACCAGGTCCGTGTACTGCTGCTTCTGGGTGCGCAGCATCGAAACCGTCACCACCAGGTCGGTTTTCTTCGGTAAATCCTGCAAAACGTCCCGTTTCAGGCGTCGCAACACGAACGGTTTCATGATGCGCTTCGCCTGCTCGATTTGCTCGCGTTCGAACGCCGGCACCGACTGGTCCTCTTTGGTTTTCTACAAATTATCACGCTTTCGTTTTTTTTTTTTTTTGTTTTTTATTAATTGTTGTCTTAGAACATTGAAAGGCTAGAATTAGTAAACAACAACTTTGTTTGAGTCCAACATGTGCACAGGGGCAAGAGGGGTGTTTTATTTACAAACATATGTGCCGATTCTCTGTTGTCAAGTCGACACAAATTTCCAACGGAGGAAATTTTTAGCTATATTTTAACAAACATTATAACGTTAATTTAACTTATTTCTGTTATATTTTATAGGAAATTTAAAATAAAAAGTATACATACTACAATTAACCTATTTTAAGAATAAATATAATATCCTTAAGCAAAAAAAAAAACAAAATTAAACCATACGCGTTGTGTCATCTGTCAAACGGCTTTTTGTTTATATTCGGGATTCGTGTATTTTCTTTAATTTTTGGTTTAAAAAGGAAAAAAGGCCACATTTTAGTGTTTTTTTAAATTGCTAGGATGGCAAAAACTTGTGTCGTTTGTGGCGCATCATGATAAAAACGTGATTCAAGCCTATCTTTTCACAAGTAAGTACCGATACTTTTATAACATCACATCATGGGGTAACCATCATCATAAACGTAGAATAGGGGATCTTATAGATATAAACCTAATAAAAATTTGAATGTGAAAGTGCGCGTAAAATACCAACATATTTATATTTTTAAATCTAAATATTTTTTTGAACATATTCATCTATTAATAGGCTATAAAAGATATAAAACTAGAATGTTGTCCCTGGTTTTATTACAGGATTTTATGTTTTTTTTGTTGTTTTGGCAGAAAAAATGCATAATACCTATCTATATATAGTTTGATATCTATGTATAAAGTTAATTTTGTCTTTCTTTAAAATTTGTTCCATATTTTTTTTTTTTTTACCTTATTGCAACTTACAATAATATATATAGTAATTGGCACCACATATTAATTTATTACTGTAATTTTTTTCTGCTTTTTGATTAAATATCAAATACTTATTATAGATTGCCCAACGATTATGCCCAAAGGGAACAATGGATTTCATTAATGGAAATCAACACATTTAAAAAGAACATATTTGTTTGTTCAGATCACATCCTTAGAAGTGATATAAGGGAGATAATATTATCAGTAGCCAGACTTTATTAAAAAAATCAGCTCTACCTCAAAGATAATTTTTTTAAATATATTTATAGGTATGAGTATATTTTACCTTAGAATTATTGATAAAGGTTTGCATGCTTTTATTTACTACATTATGTAAGCTAAAAAAACAACCTTTTAAAACTTGTGCTTGGGCTATGTTGTAAAACATACAGCTTCTTCACAAAAAGTATTAGTGTTACTCATATAAGATTTATTTATACCTAATACTTATTAAATTAGGTATGTGTGTAAAACTATTTTTTTACTGGAATTTCTGATGCACTGGTTAAAAACACAGCAGCCAATAATTCAGTTAATTTACCAAGTGATTTACCCTTCAAAGCTACAGGGGTAGCTTTTCTGAAGAGTGCAAAAACTTCTTTAGCTTTCAAAATGGTATATAGTACAAACAGTGAAGCTAATATACTTTCTTAGACACGTATGGATAATTAAAATAGATTAATATTCTTGATACACCAAATTTTGTATAATTACAGATCGAATCATTCATCATCAACAATAACTGCATCTGAGAATTATAGTTCTACAGTAACCGTGGGGTCTAGGTCAACAATTACTATTTCTCATCCAAGCCGTTTTTGTTTAACTGCTACACATTCCCTGACTCTGCCAAGGAAAAGGTAAAAATACACTCAAAATAGACTACTAGTTTTATGCCATGTATCATCCTATTCTATATATCTTATTTAAAAGTGATATGGTATTATATTTGTTTAATTAAATGCAATTAATCAAATGTATGACATTACAAAGATTCTCTATAATAACATACATTTTATTGATCAATTGGATTATCATAATACATTTTTTTAATTTTTTCTTTTTAATTTTGGTAATACTATATTTTTATGTACATTATTCTAGGGTAAAATCAAAATGATATCCTGAGGACCTAAGCACTGATGATTCCACCGTTTCAAGAGCTTAATCACTTGTCACCAGATTATGGAAAAAAATAAAGAACAAAAAATTAAAATTCGAAGATTGTATCAAGCAAATTTGCGCCAAAGAAATTGAATTAGATGTCTCAAGTCATTATTAAATAACATGATTTTATGGAAAAGCCCAACATACTACATATTTTATTTGACTTGTAAAAGCACTTGTTTGTATATTACTACTAATAAACTCTCTAATCTAATCTATTGTACATAGTCTTTATTCTTAGCTTTGTTTTTTAGTATAAATTAATATGATATAATATTTGGTATTAGGTATTATATAGGTCAATATTAAATGTCTCAAAACCATTATACAGGCTAAATACTCATAATAAAAATCTTATAACCTACAAAAAACCTGCAACTTCTTCACAATTAGAACATCCTTGTAGTTTTAACTTTTTCCGCTGAAGCAATACTGTCCCTTTGAAAAAGTCAGCAGCATAGAAGTATATATTATGTGATGTAAGTAAGTGATGTAAAACTGAGTTTTGTCCAATATAACAATAACAATAAAATTTTGCAAAATGTTAAAAATTTGTGTCCTAAAACATGATTTATTAAGAAATCTATAATATTATATTAATAAAATATTTAATTTCCATAAAAATGCTGCCTTTCATTAGGACCTTCCTCTAATGAAGTCCATTAAAAAAAACACATAAATAGCTCATAAATGGTAATATTACTTATACTCAAACTCTTTAATTATTAATGAATAAAAATTTATCAGGTAAATATTTGTTGACGACGTCACTGGTAAAGAGTGCTTGTATCTGTGACATAAACAATGCGATCGAGCGGCGTTGCGATGCCATTACCGTTTTCTCGTTTCTTCGTACTTTATTTTCATTTACTTAACTTATATTGACTTCGATATAGAGTATCTTATCAAATTTATTTTTAAAAAATGCTTGATATTTTATTAAAGGGGAGCAGTAGTATTGTTTTGTGCCTTCGGAAACAACTGAAAATTTTTATGATATTATAAAGTGATTTTTGCCATTTGGCATCATTGCATCAGAGATGTTGCAAGCAAACAAACCTGCCCATAGTTCCACGGCATGCTATTTCTAGCCTTTCAATGTTCTAAGATTGTTGTACTCACGGAGTTTTTCTGAAAAAGATTCTTTAGGTCGTCGACCTTTTCCGCGAACATTTTCGGCATGACGAACACCAGCAGCGACATCAGTTCGAGCAAATTGTTTTGCAACGGAGTGCCTGTGAGTAAGATGCGATGTTTGGCCTGGAAAATTTAATTTTTTTTTGAAAAATACGCCATTTTCCCATTACTTGTAAAACTCACGTTTATCCTTATTAGATTCTCGTATCTTTGGGTGTTCATGTTTTTCAGCATGTGCGCCTCATCGAAAACGACATAATGCAGTGGGGTCACCTTGAACATCCTTCTCTCCTCCGGACTATTACCTATGATGGTATATCTAAAAGGTCATTAGAAAGTTAAGTCGAAAGGAGGGGGAGAAAATGGTGAAGGAACCGGGCAACTCACGTGGTTAATATGACGTCGAATTCCGCCAACATGCCTTTGGCCAAGTCGAACCTGAAAGCGCGTCTCTCCTCGGTTGATCCGTAGTACATGAACACTCTCAGTTCCGGGCACCATCGGGCAAATTCGTTTTTCCAATTATCTATGCAAGAAAAATTGAACTGAGGAACTGAACCGCAAAATCTCCATAATTTTCAAACGATATTTTTCTTCAAAATTGCCTCTAACTCGGAGACTTTTTGAGTTAGAGGCAATTTTGTCCCGGATGATCCAAGATCCACCAAATTTCAAGTTTTTAGAACTATATTGCAATTATAAGGTTTGAGGGTGGTTTTGAGGATAGAAACGTCTTTCTGGGTCAAGGATTTCAGTAGCTACAGTAGTTTTCGTTGAAGTATGTTTTTTTGCTGATTTTCTTGGCAAAATCTCACTCTTCTTGGATATGCTTTCACTAATAATTGAAATGTGCTTAAAAGGGGTGTTTGGTGCAATAATCTGCATCTTTTATTTATTTTAAGTCATTAACAAACGACAGTTTTTTCTCTTTCCCAATAAAATAACGATGGACAACATTCAATTAAACAGTCTGTTGGTTAATAAGCAAAAAGCATATTCGTGTATGTTTATAAAAGATTGTTTAGAAAACGATTTCCTAAATGACTGGCCTTCTAATCTAGCTGAATAAGAGATTTTGTGTATGAAACAGTCATGCCGCTTTTCGTGTGTATAAAAAATATATATTGCCAACAACACTGTTTTTAGTTAGTTCTTAATAAGCTCTCAGGCAAAATGCTTAGAATTACGGAAAAAGAAATATAATCGATATTGAAGTTAAATCACTTGTGTTTTATTGTGTTCAACCATACCTTATTTAATAGGTTATGGGCCCAGACACATAAGTGATCGCCAGTGATTGTGTATCTTAGTGAAAATAAAACAATGGCTAGTGTAACCAAACGTAATTTAAAATTGTTTAATGGAGAAAACTATTTAATGTGGAAATTTAGGCTTAGTGAAATAATAGAACAAGGTGCAAGTAAAGTGCTTAGTGAAGAACCACCAATACCACTAACTGATGAGTGGGTAAAATGGGAACGTTTTGCAAGGGGTACGCTAATCGAATACCTCGATGACATCATACTTTTTCAATTACCCCTAGGCCGTGCAACAGCTAGGGAAATTCTGGAAAAATTCGATTCCTTATATGCTTGCAAAAAGGTGTCAACCCAGTTATGTGTACAGGACCGTTTATTTAATTGCAAGCTTAAACCAGGAACTCCCATAAAAAAAAGCACATGATGGAGATAGAAGAAATGGTGCGTGATTTAACTGCCTGTGGCATGGAGGTGAGCGAAACTACTAAAGTTTGGTACATGCTCAACTTATGCACCTGTAAAAGCTGCAATTAAAACTATGACTGACGATAGACTGACATTAGCATTTGTAAAAGGTATGCTAATGGAGCATGAGGAGTATTTAATACGGGAAAATGCTGACACCAGCATGAAAGCGCTCCATTTTAGAGCTCCAACAAAAATTGACAAATGGAAGAAAAAAGATACATTTCATACAAGAAAATCATTTAAAAATAAACAAGTGCAAAAATGTTTTTATTGTGGCAGGAAAAATCATTTGAAGCTATTTTTATAAACAAAGTATAAGAATGCATCAGGATGCTGTTATAAATGAGTCATTTGCATTTATGATGTGTAATAGCTCCAATACAAAACAATCAGGGCGTTTTGTATTAGATTCTGGTGCCACAGAACATATTATCAATAATATGGAGTTGTTTACTATTGGAGCCAATTCGTATAAGTGTTGCGAAAAAGGATACAATCATAGAAGCGACATATATTGGCACTCTAAATGTAACGACAACCCTTGGCTATAGTGGTGATGTCCTCTACAGCAGCAGTGTGCCTGTCAACCTTATATCAGTGAGGCGCATCCAAGAGGCGGGACTGTCAGTTGTATTTACTGAAACTGGAGGTGTAGAGATCAAACGAGCCGAAACAACAATGATAAAAGGTAAGCGCATAAATAACTTGTATATTATAGAGTTATTAATAAAAAATGCGTATAAGACAGCACGGGCTGTATGTCACGTTGCTGAAATTATTTGTGACAAAAATAAAATATGGCATGAGCGATTAGGTCACATAAGTAAGGAAAAGTTCTCTCAATTTAAAGTAAAAGGACTAGCTAGTGATAATAATTGCTTAAAAGATATAAATTATATTAACTCATTATGTAAAGCATGTATAAGCGGAAAACAAACACGTCTGCCCTTTAAAAAAAATTAAAGATAAAAAGTACATGCAAAGACCGTTATTTATAGTGCATTCTGACGTATGTGGGAAAATAACTCCTTCGACAATAGACAATAAAAACTATTTTGTAACTTTTATTGATGAGTATACTCATTATACGGTAACATATCTGATGTCAAATAAATCAGAAGTCTTTATTTGTTTTAAAGATTACGTTCTAAAAGGGGAAGCCCACTTTAACACAAAATTAGTAAATTTATATTGTGACAACGGTCGGGAGTACTTATCGGGCGAAATGAAAGATTTCTGTAAATTAAACGGAATAACATATCATCTTACGGTGCCATACACTCCGCAACAAAATGGTGTGGCGGTGTACTTTAACCGAAAAAATACGTGCGTTGGTACATAGTGCAGGTCTAGACAAACGCTTCTTGGGCGAAGCAATCTTAACTGCAACCTATTTAGTAAACAGGTCTTCAACAAAAGCAATAAATTTAGACAAAACCCCGTATGAAATGTGGCATAGTAGAAAACCAAAAGTAGGTAACTTAAAAATATTTGCTGTATAATAAAACAAGAAAAGCTAAATTCGATAGTAAATCGTTTAAGGGTATTTTTGTGGGTTATGCGCTAAGTGGATATAAGATTTTTGATGTAAAATCGGGAAAATTCATTATTGCGCGCGATGTAATTTTTGATGAAATTTCATATAAAACATCAAGATTAGAACTTGATGAATTAGTAAAAATTGGTAGCGAAATTGATAGTGACGTAAATAATATACCAATAGGTACAAATAATAAATTATCAACAGGAGGTGTTGATGAAAATAACTCTGTAAATAATTTTATTCCTGGTGAAATGGACAGTAAGAAGTGCAAACAAACACTCAGTAGAAGTGTCCCTGAAAATTGCACTCAAGGTCAAACATCTTCAAGTTTAAAGCATGTCCCTGAACAAATAAGTATGAGCTCAAATAGTGGTAATTAAAGTCCATGTACCTCAGATGATAATAATTATTATCATCCGAGGACATTAAATAATTCACAGGAAATGAGAAGAAGTGAAAGGTTAAAAGCTAAACCAATAATTTCTTATAAAGAGGATAACTTTGAAATTTATAATTGCTTAAGAGGTTTTAATAAAATATCTGAAAATGAAATTCCTCAATGTTATCAAGACGTAGCTAATAATCCAAATAGGGTTGAATGGGAAAAAGCAATTAAAGACGAATTAAAATCCTTAGAACAGAATAAAACGTGGACGTTTGTACAAAAGCTAAATAATGTAAATATGGTCGACTGTAAAAGGGTGTTTACAATAAAAGGCGATATTATAGTAGCGGAAATTGGGTCAAGTATAAAGCTCGCTTAGTAGCGCGCCCAAAGAAAATCTCTGGATTATAATGAAACGTTTGCGCCGGTTGCGCGTATCAGTACATTCCGGTGTATTCTTGCGTTAGCAAACCAATATGAACTGTTGACACATCAAATGGATGTGAGGACGGCCTTTCTTAATGGGATTTTAAAAGAAAACATTTTTATGAGGGTCCCTGACGGTGTTGTAGTCCCGACAAATGATTTAGTTTGTAAATTAAATAAATCGTTGTATGGTTTAAAGCAATCAGCTTGGTGCTGGTATGAATGCTTTAATAATGTATTGATAGAAAAGGGATTTGTAAATTCCTTAGGAGATCATTGTTTATATCTTTTGGACAGAGGTAATGTAAATAAAAATATTTATATCATTTTATATGTCGATGATTTGGTAATTGCAACAAAGAATATAAAACCAATGAATAGCTTTAAAGAATTTTTGATGAAGCGGTTTGATAGGTCAAATAGGTCAAATTCTGAAGTTTCTTTAGATCAAACTGTATATTTAAAATCTGTTTTGCAAAAATTTAACATGAGTGAATGCAACCCCGTCAGCACCCCATTGCCTGTAAAATTAAACTATACAGCATTAAATTCAGAAGATAGTTTTGATGCACCCTCTAAAAATTTAATTGGCTGTTTAATGTACGCAATGCTTTGTACACGTCCAGATTTATGTACTGCCTTAAATCTATTAAGTAGATATCAAACAAAAGGAAATAAAGAACTATGGTTATGTTTAAAGCGGGTGTTGCGATATGTTAAAGGAACATTAAATATAAAATTGGTATTATTGAAAACTATCACCAAATGTTTTAACAGGCTATGTTGATGCCGATTGGGCTAATAATGAAATTGATCGCCGAAGTACAACAGGTTGTCTATTTAAATTATTTGACAATTGTACAATAACTTGGATTACATGGCGACAAAATTCAGCTGCTACATCATCAACTGAGGCTGAATACATGGCGGTATTTGAGGCAATAAAAGAAATTTTATGGCTTAGGTCTTTATTGATGAGTATCAATGTCAGTATGTTTAAACCAATAGTTTTATATGAAGACAATCAAAGTTGCATAGCAATGGCAAATAATCCTGTCAATCATAAACGTTCTAAACATATCGACATTAAATACCATTTTACTCGTGAACAAATTGAAAACAAGATTATCTGTTTGAAATATTGATTGATTGAGGTGAACAAGAAGCTGACCTATTGACAAAGTCCTTGCCACCACAACAATACAAGGACATAAGAGAAAAATGTTCAAGAGAAATAAGAAGCCATAATAGGCTTAATATTTTTTTTAATAATGGTTAAAATTGTAAATTGCAAATAATTAAAATGTATCTTAAATACTAATTTAAACCGCTTATGATCTGGTTAGGTTTTTGTGGGGTTTTCCCTAACCCATGCAACAAATGTTGGATCATTGTTACTCCCCGTAAGCCGTAAATTTTAAAAGATTTAAACTCATATCTTTTTGAGGGGGTCTGTTGGTTAATAAGCAAAAAGCATATTCGTGTATGTTTATAAAAGATTGTTTAGAAAACGATTTCCTAAATGACTGGCCTTCTAATCTAGCTGAATAAGAGATTTTGTGTATGAAACAGTCATGCCGCTCTTTGTGTGTATAAAAAATATATATTGCCAACAACACTGTTTTTAGTTAGTTCTTAATAAGCTCTCACGCAAAATGCTTAGAATTTTGGTAAAAGAAATATAATCCATATTGAAGTTAAATCACTTGTGTTTTATTGTGTTCAACCATACCTTATTTAATACAGTCTACTCCTCAATTATGCAAAAAAAACACAAACTCCAGGACGATATACAAAAAAAAGAAACTAAGGTTCAATTCTCACCTAATGTAGACGATGGAACAACGATCAAATGCGTATTCTGCGCCTGCCCGGTATGCTTCAAATAAGCCAAAAAAGCGATAATCTGCACCGTTTTCCCCAAACCCATTTCGTCCGCCAAGATCCCGTTCACTTTTTGGTTGTGCAGTACCGCCAACCAGTTCAGGCCGACCATTTGGTAAGTGGTGAGTTTAAGACTGGAATAAAACCCGTTTACATGTAAAGAAAAAAAACTCAACAAGAGAATCGCTTACTTTGACGACAGGTTTGGGGGCTGTTTCTTAACACCTGCCCCGGCCGCCACCGCCCTCTCCAGCTGCTGAGCCAAATTCGTACATCTTTTCATTAAAATTCTTATATTGGATCTGGTGAGTAACACTTGCTGGGCCGAGTTCAGTAAGTCCGTGCTCAAATTTTTGTTACTTTGCAGTTTTGTTACCTAAAATAAAGACTTTCAGTTTTAATTCTGGATCTGCAAGGCAAATTTCTCACCAAATCTTTCCAGCCGGCAAATGGCCTGCACTCGATTATAGCGTCAGCCTTTTTCTTTGAACAGTATTGCATCAGCTGCAGCTCGTTTGTGGTGGCATTCTCGAAAAAGTCCAGAACTTTTTTTTTGTCACCTGTTAGTTCATCGCTTATTTCAGCATCTGAATCGTCATCATCATCACTATTTAAAGAATTGATTTTAGTGATTATTGTGAGTGAATTGTTAGCAATAAATTACCTATGAAACACTCGGTGGTCTTTGAAGTCATTGTGACTGCCACTACTGTCATCACTATCGTACTCATTGCTTCTTTTCACTGTTTTAATGAAACATAATTAAACTGAAATGCAATTGCCATAGTCAATACTATACCTTTCTTTTTTTTAGGTTCACCGTTCGCGCATCTTTTATTGGCTCCACCAGTGGAACTTTGACTATTTTTCTCATACTCTTCACTCCAATTGTTATAAGTGGTTTGCATCATGGTTCTTGTGTATGTGCGGGACAACTCTGCTGCCGCTGCATCAGTGTTAAATCCATGTTTCGATAAGGTATCATGGATTTTCTTCAGAGAAAAACTTATAGCCCTACATGATTAGAAATTAGAACTGACTTACCATCGTTTCAATATTGGGAAATATCTCTAGTAAAAACTTCATTTGCTTTTCCTTTTCTCTTACTCCCGCTTTCTTGTCCACTACACCATTTGAGGGAGCAGAACTTAATCCATTATAAGCTAAAGGATTAGTGTTTTGTGAAGGTATTTGAGAAATGGTCCTCTCTTTACTAGTATCAACCTCTGAATCTGAATCGCTGAATATTAAGATTCTTTTTCTCTTATTTGTACTGGGAATATCAGGACTGGTGTCTTGTGCTGAAAATTACGCGATAACAAAAAGGGGGGATTTTTTAACGTTAAATACTTACAAGAGTTTAAAATATCATTGCTGGACTGGCTTTGAATTTGGGGTTTCTTTTGAAATCGGAAACCGCGTAACGCCAGTACCGGACTGGAATCTGGACCTTCCGCCATCCTATTAATTAATACGCACCTTATTTAGTTAGAATTTAGTCACAATTAATGTACAAAAAGAAAACAATGAGAGAGATCTTAGAAAACCGATCGCTAACCGCGGACAGCTGAATTACATGCCGAGATGACAGGTGACAGATGTCACCCTTGTGGTGGACCGAATCGGCTCACGTGACGGTCACGTTGATTCTAACTGTCATGGTCACGTGACCGCTTTATGACATATCATAGATCCAATGTCATTAACATATGACTTTGACGTTTTAGGTTTTTTTTTTTAAACTTTTAATAAATTGGAAAATTTTTGCAGTTTATTAGGCCATAAGCGGTATTTTTGGGGTTCTTGATTACTGTTACCACGGGTAAGTAATCATTGCTGATTATAGACATTGATAAGAGTATGAAAGTGAGCCCAACCTAACTTTTTACCACATTTTTATTGCAATAGCTAATATTCATTTATTGCCTTAGGCAGTGTTTGATCACTGTTAAAGTGAGTAATAGTTTTAGCCTTGAATTTCTTACTAGAAAGGTTCATTTTCTCAACCTTCACAACCTAATCAAGTAAGTTCAAGTAAGATTCTACTACTTTATTACTTTAATTTTTGTCTTCCGAACACGAACAATGTTAAATTGAAGCCCCTATTCCTTCATTTGCAGATATTAAAGAGCAATTATTGCATGAGGGTTTTCATTGTCGACATGACACTTCAACAAAGGGAAGTGGTGTTGGAGCATGCATATATCATTTTTAAATATAAGTGGCAATATTGAATAGGTTTAGCTAGATGGTAGGTTTATGCTAGGTGGGAATAATACACAAACTGTCATCTGCTAGCTACACTCAGCCGAGTGGTATCGTATTAATTTTGTTCTACACTATGCCCCAAATGTGACTATAACATATTAATCGGTGACCTTGTACTTACTTTTCCTTAATCCTATTTTAAAGATAGACAACTTAAAACAAGGTTATTGGTGAGACTACTTGAGTGATTAGATTTCAGGGATTTTTTACAGAAACACCTGCTACTGAATAATTAGTGTATTATAAATTATAGTATACACTAATATGTTTTGTTTGTCATGTCATCAGGTGTTATGGAAGAACGCACCCTATATGTTTCTAACTTTTAGGTCAACTACTAACAAAACCAAACATGTCATCGAAAGTGACTGAAGTAAAAAACCTTATTGCAAGCGACAAGGTGGTGATCTTCTCGAAAACTTACTGCCCCTATTGCAAATTGGCCAAAGAGGTGTTTGATTCTTTAAAGGAGAAGTACACCACCGTGGAGTTGGACTTGAGAGACGATGCCGATGAGATTCAAGGGGTTTTGGGTGAAATTACTGGAGCGAAAACTGTGAGTGTTTAGTTAATTAATAAAATGGAATTTTTGCAATGGTTCCTTTATAGGTGCCGAGGGTTTTTGTCAAAGGAAATTTCGTTGGGGGAGGATCTGACGTGAAAGCTTTATACGAGAAGGGGGAGCTGCAAACATTGGTGGCTGCATAATTATTTTTTTTTTTACACAATACTAATTAAGCCTAAACGATTTTGTTATGGGATATTTTCTTTTAAAGGGACAAAAAGTTTTAATTGATTTTTTGCTGTTTTAGGTAAGGAACATTCCAGTATTGACCACTTAAACCAAACAATTATGAATCCAAATAAATTGTCAACCTTTCAGTTAATTATTGTAATAAAGTGAATTTTATCGAGAGCAAAACAACTGTTTAAAATAGAAATAACTTTATTCAACATCAGTACATATTGTCTCGAGTACCACCTAAACAATTAATAATAATACAAGTACCTACAGTAAATAAATAAGCGATATAAAAAAAGAAAATATAAGTACTAATGCTTAGAAGTATATTTACAGTTATACAGGAACAAACTATAGTATAATTTATTATTACAAATCACATTGTGTTTTAAAAACAGTACATTTATTGCACCACCATCTAAATTTGTAATTAGTGCGCTTATACGGTTGACTTTTTTTTTTTTTATTGTCGAAAGTATGTGTGAGTGATATATATCCTAAACATCTAATCGGTAAAGGTGGTCCGGTCCGTTGGCCAGCAAGGTCACCGGATCTGACATCTATAGACTTTTTTTTTGTCTGGGGTGTCTGGAATAACTAACAATTTGGCAACTAATCGACTCCAAATGTCGGGAAATACATTTAATCAGGTCGTTCACTAAGTGGATATAAAACCATCAAAACTTAAAAGGTGTACTACGTGTTATATAAGTGTGTAGGTATCAAATAAATTTGATTTTCTGGCATTCTTAGACAACAACAGGTGGATTGGTCGAGGTGGTCCAGTCCATTGGCCCGCAAGGTCACCTGTTCTGACACCTTTAGACTTTTTTGGTCTTTGATCGCGTACATCTTGGGTCAACAGGTTGTGATGGATGTTTATATTTGATAATCAAAATTAAACAAATTCATTGTAATAATATAGGAAGTAAGTAGTTTAATATGAAGGGCTGAGAAGCCAAGGGGTACAGGTCACATATTTTTCATAATGGAGTTAAATGCAGAAACTTACTCTTAAACACTTTAAAATGTTCGTGGCCAACTCTATCGAGTGCTAACATCTAGTGGCGAAAAAAAAACTACTGCTTAACAGTGCTTTTTAGTTTAGAAGTCAAGGGATACATGTGCCGCGAGTCATTGGCTTCTAAAAAATAGCGATCCGATGACCGGCGGATTCGCATTTTAAGAGGTAGAGTGAGACAAGCTAGACTTCGTGCTGCCAAACCTATCCCGAAATACAAAGGAGGTCCTGTAATGTTTTGGGGTAGAATTATGATTGGTGAAAGAACTCCTTTAATTCCAATTCGACAAACCCTAACAGGTCAAAGGTATGTAGATTTGGTATTGCAACCTGTAGTTAGGTTCTGGCGAGGTGGTTTTGGCAATTTTTTTTTATTTATGCAAGATAATGCCCCTTCACATACCAGCAGAGTTGCAAAATGTTTCTTAGAAACGGAAGGTATTGCCGTTTTAGAGTGGCCTTCTTGCTCACCGGATCTTAATCCTATAGAGCACTTATGGGATAAGATAAAAAGAAAGATTAGAGCTCGCCAGAATGCTCCTGGTAACACTGAGCAACTTATTCAAGCGGTTTTAGAGGAATGGACAAATGTTCCCCAAGAAGACATTGACAATTTGATCAATAGCACGCCTCGTCGAATTCGTGCTTGCATCGATGCTAGAGGTGGCAATACTGATTATTAACATTTAATTTTAAATTAACTTTCTTGTTAAATTGTCATATTCAGAAAAATCATTTTTATAGAAATCTACACTTTTTGTTTTTTGTTCTATTATTGTGAAAATTGTAATCAGTTTTATTATTTTTTTTTTAATAAACTTGGTTTTGAAAAAGTGCCCTTTAATCCTCAATGACTATTTTTTTAAATAAATTCCATTTTGCGAAATTACTGGGTGATTCCATATAAGTTTGGTTGTGTGTATTTAATACATGTTTCAATCTTAGTTTCCATCGAGCACATACTGACACTTGTAATAATTGTGACAAGTTTAAATTAGCTATTGAGCATGGAGATCTGGAAGCTAAACAAGCTGCAACAATCGCTAAAGAAGTCTACCTACGTAAGGCTGAAAGTGCTAAAAAAGAAGTAAAAGATGAGGCAATAATCTTCAGGCAATAATGGACGTATAATGTAATGTACATGATATTGGGACCGATGATGCGTTTATGTTTCTTTGGCATGAGGCGGCAAGCATCAAGAGGATGCGAAGAAATGGTATCGTGTTTAATCCAGTACATCAAATCATTGCCCTCTACAGTCACTCAAATAAAAAATAAAAGCCAACTTACAGTAAAAATTTTGGTTGTATGTTGTAAACACAAGGCAGATTGAAATTGTCGACCTAAAATTTTTGCTTACTGGTCATTCTTTTAATCATTGTGACCGAGACTTTGGTAAAGTGGAAAATACCTAGAGGAACACAAAAAGAGGTGTTTTCCTTCCTAATGACTGGGTAGATATTATAGCCACGACTAGCAAAAAGTTCTTAGTGAAGAAAATGTTGGATGAAGACTTCCTTACTTTGGATCTGGAAAGCTTTTAAGAGTAAATCCTTCCGACCAATCTGCCTTACATCATTCCTCCTAAAAACAGAGGAAAAGCTCATAGAAAAGTATATCAGGGACAATGTATTACGGGTCAACATCGACACCAGTATGCCTACCAAACAGGTAAATCTTGCGATTCACGAGATAACCCAGAGGGTCGAACAATTTCTGAACTACAAAGAGATCGCCCTAGGAGCTTTCTTAAACATTGAGGGAGCATTTGACAATGCATCATATGACTCAATCAACCGTGCGATAGCACAGCACGAGGAATACATCCCATGATTGGCGGCTGGATAACCCAAATGCTAAATCATAGGAAAGTATAGCAGCAAATCTCAACAGCACAACGGTTAAGGCCAGAGTGTGCAAGGGGGCGTACTGTCACCGCTGCTGTGGAACCTTGTATCGGAGGCAGCTTATCCTCGCTATAGGATATGCTGACGATATAGTCATCCTTACACGAGGGGGTTGTCAGGCTCATGTATTCGAAAAAATGTACTGTCGAGCACTGGTGTGAGGAAGAACAACTAAGGGTAAACCCCACAAAAACTACTCTGGTTTCCTTTACCAAAAGAAGGAAATTAGAGCCCATTAGAAACAAAAAATTTTATGGAGAAAATCTGCGACTTGAAGACGAGGTCAAATATCTAGGTATAACCCTGGATAAAAAACTCAGTTTCAAGAAGCATGTAATCCAGGCTACAAATAAAGCCACGAAAACTCTTATGTACTGTTAGAGAATGTTCAGTAGATCATGAGGACTGTCACCAAATATGGTACATTGGATGTACACGACAATGGTTAGACCCATCATTACATACGCAGCACCTGTATGGTGGCATGCGGCAGAAAAGAGAACTGTAATACAGATACTCAACGAATAGCATGTCTGGGCATAACAGGAGCGATGTCAACAACGCCGACTGCTGCCCTAGAGAACTTGATAGGACTAAGCCCGCTACACTTAGTGGTACGGGCTGAAGCTATATCGAGGGCGAAAAGACTGCTGTCAAATTGCGCAGATGGGCACAATGCCTTATTTGACAAGATACAGGACCTTGGGCGTCTGGCCCCCTAAGAACAGACAGAAAAACCTTTTGTCATCAAAGAGAAAAGGGGACACTGGACGCAGAAGCGGACAGGCTCAGGCAAAGAGGTTACTCAGTATGGCACACGGCAACCAAACGATCCGAGATCGGGGTAGCTGTGGGCATGGTGGAGGACGAACAACAGAGCAGACAACTCATGCTACACCTGGGCCTGGAAACAACAAATTTACAGGCAAGCATAAACAAACGTCTGCGGGCAGACCCCGAGTATCGATTTCAATGGATCGCGCACGTGCATGTGCCCAGAAACGAATTTGTCAATTTGTATTCGTATCGACGATACGGTTGAACGTTCAACGCTTGTTTTCGTGGTTTCGTCTAGTTTTGAGTGAGGTTGGGTTGGGTTGGAAATTAAATAAAATTTAAAAAATTATCTTTGGTTGGTCTGGTAAGAAAAAAAGAACTTTTTCTTTTGTTTCTCCTTTGTAAAGTTGTTACTTATCTTTTTAGTTAAGCACAAGGTGGATTTAGACAATTCAGTGAGAGATTTAAAGTGGACTGTATTTGTGTGATTAAAAGTAATTGTGGAAAGGTCGAAAAACCAGCCTTTAAAGATCCTTACCTTAATGTGTCTGTATCCAGCTTCAGCAGGCCTGCTCTGGACTTATTGGGTCTTCCAATTCGGGTTGAATCACTAAGAGTGATTGCGGGTTTGATAAGTAAATCACGATCTGTGATGCGGTAAGATTAAGACAACAGTTGCGGAAATAAACGTATAGATCACGACACTGGAATCAATGCGCGATGATAAAAGTGCTAACAAGGAAGTCGTCTTCTCTCTGGTCTCCGTTCAGCACAAACCAAAGGAATTTAGAAATTTAAAGGCTATTCTACACGCGCAGATTTGTTGTTGTTAAGACTTAATATAAAAATATTAATTAAATTGGTTATAATAAAAGGAGAAATTTAAATGAAATGGTAGTTTTAATTTGGAGAGTAAAACAAAGAAATATTATAAAAAGAAGAAATTTATAATATTTGAACGTTCACAAACTAAATGTGGACGGACCAATCTTACTGCTTCTAAAAAATGTATTTTTCTTTTTTTTTAATTTTTTAGAAGCCGTGAGATAATTTTTTACATCTTATTTAATTTTTTACTTAGCGTAATACCCAAATACATATTTTTAAACTTTATAGATAACGTATAAGGCCCCTTATAATAAACTAAATAAACAGGTTGAAGTTGGAACAACTTCGACGTGCGCCATTCATTGAAATCGATACTCAGGGTCTGCCCGCAGACGTTTGTCAAGCATAATAGGAATACAAAACTGATGAGAGAAGGGCTGCCAACCTCCGCAATTTTCACAGGAGGCCAGGCTGCAACACTTGCACTACAACAGTTCGAGACTTTGCAACAAGTCAAGGACTGTGCAAAGCTGCTGGGAGGATCTCAGGAACCTTGCCGAAGCGCAAAATAGGCCTGAGATAATCCTAGCAGAGAATATGGGCTGCAAGAAGCAAGTGCAAATCCAACTTGCAACTCAGGGAGCCAGCAACAGCCTGGTAGGCCCTGAACCAACATGTTGTTGTGTCAACGATAAGACCTGGAAGAGGGAAATCGGCAACTGGCTAACAAACCAGAACAAATCCTACTGGGAACAGCTGCCAAAGATGGAACAATCCAAACAACTTATAGGCAGCCCACCCTTCAAGAAGGGTGAGAACATACCGGGCCTCTCCAGACAACAACTGCGAAGGGTCGCGGGGCTATTTACAGGCCATGCGCCCAGCAGGAAACACCTGCATACGCTAGGGAAATCAGTTACCTCGCTATGTAGGGGATGCAATGAGGAAGACGAAACAACTCTTCACATACTGTAAGCATTTAATCAAACCAGGGCAACATTCCTGGGGGAAGAGAAAAGAAGAAATCTACCACTGGGCACAATGCTGGACTTCCTTGAAGCTACAGAATTGAACCTGTGGGACTAAACATATGGGACACAATAGGACTGCTTCTTTGTAGGGAGCCACAAGGCACCACCCAGCGATGGAGTTTTAGTGGGTACAGGACGAAACAGACTCGACACTGAGTCCCACACTACTGGGGGCGGCGCCGCGTAACCAGTGTTCATAAAGAATGGATGAATAACATGCTTGCCAAAAATGTTAGAAGGATTCCAAAAACCTTGCCTTCTCTTATCCCTAAACCAAATGTTCATGCCGGTGAAATATAACAACTTTGTGCAAAAACTGAATAAAACTGTGAAACATAGTATTTCCTGTTAAACACGGCAACGCCGCACCGCGCAAGTATCCATGGCTGCTGCTGTTTCATGTTCCGTGACATCGCGGCGCGTCAAAAAGAGACAGACACAATCAAGACTCGCAAGAAATAAGTACGCGTCAAGCAAATCGAGTTCTTTTTAATTTACGCTGTTACTAAACCTAATTACCAATTTTGTATGTAGTTAATAAATACTATTTTTATTCTAACTACTAGGTTTAATTTGCGTAAACAAGAGCAAGTTACAAGAAATACAGTCCACTTCGAAGACAAAACACCAAATAAAAAGAAAATAAAAGCATCAAAGTACAAAGACCTTGTTGGCCTCCTACCTTTTGTACCTCTCGTACATCACCAATTCTATAGATCATTAGACTATGAGGGAAATCGGTTGGTGCACACAAAACAGAACATCCAGAAACAGCAAGAAGCGGTTCAAAAGGGACATCACAATCCTGACGATGATGAAAATGAGGATCCAGAACATGAAGACAATGTTTATAGCAGTGACTCAGAATAGTTCTGCAAGTGGTATTTAAATGACATTTTTATACAAACTGTTAGTGTTTTGTTAAGCCACCTTTCATTGGAAAAATACATTTTTCTAATTTATTTGTATCCTATGTTTTATTAAACTCCTAATTTCTATGGGAAGCCAAGGCGGCACAAGTGATGACTTTTATCAAATATTGCCTAATAATCGATATGAAAAAGACTAAATAGCATATTTATGATAGTCTAAACCCTAGCACTTAAAACAAAACTGTTTTGAATTGCCATACTTTTGCCTGCATTTGATTATAACAATTTAACTTTAATTTGAGTTTTCTCAAAACTGACTTCAGTGGCTTCTCAGCCCTTCATATGTAGTAACTAGTCTCCGTTCGATTTTACCAATTTTAATTTAATTTCTACCCTTGACTTGTATCGTGTAGTGTTGTTCTCTGCTTCTTTTTTCCTTATTTTAATTAGTGAATACACAAGCGGATCTGATGATGATGCCTAGTATGGGCGAGACACGTGTAATCCTCCGACTTCAATAATTTAATAAATTTGAGACCTGTGACTTAGACTAGTTTATTTCATTACTATTTAATGTAAGTCTTTTTGAGAAAAGATGGACTATTTCTTGGAATTCGCTTACCTTATTAAATTTTTATATTATTATTGGTGTTTCAAACAAATAATCACACCTTAATTCGTGGATCACTAAGATTGTCTTAGCAACATTATGATAAAGGAGAAAACTGCGTGTAGTACAATTTAACAAATGGGGCAAAGTTCTATCACCAATTTGTACTGTAAACTACCAGGCAAATGTCTCCTTTTACTCGATTTTTATAGTTAAATTCAGACACATATAAGGCATCTTTTAAGTACAATTTTATCCAGAAATCCTTGGCAATACAAAAGGGTAAAAGAGCTTAATAATATTTGTTGATGATCGGTAAAATAACATAAAGGGTGTCCCAATTCTTCCCCCAAACGTCCCAACTAAAATCCGCCAACTTTCCGATACTTTCAAGAATAAAAAAAAAAGAGCCAACGATAGACTTAATATCAGATACTCCATATACGGAACGTCTCGTTTACAGTTAAAAACTCCCACTCTTTGGTAACAATAAACATTCATATAGCGTGCGTCAGTGGTAAGTTTCGACCTTAAATCCTAAAAAAGAGCATTCGCTTATTGCAGTCAACGTTGAGATTTCGTCATAGTCAGAACAGTTCAATAATTACAGCAGCGTAACGATTACGCCATTAAAAGTTTCTCGTCCTTACTAAACTTGTCCACTTCGGTGCCGTTAATATTCGCGTTCACCAAAAAGTCCTCGCTGGACTTCTCCAAGTCCAGATGCATAATGCTGGAATCGGAGTCGCACCGCAGTAAATTCCGTTTGGCGTTTTTACTGTCGCTAATGCTGCCCAAACGGCTGGGAACCAGCAGGGGCACGTGATAAGGCCTCTCCTCCGCGTCCTCTGGCTGGTCTTGCCGCACTAAAAAGGCGCTCGGGTGCACTTGGGAGTAGTACGATTTCTTTATTGTGCACGGTTTGTAAGGGTGGTCCGACCATCTGTCGGATTTTTGTTCCGACGGTACCACGTAGAGGGCAGGACTGTAAAGTAAAAGACTCGATAAGTCACAGTATGATTATGACTGTTAATAATAATGCAAATATTGTATATTAAGGCGCGTTATTACAATATAATTATGTATAGTAATCTCTTACAGGCTAACATCACTTATTACATAATATAGTATAACTAGCATAACTAGAATGAGAACAGGTAATTTCTAACATCGGAATTACTTAACCCTTTCAGGCATAGTGGTTTCACTATGAAACCACCATATCAAAAGTCTTTATTTTGTCTCACAGTGGTTTTTAAGTGAAACCAACGATAGTATTAGCAACATCTGTTATCGGCTCGTTGAATTAAATGTTTTCAAGGCATTCTATCGATTCAATT
The DNA here is from genome assembly GCF_022605725.1 of Anthonomus grandis grandis. Classification (NCBI taxonomy): domain Eukaryota; kingdom Metazoa; phylum Arthropoda; class Insecta; order Coleoptera; family Curculionidae; genus Anthonomus; species Anthonomus grandis. The sequence goes on along the minus strand of NC_065563.1, from coordinate 13,132,601 downwards.
TGAGGCTACCGTTCTTCAAATATTTCCGTCAGCTGATTTTTTGCAAAAGTATCCAAGTTCGCGGGTGTTTTTTTATTATTGTAAATTGGCATAAAATTAAGTGGTAAGTACAATATAATTAGTAGGTGTGTAGTATTACGGTTATGTTTAGAGCGATATATGTCAAATGTATGCAAAAGTAAGATTAGTAAAAACGTTTCTTGTTATGGTTTCGCGGTGAAACCAGTATGAGTTATCTAGTATGAACATAGAATTTGATAATATATTTTATAATTAGTGTTATTTAGTTTTGATTTGATTTACAGTATTAATTTTTATAAATCCTACCTAAATAATGACATAAAATCTTGCTACAGTATTGACAGAAAATGAAGAAAATGGTGGCATAGACTGTTTTGGCACTTCATTGATGTTTCTGTGGTAAACTCGTATATTTTATATAGAAGCTCACTGAATGCAGAAAAACTAACTATGAAGTTATTTTGCCTTAGAATAATTTCTGGTCTTATTGGCGCGACTAAAAAAACACTCCTGGCAAAAAAAGCATCATAAAATAAAATAGGTACAAGCCGTACGTACCGCCTGAGGTAAGAAAAAGTAATGCTCTTCATATGCCCGTCCATGGAGGATCTAGACGTTGTGCTCTATGTAGCACTGCAGTAATGCCACATCGAACTAAATGGGCCTGCAATACTTGTAATGTTGTCTTATGTCTCAATTCGGATAAAAACTGTTTTATTACGTACTATACCATATAAATTTAAGACTTTGTTTTCGGAACGAGTTTATGTTGTATCTCACAGTGGTTACCAGATAAAACCATGTCCTGCAGGATACTTGTAAATAAATTAAGGAAAAAAAATTAAAGTTAAGTTATCAGTTAGAGTATAAAGTTTTTATTTACTAATAAAAATTTTTTGATTAAAGACTTTTTCTTTTATGTGCCTGAAAGGGTTAATTTAAGCCGCTCTCTCTGTGAGAGAAAAATGGACTACTCCTTTGAATTTCATTCTTACGTAATTGAGTGTTCTGCTACAATTAAATGCATTTAATTATGATATTTAAGAAAATATACCTTAGGCCCAGCGCCCACAGAAGTGGCGGAAGTCTGGCAGCGGCGTGGTTCTGGCGAGTGGCAATAGAAAGATAATGTAAATGAATTAAGCAACGCACACTGAGATGGCGTGGTAGCGGTGCAGAAATGGCACGTCATATTGTAACCACTAGTGGTGCATGGAAAGCGGCATGCCAGTCCGATCTCGTTCGTTGTTTTGAATGTTTTTATAGTTTTGACATGAAAATGCGGGATGATTTTGAATTTAATGTTCGCTTTGTCGAATTAGTTGAATCAAAACCATGTTTATATGATTATAATCGACCTGATTATTGTAACAGAACTGCACAAGATGCTGCCTGGAATGAAATCTCGAAAACAATTAAGGAAACAGGTAATTTTTAATCCAATAATTTATTATAATAAGTAAGGTTATAGTTACAACTCAAAAAATGTAGTAGAGGTAACATAGTATTGTAATACCTATACTCTATTTCAGAAGTGTGTAGAGCAATAAAACCTCATTAGGTATGCAAAAGTGGTACCTGGTGATCCACCAATATTTTATGCCACTACCTTAGTTGGGTATTAGTTTCAATTTAAAGATCTTTCTTTTCGTTGATTGCAGGTGGTGCCACCCGGTTTTGGGTCAATTTATGAGTTTTGCCCATTGTTACCCACTGATAAACATTGAAAACGGTTCGCCAAAGGCGTGCAACTGGGACTTGTTTTTTACCTTATAATTAATGTACTTAAATGCTATTTTATTTTAGAAAGTTACTTTTGTTTAAATGGAATAATATATTTTTTTCACAAATTTATTGAACATAATATGTAGAGTAAAACAGTTGAAAATGTCACTTTTGGATCTGGCACTTTTTGAACAGTGTATAACAATTTTAAATTATAATAGATTGTAGTCTTCTTCGTCATCTGACGAACTGTCATCACCTCTTGACATTATAATTAAAGGATCGACTGTCTGATCGATGAGGTTGTCAAGATCCCACATTTTGTCCTCTTGCTTAATTACATGCTGGACTGCTTTTCACCAATTCTCTGGTGTCGCTTCCGTAATGGCTTGATCAAACAGTAGCTTAACATCTTTCATTTTAAAAGTCGTGTTTTGTCTTGCTACAAATCCTTTTACCTGCGCCCATATCAGTTCTATAGGATTTAGTTCGCAATGATATGGCGGTAAGCGCAGTACAGTTATATTATATTTTTCGGCTATATCTTCCACGGCGTATTTCATGAAACGAGTTTTGTGTAAATTTGCTATTGCCAGCAGTTCTTTTTTTTATCAAATTTGCTTCAAACGCAATACCTTTTGCAGTCAGCCAATCGATAATTTCTTGCTTTCTCCAACTTGAAGTTGGCGTCTTCTCTATTCGCCGTGAATGATAGCTTGCGTTATCCATAACCACCACCGAATTAGCCGGAAGAAATTTTATCATTTCACCAAAATAGTCCTCGAAAACGTCTGAGTTCATGTCTTCATGGTAATCTCCTGTGCGAGTCGACTCAAAGGTTAGCAGACCTTCTTTTAAAAATCCCTCTTCGCTTCCAATATGTGTGATTATAAGTCTTTTTCCTTTTCCCGAAGGTACTTTAATACCCGTAGACAGGCCTTCTATGAAAGCTTGGCGAGCACTGGTTATATTTTTGTCTTGCCACATTTTTTGGACTATATAACCTTCGTTAATCCACGTCTCATCAAGATAAAAACTTTCTTTTGCTCCCTGCGGTACTGCTTGATACTTCTCAAGTATTGTCGTCTCCAACAAACAATTTCGTCGCTCTCCAGTAAAAGTGCTTTGCGGTTATGCTTTTCCCAGGCAAAATCCATATTTTTTAAAGTTTTCCATAAAAGTTTTCTACTTATCAACGGAATACTGTCATCTCGGCCAAGCTCCATTAAAATTTTGTCTAGGGTGGGTATTTCCTTTTTAAAATAAAAAGAGTGAACTTTTCTTCGAATTATACATTTAGCATTTTCATCAAGGACTTTTGTAGGTCGTCCTGGCTTTTGCTTGGCAGATTCCACTTGACCTGCTACTTTTCTTTCCCGCAACAATTTGAAATTGGTGGACTTTCCAATTCCACTCATTCGAGAACATTTTTCAACAATTTCTTGCACAGTAAAACTAGGGTAATCGTGTTTTATGCAATCATGTACATTTAAAATAATAACTTTTTCACTCAGCGATAGTGGAGAATTTTTAGTACATCTTTTCGTTAGACTGAATACCTCCATTTTTTAAATATTGGGATAATAATATTGTGATTACACTACAGCGTAGCAGTGACTACTAGCGTTTAAAATATGATTTAAAAGTATTTATAGTCTGTATATATTACCTGACCCCATTTTTGCATGTTACAAAGCGTTAAAAGATAGGTACAAAAGGATTAAAAGTATTTATTTAGTATTTAATCTCTTTCAAAATAAAGGCATTTAATCCGTGAAAATTAAATTCATAAATATTATAAGTACCTGCGCCTATGAACTACCACGAAATGTAGCCAAACAGAACGGAATTCCCCAGTTTATTGCTCTATACACTTCTGAAATAGAGTATAATAAAAAATAGTTATTAAAAATTGTAATATCCTTGGTTTGGAATGGGAGAAATGTTACAAAAGTAGTTACAAAGCCGATTTCTTAAATTTTGTGGAGTGTTTCTTTGTATTTGCAAATCCTGAACAGGTATGTGCTGAATATTGTTTGGTTGTTTAGGTGTGGAAAAAATTCCGTCGTAAATACGAATAAAATTATGTAAAGCACATATTGCTAGGATTATTATATCAATCCTTTTCGTTTTCATACAGATGGGCGTTTGCAATATTCCAAATTTAGTACTTAACATACCAAAGCAGCATTCCACTGATTTGCGTCCCCGAGAAATTCTGTAATTATACATTCTTCTTTCATTGGTAAGTTGATTGCGGGCAAATGGTTTCATAAGATCGCTTCTGAGCGGAAATGCTTCGTCACCTACAAAGTAGTAGGGAAAACCAATATTTACATCTTCACCAGGTAGAGGAGTTGGATCTGGTATATTAAGTTCTCCTCGAACCAGACACTTTCCAAATTTACTTTCTTTTAACGCACGCCCATCGCTGTTGCGGCCATATTCACCCACATCTACAGAAATAATTAAGCCATCTGCGTCGACAACAGCTAACAGCACTATAGAAAAAAAACCTTTATAGTTGTGGAATGCAGATCCTGAATTTGGGGGTGCTTTTATCCTAATGTGCTTGCCGTCAATGCTCCCAATACAATTAGGTAAATTCCATAGACTATAAAAGCGTTCAGCGATATCCAACCATTTTTCACTAGTCGGTTTTGGTAAAAACTGTGGCTGTAGAGTTTTCCATAACATCTTAGCTGTGTGATAAACCATTTTTCGTATTGTTGTATGTCCCCTTAAAAAATAAAATTGTAAGGACTTGAAATATGAGCCCGTGGCAAAGTATCTCAAATGAAATTGATTCGAGCAAGTCTGACAGTGAATTAGAGGCGCCTTTAAGTGACACCAATGAATATGGGGAAAAAAGTAGTTCAGAAGCTGTGCACGTACCAAAAAAGAAGAAAGAAACAAAAAAATACCCTACTTTGCAAGAAGTCAATTCAAGTGCTTTTGAATATTTTCAAAAGAAACAAACTAAATTACAAGAATGTCCTGAAAAAACTGAGGATCCGGATAGGGCATTCCTGATAAGTATGCTACCGGACATGAAAAAAACGACTGATTTTCAAAAAAGAAAATTTAAAATTGGCGTTTTGAACTTGGCTGGAGAAATTTTTGGAAGAAAATCAGACATCAAATTCTAATGTTCAGCAAATGATTTCACCGCTTAGCGAATCTTCCTCAAACCCTTCCAATATACAAGTTTATTCTCCGGTTAATATCACAACGTCAAATCAACCAGCAAACGAAAATAGAAGTCGAACATACCATACACTACAAACATTACATGGAACCGATTTTGAATATACTACTAGTTTTTCGAATCAGCAGCCTCAAGGGTATTCATATGACTAGTTTTTATGTTTGTCTTTATGTGTTCATATTCATAAATTTCATAATAAAATTTATTCATGAATTTTATAATGTTTTTTTAGTGCATTCTACAGTTATTATTTAATTACTTACCTAAGAGTTATTAATAATCGCTCTTCTGCACTAACACAATTTCTCCAGTTTGTATTCTTTTTAGTTATTTTTGGTTTTATTATGTTTAGTAGCCGAGTAAAACAGTCTTTAGACATTCAATAAAAAGACTGAAACCGTTCTGGATACTGATTTAGCTCTTTAAATACATTAAAGCTGCCATATTTTTCGTTTTTCTTTTTCCATAAAGGATGTACCCAATATCGTCTTCTTTGAATATTATTTAAATGCACTAAAGCAAGAACATCTTCGTCTTCTGAAGACGACATTGTAGTAATGACTAAATTTGCATTTTGTGTGCTGCTTCTGTGCCACTTTAGTAGGCGTCAAAACGCCACATCGGTGCCACACCACTGCCACGCCATAAGCCAATACCACTTCTGTGGGCGCTGGGCATTAAACTATAATTATGTAATCTATCCCGAACTGGACATAAATATTAGACGAGACTAAAACGGGAAAAACGGATCTGTCCAACAAGTTGCCAGTTTTAGTGGCTTCTGTTTATTGTCCCTATTTGTGTAAAGAAGTTTTATTGTATTTGAATTTTTTAAAATAAATGTATTATTATCTTACCCAAGTTTATTGGAGGAATTCTGGTTTTCGCTTTTTAAAATTTTCACAGCCAAAGCGATCAGGACGAAGAGTATGACGGCACCGCAAATGGGTACCGCTATGGTGGCCGCCCTGAACCACACCTCTGAATTCGAGTATAAGTAGATTTCTTGATCTTGGTTTCTTTTTACATCAGCATCTTCTGAAAAAAAAAAAAAGGTTCTGGTTCACTTTTTGGACCTTGACTCACAAAACCCACTGTAACTCAGTGAGTTCTTAACTCACAAAAACGCTTCGCATATCAAAACGTTCAGAAAAGAACGCACTAACTTCTAGTGAAAACCCCATTAAGATGCCTTAAATAGTTTTCAAATTATCCTGCCTAGAACATATGTTTGCAATTAATGACTACCCTGTGAAACAAAAACCTCTATAACTCGACAACTATTGGAGCTAAAATTACGTTTTATATACCAAAATGATCCTCAGAAACCCTCTTATAATCTGTACAATAAACTGTTTTATTAGACCGGATATTAATGACAAAATCAGTTGTTATTCATGCATGTTATTTTGGAAAACAGTGATTTTTCATAGGAACTTCTTACTGGTAAAGTATGTGGGGTGGGTGGGGGGGTGTAAGGGTAGTTTTTATGTAAAATGGTTTTTTTAGAAAAGATAAAAATAATTTTTTTAAAAATGTACCCTTACACCCCCCACCCACCCCACATACTTTACCAGTAAGAAATTCCAATGAAAAATCACTGTTTTTCGTCTATATTACCCAATCTAATAACGTCGTTTTTATATTAAATATTTAAGTGTTATTAAATTTAATATTGCATTGATATTTTTTGCAAAAACATTGTTTTTTATCAAAACAATCCTTAACCCCCCAGCCACCCCCAAAAAAAAAGTGTTATCATTTCTGGTTCACTTTTTGGACTTTGACTCACAAAACCCACTGTAACTCAGTGAGTTCTTAACTCACAAAAATGCTTCGCATATCAAAACGTTCAGAAAAGAACGCACTAACTTCTAGTGAAAACCCCATTAAGATGCCTTAAAAAGTTTTCAAATTATCCTGCCTAGAACATATGTTTGCAATTAATGACTACCCTGTGAAACAAAAACCATTATAACTCAACAACTATTGAAGCTAAAATTACGTTTTATATACCAAAATGATCCTCAGAAACCCTCTTATAATCTGTACAATAAACTGTTTCATTAGACTGGATATTAATGACAAAATCAGCTGTTATTCATGCATGTTATTTTGGAAAACGGTGATTTTTCATAGGAATTTCTTACTGGTAAAGTATGTGGGGTGGGTGGGGGGTGTAAGGGTAGTTTTTATGAAAAACGGTTTTTTTGTAAAAGATAAAAACCATTTTTTTAAAAAACTACCCTTACACCCCCCACCTACCCCACATACTTTACCAGTAAGAAATTCCAATGAAAAATCACTGTTTTTCGTCTATATCCAATCTAATAACGCCGTTTTTATATTAAATATTTAAGTGTTATTAAATTAATTATTGCATTGATATTTTTTGCAAAAACATTGTTTTTTATCAAAACAATCCTTACCACCAGCCACCCCCAAAAAAAATCTCAAGTTATCATGTCTGGTTCACTTTTTGGACCTTGACTCACAAAACCCACTGTAACTCAGTGAGTTCTTAACTCACAAAAATGCTTCGCATATCAAAACGTTCAGAAAAGAACGCACTAACTTTTAGTGAAAACCCCATTAAGGTGCCTTAAATAGTTTTCAAATTATCCTGCCTAGAACATATGTTTGCAATTAATGATTACCCTGTGAAACAAAAACCGCTATAACTCGATAACTATTGGAGCTAAAATTACGTTTTATATACCAAAATGATCCTCAGAAACCCTCTTATAATTTGTACAATAAACTGTTTTATTAGACTAGATATTAATGACAAAATCAGCTGTTATTCATGCATGTTATTTTGGAAAACAGTGATTTTTCACAGGAACTTCTTACTGGTAAAGTATGTGGGGTGGGTGGGGGTGTAAGGGTAGTGTTAATGAAAAACGTTTTTTTTTGTAAAAGATAAAAACCATTTTTTTTAAAAACTACCCTTACACCCCCCACCCACCCCACATACTTTACCAGTAAGAAATTCCTATGAAAAATCACTAATTTTTGTCCATATTATCCAATCTAATAACTAAAAAATATTTTTAGATTTATTCTCTCCAATAGAAAGGTTTACCAGTTCTGGTGGCCCTAATCGATGTTTTTGACGCCAAATTTGATTAAACATTTGACAGTTCGGTTTGTGAATTAATTGTGCTTTCACACAATGTAAGAGTATTCTCAGTGTTAGGTATTATTAAGTGAACAGTAAATAAAGATCTTATTTGTTAATTATTTAAGTCCCTGCCATACTGCAAAAGTGAAATTTCTCTTTTGAATTCTGTAGTCTACAGATTTGCATTTTTTAGTTATACAGATAGTTAAGTCATATAGGTATGATTTGACTGCATTTGCGGTGAAACCACACATAGACATAATCGACACTAAAGACATAATGGAACTGAGGCAACATTATTGTATTGTACCCTTCCAAATGATTGTCGTGTACTGATCCACGAGACAGATCCAAGAGAGACACTTAAAAAGAAGAAGATTTCAAAAAATGGCTGCTACTAAAAAATGTGTACGATAAATTACTAAATAATGATGTGACTAAAAATTGACCTTTTTCCTTTGTATACATATTACTCACCTAAAGTACTATTAAACAAACTCCTGGTGGTAGGATTATCGATATGGTTGCACATATCATTCGTACAGCACACCATCAAAGACCTACGTCCCTCTATCCTATGAATCTGACCATCTTTATCACCGATGGGGCATTCATACCTTTGAGCCCTAAAACAAATGTAAAATATCCTAAAGTAATTAATTATATTTTATAAACACCCTGTATTCGTTTAAAACTGTCTCAACCGCCCGAGAATTATCTTACATCCTTGAAAATCTATACCCTAAACATAAATAATAATAAAATAAGCAGAGATTGAGAGAGACCCAAAGAAGTAAAAGAGTCAGTGAGTGCTAGCACTTCGGCTTATATAGAGTGGTCACAGTTGACCAGGTGTGGTGGTGTTTGTCCACTAGGTGGATATTAGAATGGTTGTGATTGTTTTGTGCACAGGTTAATTATGTCGACATGTGAGTAATATTTTATATTGTTGTTGTAGAGTTTTATGGTATACCAGAGTTTGTCGCTGTTTAGAGAGGTATTACCAGGTTGTGGTCGATTGTGTAGCAATCGACATGGATGCCCTCTGAGCGTGCAGTTCCTTCGAGTTGGTCTTGTGAGTTTTAGAGGGCCCTCACTTGTCTTCTCGATTGACACATTTGGATTCTAAGATCTCGGTATATGTTATCTTAGTTTCCGAGTGTTGAGATGCTTAACTTTATTAGCTACTCGTTGAAGAAAGAAGATATATAATGTAAATTATAAGCGAACATAAAGTAACTATATTGATGGTTGTTGGCATGACTGAATCAAGGGGACCGAAGTTCCTCGGTGAGTAAACTTAACCTTTATTAGATGGGTCAGTACAGTAAATAGTAAACATTTTTGTTTCATGGTACTCTCAATCTCTTGCTGTATATATGGTGGAGCTCGTAAGTCAAATTTTACAATAATAACAGTGTTTTGATATGTGGCAATTAAATCTATATATTATGATGTCCATCGCCGTTGGTACCGCTATTATAAGTATAACCAGTTCTCAAAAACCGGTCGCGTTTTAAAGAAAAAAGTCAATGGGATTTATTTATGATAGGCAGGCAATTAATACAAGCTCAATAACACGTTTTAACTGTAACGGCACTATTAATAAACTCGCGAGTATAAATATGCAGTCCTCGGCTGGTGTATATGTATATGTTCTTATAAACGGCCCCTTGTCAGTTTATCTTTAATTGTGGTACGTGTTAAAATGTTGATTGTTGCTTACGTGTTTTATGGCGGAAAAGCTTAATGGAAATGGGGCAATTTCTACTTTTCTTCCATTTCCTTTCCAAAGGGCCTCGATATTGATAAAGTGGGGTTATGGTCATCTACTAAGAATTGTTTTTGCATTGTATTCGCACCATATATGTATAAGTGCCTTGTAATGGTAAATGGTAATTTATACATATATGATTCGCACAGTTTGGGCAATTTTTAAATCATTTAGCTGCCGAGACTAATTTTCACAAAAATTTTTTTTTTAATTTTTAAAAACAACATAACCTAGTCATTAGGTTATGTTGTTTTTAAATACTTCTTAGATATGACACTCCCATAAGGACCGATAGAGTACTGAAACGTCAATTTAATGTGGCGCCCCCTGAGTGTGGAGGAGTAGTACTAAGCGAAAATGAATTTGTGACGTCAGAGAAATTTAAGAATATGGCGCCAAATTTGAATGTCGGTCTACGAGCAAAATTTGCAAAATAGAATTAATACAGGGTGTTTCAAATAAAAATTTAATAAAATTACCTACTACTCAATTAGGCAATGAAAGAGCAATAAGTAAATATGTTTAAAAAAAAATGTACCGAAGTTCATCCATAGAATCTGCTCAAAAATTGCTCTTCTCTCAGGTTTGACGTCAGCTTTAGAACAAGCCCCACAGATTTTTCGCGAAATTTGATTAATAAAACCTCGTTTTTCGACAGAAGTAAAAAAAAGAGCCTAAAGTACTATGAAAAATGGCCGTGTTTTATAATATGACGTTCCGTGCAATCTCGAGGAGGTAATTTCGCTTTCTTAACGCCATCTACATGTCGAGGAGCGGAAGCTTTTTCACTGTTTCATATTACGGATCCGTTGGGACCACGTGATTACCATCAGCCAATGAGAAGTCCGAACGGTTTCACGTATAAAGGAAAACCCAAGCCAAAGACGACAAAATGTCATTTATGCCAGAAAACTATGGGATCCTTTACAATCAATGGGTTCTTTACGTCATTTTACGGATAGCCTTGACAGATTAAACGTCAACGTCAATTGAGCATCTATCAGTCAACAAAAAAAGCTTCGACCATTAAATGCGATAGAGCATGGTAATTGTTTAATAAATATTAAAACTGGGTTGCGAATTGATTAACACACGTAATAAGGTGTAATTACTAATGCACCGGTTAATTAAAAATTTATGGGAATACCGACAAGTAAGTAGCGGCTTTGTCTGTCCGCGCTTTATATTCGCTCGCCTGTGTACCCATTGTTTATTGTATTTCGGCGCCAGGGTTTTTTTTTATGAGGCGCCACATCCTTTATTACTACTAACATAGTCGTGAATATTAATAGCAGTCGGTTTTGCTTTTCTGTTTTTATTTGTTATTTCCACATTTTGATTTAATTTAACCCTAAGTATGGGCGCTAGAAAAAATCTTTAAATACAAAAGTTTTGGGGAATCGATCGGTGCATCTGATGGTGACCTTAAACTTGACCTTGAGCTTGACCTTCGAGGTTATTTGAAGGTCAAAGCGATTTTTTTAAACGGGAACCCCTATTTTTGACACCGGATTCTGATAGAGCGGAAAATTTTACGTCCGGGTATGAGGTTGAAGTAATCCCAAGAGGTCAAATAATAAGGATTTCCATTTGAAGAAATAAGATCGACCTTCAAATGACCTTGAAAATGGGGTAGATGGGGTAAAGGGTATGACCTTTATTTGTTTTGATTTTTAAGAAGTCATTATTTGACCTCTATTTGACCTCTCGGGATTACTTCAACCTCATACCCGGACGTAAAATTTTCCGCTCTTTCAGAATCCGGTGTCAAAAATAGGGGTTCCCGTTTAAAAAAATCGCTTTGACCTTCAAATAACCTCGAAGGTCAAGCTCAAGGTCAAGTTTAAGGTCACCATCAGATGCACCGATTGATTCCCCAAAACTTTTGTATTTAAAGATTTTTTCTTTGGGTGTGTCCATACTTTTGGGACACCCCGTATATTGGCATTCATAAGTTATAACGAGCTGCATTGAACATAATAACCCGGTTGCGTACCGCCTTACGTATTTTTTTTTACCGTCTACGTTCACCTGTCAATTGTTATTTAAACGTATGTGTGTCCTTTTGCTTATTAAAATTCTCGGCTCGTTATCTTCGTCGTGTTGGTCTACACGTAACAGTCGGACGTCGCCGGTTTATTAAATACGAGAATACCATTATTATTATTATTATTATTCGCGAATATTATCGGACCGGTTTGTCCGAAACAAATGACGTTCTTAAGAAACAGCAGGGTCACCCCACCCTGATGTTCTCTCCAAGTGCTTTCATTTACCACGCCAGCAAACAGTTGCACGTGAAACGTCAAAATTGTCAAATTAATTTGTTATGAAGCTTGTATGGTGGGAATCGGAATCGTAAGTCGGCCATCTTGCTTGACAGAAATTACATTGTTGGCACTGACTCTGAGCAATACAGGTAAGAAAATATGATTTTATTTATTACTGTTATACTATCGTTAATTAATTCGTTTAGATATTATGTGAAATACAGCTGAATAATTTTATTTTCCCGCCTTAATTTGCCCACGCCCTTCTACCATTTTGATTGGTCCACTTAGGCACGTCAAACTGTCAAGTTAGTTACAACAGTTTCCGTTGCCAAGCGAGAGGACGCTATTTGTCAGAAGAGTTTCTCTGATTTTATATGCAACCATCACTTCTCTATAATTTTGTATGGTTATTTATAATTAAGTGCTTACTCTGTAAGGTATTCTATGCAGCCGTGTCTAGCTCGATAAGTAGCCGTTTTGGTGGAGTTTACCAAATCGGAAAAACAGCCCCCGCTGCTGGACTTGCACATGTAACCGGTGGCGACGCACGGCGGTAAGTTGCAAAAACATCGCACGTGATCTGAAAATAGAAATTAAACTCAAATTATCATATGTATTATTTACAACAATCATTCATGGTGATGAAATAGTCCATACTTGCAGTGGAGTCGTAGATTAAGGTAAAATAAGGTGAGAGGATTTTCATTTTACTTTAACAATCATTAATTTCAGTCCTGCTCTAGTGAGCCGTTTAGCGTCAAGGTAACGCTCGGTGCATATAAAGCAAGAGGTCGCGGGTTCGATTCATTGCTCACTTTTTTATTTTTTTTTTTAAACTTATACAACCTAATTGTATGATGCCATTTTTGTCTGTAATATATAATATATTTTTTTTTACTAATAAAACCAAAAAAATTATAACTAATTATTGGGTGCAAGTAGCACTTAGGTTAGTGTCAAGAGGAGACGATTGTCACATTGTTTATGGTCTATAGTTGCTTAAATATCATTGATAAGGCACCTTCGCTTTTAAACCTGTAAATGGATCGTCCCACTCTTATCGACCCACTAATAAACCCTTTTAAGTCAATTTAAAAAAAAAAATGCAACCCAGGTATGTCGACCCCGGTATAATCCAACCGAGATACCTACCCGGGCAGACCGACTATGCTCGTAAAACCCAAGATAAAAGCCCCATGCGCTATCTCTTTTACAAGCTAAAGCACTCACGAGGACTGTTATAGTTAAAATCGGACCGTGGGTACCGGTTAATTGGGAAAAAAATCACCTTTGGTAATTAACCTTTTCTATGGTAAAGAAGAAGCAACGAGTATTTGCTAATATGCTTTAAGACAGGTGATCAACGTTGGACAGATGGCCACCATTATATGTGCTTAGTTAAGTGTATATTACCAGATTGTACCTAATTTTTTTTCTTAAAGAAACAAGCGAAGGTTGGCTTCTCATGGCTGCCTTTGAAAAAACAAAAATTTATATTAACGGTATATTAATTAACACGGGACATAACCAGTCTGTCTCTCTCTCTCTCTCTCTCTGCTGAATGTTCATGTTTATAAATTTATTTTCATGAGGACATCGAGTATACAACGTTTATTGCTCAATCGTTAAAATAATTCGAAAGTTTCTCATACGAAATTCCAAACGGTTTTATAACATTATGATGATGATTATAATGATGTATGGATATTTTCAAATAATCACACGTCCTATATATTCACGTAATTTGAATATATTTATTAACGCGTTAGTATGAAAGGTTTTTGTTTATTAGGCATATATATTATGACAAGAGTCACCTGTTCGTGACCATTAGACCTAGCAATTTCATGCGGCGGCTTCAAGCCGTTTGGTCTAGCGGTTCTGCTTAGGACATATGAAACAAGTGATTCTAGGTTCGAGTCCTTGCTCCGAAAACCACTTTTTTATTTTTTATAACTTCTTAATAGATAATAGGATCTTACTGTATAATATAATTATGTATTTTCTTAAATAATAAAGGCGAAAAACTGATAATTATTTAGGCATTTTGATTTATGTGGACTCTGCATATATTGAAATGGAATTATAAAGTGAGTACCTATTAGAACCACTATTTAAATTCGGGCGCCTCAAGCCGTTTGGTCTAGGGGTTCTGTTGATGACATATCAAACACGTGAACCTAGGTTCGAGTCCTTACCCGGAAAATAACTTTTTTATTTTTTATAACTGTTTAATATAGAATAAGATCTTACTATATAACATAATTATTTATTTTCTTAAATATTAAAGGCGAGAAACTGATAATTATTTAGGCTATTGACAAGTGGCGTTGTTTACAGTCGAGCGCCATCTTGATAATTGACTTATAATGAACATGACCTTACCAGTAAGATTCCAAACAAAATGGCGACCGGTTAAAGATCTTATAAATGCCACTAATAGCAAAAAAAGAAACCTAATTGTATATTTTACGCCATTTTGATTTATGTGGACTCTGGGTATATTGAAATGGAATTATAAAGCGAGTACCTATTAGAACCACTATTTAAATTCGGGCGCCTCAAGCCGTTTGGTCTAGGGGTTTTGTTGATGACATATCAAACACGTGAACTTAGGTTCGAGTCCTTACCAGGAAAATAACTTTTTTATTTTTTATAACTGTTTAATATAGAATAGGATCTTACTATATAACATAATTATTAATATTTTTAAATAATAAAGGCGAAAAACTGATAATTATTTAAGCTATTGTATAAGGGGCGTTGTTTATAGTCGAGCGCCATTAAACGCGCAACAAAATGGCGACCGGTTAAAGATATTATTATAAATGCTATTAATAGCGAAAAAAAGCAACCTAATTGCCGAGATACAAGAAACGCAAGATAATTTGTACGATAGAGAATGAAAAAAGAACCGTTACGGTTTAATAGCACAAGTCGAGAATATAATTTCCGCACGTAGAGAATGCGCCGCGTGATGGAATTATCATTCTCATTATTTATCATCTCGAGCACTATAATAAACATTTTTCGACTATTATATCTAGGGTTGCCCCTAAGGTCCATGGTCCTTCGAACATTTCGGGCGTGGCTACAAGTGACTTCAACCATATATTAATTAAGTGGCATTATTACTGTTCTATCGACTCTGCGCCGCTCCCTAATAAATAAAAATAACCGTGTCCCAGTTATAAACAATGGAAAATATGCAGGACGCATGTGTGTCTTCTATCAGTGATTTAAGCTTTCATCGAATACCAATAAACCTATTTTATTGCCGATAATTACAAGACTGAGACCCACTTAAATAATTATTTATTGCACTTGTATAATATGTTTATTATAATAACTCGATGTTATTGCATCAGTAAATATTATTATTATTTTAAGGACGCCATTTTGTTGTCAAGAAGTAACACCAAGATGGCGGTAATATATGCGTCACGCCTTGTGCATCAAAAAATTACAATTAATGATAGAAAACCAAGGCCAATAAAAAAAAAAAAGACTATAAACATTACAATCTTGACTTAACGATAACGACTTGCTGGCGCCGATAAAAAATAACAAACCGTCATTAATTAGTAATTATCATTACAATTATTACTGTTTGCAAAAAAAAACTGCTTGCTTTAATACACATCAAATATAGGTTTAAATTTCCCGCCCCATGCCACCCAAGATGGCCGCCCCCCCCCCGTCTTTGTCATCAACGTCAATGGAATTTCTGTCTGATCATTAGGCAACATGCATTTCTCTATATTTGACCCTTAATAAACGTTTTTTTTCCGCCCCGGATCGAGTCTCTTGGTCTAGCGGTACCGTACACTAAATTAGAAGCGAGTGATTCTAGGTTCGATTCTTTGCACGGACAAAACTTTTTTTTTATTTTTAATACCTATTTAATTGGTTTAGTGTGTTTTTAAAATAAGATATTTATTTGTATATTGTTATTTTGTAAATAAAAATGAACTGGATGGATTTTACTTGATACTAAGCATGGCGTATGAAATTAGAGGGTCACTAGTTATCATTAGAAGCATAATTTTGTTCCTGCCGGACCGAGCCGCTTGGCTTAGCGGTTGCGTTAAGTGGATATGAACCAAGGGGTCTTAGGTTCGATTCTTGCTCAAAAAAAAAAACTTTTTTTATTTTTTTTTAATGTGCATTATTGTATTCTTAAGGCCACTCCTTTAAATATTTTTGTTTTATAATAAAAACGACAAAATTCTGATTAACCGCGGCCATTATGCGCTTGACGTGACGTCATCCCATGCATGAAAGGGACAAAATGGCCGCCATTATGTTTTTTCTTTTAACTTAACACGCCATCTTTGATTTCTATTCATAATTTGAAATTAAATGAAATGTTGGGCGCCACTGTGGTTGTTCGCCTCTCGCAACGTGCTATTTTAAATAATAACAGAGCGTATAATATCAAAGGAATTTCGTCGGACCATCACCGAGTTAATTGTATATTCTCCGCTTATTTTTATATAATGATTTGATGAGAGTCCTGGACCGGGTATAATAACACCGGGTAATTTCAGGCCCATTTTCTATACACAAATTGTAGTTTAATAATGTTAAATCCGTCCCTGTCGTCAGGTAGAATAACTGTATCATTGTCCCTTTCAAGAGGCTTTATCTGGTGGGCAAATTTCTCTCTTTATTCTTTTTTCTGTTGCGAAAGAAAGAAAGAGTATATCGACAGACGACAAGCAGGTTACATTCTGTCGGGTGGTCTAATTAATTGCTTCTTTAGACGAGACGGTTTTTGCCATGTCTCCAATACGATGCAATTTAGGATTTTTTCGTTTTTTGACAAGGCTTCAATTGGGAAAAAACACTATTAGGATAAACTCAAATTTCGAGTACAGTATCCGCTTCATTTATAGCAGCAAATAGACCACATTTTAGAGATGCGGTCGAAACTCAAAAAATTGACTTTTTGGCAATAAAACCCATCTGAGACCCAGGAATCATTGACGATCGTAATGAATTGATGCCTCACGTCTTTAGTTGGTTCAATTACATACAGAAAGTAACATTTCAAGATGATTCAAGGCATATGAGAGAGGTGAGATGCGGTAGAAACTCAAAAAATGGACTTTTTGGCATTAAAACCCATCTGAGAGCCAAGAATCATTGACGATCGTAATGAATTGATGCCTCACGTCTTTAGTTGGTTCAATTACATACGAAAAGTGACATTTCAAGATGATTCAAGGCATATGAGAGAGGTGAGATGCGGTAGAAACTCAAAAAATTGACTTTTTGGCATTAAAACCCATCTGAGATCCAGGAATCATTGACGATCGTAATGAATTGATGCCTCACGTCTTTAGTTGGTTCAATTACATACGAAAAGTAACATTTCAAGATAATTCAAGGCATATGAGAGAGGTGAGATGCGGTAGAAACTCAAATAATCAACTTTTCACACACTTTTTGGCATTAAAACCCATCTGAGACCCAGGAATCATTGACGATCGTAATGAATTAATGCCTCACGTCTTTAGTTGGTTTAATTACATACAAAAAGTGACATTTCAAGATGATTCAAGGCATATGAGAGAGGTGAGATGCGGTAGAAACTAAAAAATGGACTTTTTACCCATTTTTTGGCATTAAAACCCATCTGAGATCCAGGAATCATGGACGATCGCAATTAATTGATGCCTCACGTCTTTAGTTGGTTCAATTATATACGAAAAGTGACATTTCAAGATGATTCAAGGCATATGAGAGAGGTGAGATGCGGTAGAAACTCAAAAAATGGACTTTTTAACCCACTTTTTGGCCTTAAAACCCATCTGAGAGCCAAGAATCATTGACGATCGTAATGAATTGATGCCTCACGTCTTTAGTTGGTTCAATTACATACGAAAAGTAACATTTCAAGATAATTCAAGGCATATGAGAGAGGTGAGATGCGGTAGAAACTCAAATAATCAACTTTTCACACACTTTTTGGCATTAAAACCCATCTGAGACCCAGGAATCATTGACGATCGTAATGAATTAATGCCTCACGTCTTTAGTTGGTTCAATTACATACAAAAAGTGACATTTCAAGATGATTCAAGGCATATGAGAGAGGTGAGATGCGGTAGAAACTCAAAAAATGGACTTTTTGGCATTAAAACCCATCTGAGAGCCAAGAATCATTGACGATCGTAATGAATTGATGCCTCACGTCTTTAGTTGGTTCAATTATATACGAAAAGTGACATTTCAAGATGATTCAAGGCATATGAGAGAGGTGAGATGCGGTAGAAACTCAAAAAATGGACTTTTTACCCACTTTTTGGCCTTAAAACCCATCTGAGAGCCAAGAATCATTGACGATCGTAATGAATTGATGCCTCACGTCTTTAGTTGGTTCAATTACATACGAAAAGTAACATTTCAAGATAATTCAAGGCATATGAGAGAGGTGAGATGCGGTAGAAACTCAAATAATCAACTTTTCACACACTTTTTGGCATTAAAACCCATCTGAGACCCAGGAATCATTGACGATCGTAATGAATTAATGCCTCACGTCTTTAGTTGGTTCAATTACATACAAAAAGTGACATTTCAAGATGATTCAAGGCATATGAGAGAGGTGAGATGCGGTAGAAACTCAAAAAATGGACTTTTTGGCATTAAAACCCATCTGAGAGCCAAGAATCATTGACGATCGTAATGAATTGATGCCTCACGTCTTTAGTTGGTTCAATTACATACGAAAAGTGACATTTCAAGATGATTCAAGGCATATGAGAGAGGTGAGATGCGGTAGAAACTCAAAAAATTGACTTTTTGGCATTAAAACCCATCTGAGATCCAGGAATCATTGACGATCGTAATGAATTGATGCCTCACGTCTTTAGTTGGTTCAATTACATACGAAAAGTAACATTTCAAGATAATTCAAGGCATATGAGAGAGGTGAGATGCGGTAGAAACTCAAATAATCAACTTTTCACACACTTTTTGGCATTAAAACCCATCTGAGACCCAGGAATCATTGACGATCGTAATGAATTAATGCCTCACGTCTTTAGTTGGTTCAATTACATACAAAAAGTGACATTTCAAGATGATTCAAGGCATATGAGAGAGGTGAGATGCGGTAGAAACTAAAAAATGGACTTTTTACCCATTTTTTGGCATTAAAACCCATCTGAGATCCAGGAATCATGGACGATCGCAATTAATTGATGCCTCACGTCTTTAGTTGGTTCAATTATATACGAAAAGTGACATTTCAAGATGATTCAAGGCATATGAAAGAGGTGAGATGCGGTAGAAACTCAAAAATGGACTTTTTACCCACTTTTTGGCCTTAAAACCCATCTGAGACCCAGGAATCATTGACGATCGTAATGAATTGATGCCACACGTCTTTAGTTGGTTCAATTACATACGAAAAGTAACATTTTAAGATGATTCAAGGCATATGAGAGAGGTGAGATGCGGTAGAAACTCAATAAACAGAGTTTTTATCATGAAAACTCATCCGAGACCCATGAATTGTTTTAACAATTTGACAAATATGACAGTGGCGTCTACATTCAAAAATCTGTTAAATCCGTCCCATGCACTTTCCTAATCTCTCTATCTATACCCCTGGTAATGGTCGAATACCAGGTAAATGGGACGAAAATTCGTAAATAGACATCGAAGGTCGCACCGGGTACTTATATAGACAAAGGACGGCGCCACCGTTATTATTATTATTATATTGGCGCAATTAGCAAGTTACGACTAGTAAGGTGGGTTCGGGTTCGTGCGATATTTACTATGTTTGCTAGTGGCGCCTCCGTATCTATGTACATAGGGCCGGTAAAACAGAACTCTTTTTTTTTTAATTTATTTTTGACAAGTGACACTATTGACGTACACGCTACTCGGCCGATTATAATTGACAGGGGTGAATTATGAAAAATGGAACATAAAACTGAGAGGCCCGGCAACGCGGGGCCCAACTGGGTGCACCGCGACGGGTTCTCGGAACCATTGTTTTATGCCGACCATCAACGGACCCCACGGGCAGAATAAATTACATAGTCGCCCTCTCACTCTCTCTCTCTCTCTCTCTCTTTCGCTTACTTTGTGTTTGTTTAAGTTGGTTAATTATGAATTATGACGAGGCGCTTTTTTTCGGGAGGGCCCCCATTATTAAACAATAACCGAGGAATGCTTTTTTGTTTCTTTATTGTACCTGCTTGGCTTTAAACAATGCCTTGTTGGGGGGCTCCGGCTTTATCTTAGAAAACTTCCTGTTTGTTTTGGGATTTTTCAGATTTTGATTCGAGTAGTAGGGCCTTCACTATAAGTTCGTCTTTGTCTAATGGCAATGATATATTTGAATACGTATAAGTAGTCACACATAGCAAATAGGACCCCCTGTATATCTCTCTCTGTCTTACGTTATGCTTGCGTCACAAGTTTATCACAATAATAGACAAAGGGCTCAAGACATTGAGACGTTTTCAACGATAATTCGGAAGCGTCCCTCGTATATCGAACAAAAGGTCTTATAATCGGGTGGCGCCAGTCAAAAGTCTGGCATTTAAGTAGTCGTTACTGTTTTGAGACGTTTCAAGGGCCCCAGGGCCGTAGTATCTGGTGCCCATATACCAACAAAAGGCATTTTTACTATCCGTTTAACGGCGCTAGCTTTTATGTTGTGAGACAAACGTTTAGGACTTTGTTTAGGTCGTTTGTAAACGTGTTAATTAACTAATTAATTAATAATTAAAATTTGTCGTTGTGCCGTACAACAAAAAGAAAGAAAGAGGTCTATATTGCGGCAATAAGCCGCTCCGTCTAATCCCGGATTAGAGAAAAACCGCATGCAAATGTAAAATTAAACACGAATACGTTTGATCTTCCGCATGTTTAAGCGCTTTTGATAATTCCCCAGTCAACACCGTTATCTTTGGAGATTTTCTCACTTTTTTCTGACTAATTAATTAATATACGACAATCGCAAAAAGCGAAGCGACTGATAACCATAATGGGGGGGGACAGGGGTGAGGTGAGCAAGAGTCAACGTTAACAAGAAGAACAACAACAACAACAATCGACTCTCTGGCTGTTAATTATTTATAAATGCGATAACGATAAACCGCATTTTATCGCTTTTAAACATGACTCATATATATATATGCATTATGGATGTTATTCGAAATATTATTATGGCGTATAAGATATAGTGCGTTTTCTATACTCCGTAATGTAAGAAAATTAACGTTTCAAGGCAATTGAGGAGTGAAATGCCAATATATTATTTTCTGATGTGATAAAGGAACCAAAAGAGGCAGATAAAAGCGGCGATTCTCACTATATTAAAATGCATTACTTACCTCACTTACCGAACCGATCGGTAAATAATAATCTGGTTATTTGCGCTACTTTTTCCGATAAGATAATCCCGAACATAGAATTTAAATTCAGGAGTCGTGAAAAATCGATTTATTACCCATTTTATTGATATATACACGCACCAAATTGTATTAATCAAAAAAAATAATCGTTGTCTTAAATATCAGGGTAACATGTATCCAGAAAATGTTTCATGTGAACTTTGAATGGTTTCCAGGGGGCCATAAAATAACATCATTGGTTTGACCTTGAGTGAACGTCTTCAAGGTCAAACGAAGGCCAACTTCACTTTTTTGCATAGAAACCTCTATTTTTTTTAATAGTATCTGATTTAGCGTTAAGAAATAAGTAACTTTCATCTGACACTTTTTTAAATGCCACCTCTCCTTTTCGAGATATTAATTCTTGATTCTTTTACGAATTTCAACAGGAATAGGTTTGATTCAGCAATTCTTCAATATTGTTGTGACAAGGCATCGTTGATCAATGATCAATGCAAGTTGTTATGATGCGAACATATTCTATAGTGAACAGATCTCACGTGTTGGTCCCAGGTATTTCAGGCGATTGCAAACAAATAATGATGAATAAAGTAAATGAGAGATTAATATTTCAAAAATTTGTTAAAAATTAATAATTATTTCTTAAATAAACCCCAAAACACATCTCGTGAGAGGAAACTTTAATAATAATACCCATTAAATCCCAAATAGATTTTTTTTTTATCATTAGGACCCACTGTGTTGTAATTTTTGTCTAGCAAAATGCCTTGTATCGACCACTGTGCATCGCATGAATATTATAATAATACACGGCAAATGCTAAAACGTCAAACGTTGCCGAATTATCACGGCTAAAAAAACCCGATTTGGTAAAAGATATGCACATATTCGGATTCTCCAGAGTCTCTTGAATAATTCCGTACCAATTTCAGGAACTTCTGAGCTATTTTAAGCATTTTATCAATGAAATTAGGAAGCAAGTCCGGGCCGATTCATCCACGTTGACGCCATGTTGTCACAACCGCCATTATAATTGGGCATAAACGTCAAAATCGACCATTTTCAAACGATGATTTCGGGCATAAAAAAAGGTTTTTGCTTTATGATTTGTACATGGAAAAATAGCATAAAGCCTTAGGAACAGTTTAACATCAATTCTGAACCGATTCAAATCGGTTTTAGTAGTTAAATTTCGATTATAAAAAGGGTCTTTTTGCGGGCGTTTTCGTTGCCATGGAGACGCGGCCATGGCTGGCTTTGAGAATAGCCGGTGCGCAAGGTGATGTTGTCAAAACGGCCGCCATTAAAATTGGGCATAGACGTCAAAATCGACCATTTTCAGACGATGATTTCTGGCATAAAAAAAGGTTTTTGCCTTACGATTTGTACATGAAAACATAGTATAAAGCCTTAGGAACAGTTTAACATCAATTCTGGACCGATTCCAATCGGTTTTAGTAGTCAAATTTCGATTATAAAAAGGGTCTTTTTTCGGCGTTTTCGTTGCCATGGGTGGCTTTGAGAATTCATCAGTGTGCAGGGTGATTTTTCGTGCTTGGGACTTTTTTGAAAAAAAATTACTTTTAGGGTACTTGTAAAAATAGCGAAAAAACGAAATTTTAGTATGTTATAGTAAAATGAATGGCGCATCTGCTCGATTGGTTTTGGTTTATCTATCACTTACAGGGTGCTCACAATTAATTTCCAAAGTCAAAAAATGTTAAAAAATTCATAACTCAAAAACGCTTTTACTTAAAATTAAGGTTAATATTGCAAAACATTCTTCTTGTCACACGCTACAAACTGCCCATAAGCCATTTGGCTCTAGGGGGCGCCACTAAAAAGTTATTAGGGTTGGAAAAAAAAAGTGTAAAAAAGGGTATTTTTGACTGAGCACTGCTCACCCTGTATAAATGATAGCGTTAAACTTAATACGCCGTTTTATTTGGAAAGAATAGAGGTGTAATTAATCTAAATAAAATTTTTCTAAATTTTGCACCATAAAAATTTTATCCCGAAAAAACTAAAAAAAAATCAATTTTTTTAATGATTTTTTTTTTCTCCCAAAAAAAACTATTTTTTGAAAAAAATTTCTTAATAAAATTTGTAGCTCCCAATAAGGCGAACATATCTTCTGTGAGTCACTATTTCCGGAAAGATACCGTTAAACCGTCAGAGGAGCTAGAAGATCACACATGTCTAAAACTATGGACGTTAAAAAAAAATACTTCCCGTATGCTGACAATAACCAAAAACTATATCGCACTGTCTCACGTAAACTCTAATCGATCTGTAGAGTTTCATAATATTCAAAGAACCGTGCGACCTGTATCGAATCAAGACTGGAAAAATTGGACAAAATTTTTTTTTTGACTTTAAAAGCATCCTACTCCTAAACAAATGAAAATTTGTAAATAATCACGTTGTAGCCTTATATTTCTCGATTATAAAAAGTTAAACATCTTTTCTCTAACCTAAATACAACCAAAGTTATAAGCACTTTTGTTCGGCGGGTCCGAATTTTGTGCGAAAACTCCCCTGCGGCAAAGCCCCTCCATTAGAGCTTCGCTCTAATAACTAGTGGTAATTTGTGTTCAACTTAGTTGGCTGTGACAGTAGTTGAACGAGTTTGCGTTGTCATGGTTACCAAACAAAAATAATATATCAAGCTTTCGCGCCACTTTTGATTCATGTTAATGTTTGCTGGATTGGTAATGACGGGCCCGCAAGATCGCTTGATATAACATTCATGGATTTTTCCACATGGGGTTTTATTAAGAACCAGTTTTATCAAACTACGCCTCAAATTTAGAGGACCTAAGTTTAAAAATTTAAGGGAAGCGTGCAATCAAATGTTTAAAATTCTGGTGCTAATTCCTTTATTTTCTCCATCTGTGCATTTGTATCTACTAATTAAACTATTACTGTACCCTTAGTCTGAAAGTAGTAAAGGAAACAGGGCGAATTCTTTAAGAGCGACCCCCGTACGTTCGAGTAGTCGAGTACGGCTCCAAAGTGGTCCCACTATTCCGGGAACTCTGTCTGTTTCAAATGCCCTACTAGAGACGACAATTTTATTTTTTTTTTGTTAATTGCTTCTGGCGACAACATCGATTCAGAGACGACGACAGTCGTCTGAACCCCGTGTGTATTTTCGGAGAAATTGAATTATTGTCACGATAAAAAATCAATTTTTTTTTAGTGTAACATTTTGGTGGTTCAAAATTTAGAAAAATTCCATTAGGATTAATTAAACCTGCATCCATTCCGAATAAAACTACGTATCAAGTGTAACGCTATCATTTATACAGGCCGAGCATTGTTCATTTGAAAATGCCCTTGTGCACACTTTTTTTTCTACTTTTTTGAACTTTGAAAATTAATCGTGCGCACCCTGTATGTCATAGACGAGCGAAAACCAATCGAGCGAATGCGCCATTGATTTTACTATAACATACTAAAATTTCATGTTATCGCTATTTTAACAAGTACCCTAAAAGTAATTTTTTTCCAAAAAAGTACCAAGCACGAAAAATCACCCTGCAACCTATGGCCGCGTCTCCATGGCAACGAAAACGGCCCTTTTTATAATCGGAATTTAACTACTAAAACCGATTGGAATCGGGCCAGAATTGATGTTAAACTGTTCCTAAGGCTTTATACTATTTTTCCATGTACAAATCATTACACATCTCGTGAGAGTCCCGAAATCATCGTCTGAAAATGGTCGATTTTGACGTTTATGTCCAATCTTAATGGCCGCCCTTTTTACAACATCACCTTGCGCACCGGCTATTCTCAAAGCCAGCAGCCATGGCCGCGTCTCCATGGCAACGAAAACGGCCGAAAAACGGCCCTTTTTATAATCGAAATTTAACTACTAAAACCGATTGGAATCGGGCCAGAATTGATGCTAAACTGTTCCTAAGGCCTTATACTATTTTTCCATGTACAAATCATATGGTAAATACCCTTTTTTATACTCTAAACCGTCGTCTGAAAATGGTCGATTTTGACGTCTATGCCCAACAATTTTAATGGCGGCTGTTCTGACAACATGGCGTCAAAGTGGAAGTTTCGGCGGCTCGGACTTGCTTCCTAATTTCATTGATAAAATGCCTAAAATGGCTCAAAACTTTCTACAGAGAATTGGTATGGAAATATTCAAAAGACTCTGGACAATCCGAATATGTGCATATCTTTCAACAAATCGGGTTCTTTTAGCCGTGATAATTCGACAAAGTTTGACGTTTTAAAAAATTACCGTGTAAATGCGACCCAGTGGCCACACAAGGCATTTTGCTAGACAAAAATTGCAACACAGTGGGTCCTAATGATAAAAAAAAAAATCCAAAAGGTTTGAAATATTGTGCATAAGTGTCTATGTCCAATGCTAGAGTCATATTATGTATTATAGCATGATTGATTAGAAAGGTTCTCTGAAGCATAATATCCATGACCCTAGTTCTACAGGGGTTAGGTGAAAAGTACAAAGAAAAGTTCTTTTGGAGTTTTACACATCTCGTGAGAGTATAGTTTTTCCTCATTTAGAAATGTCAAATTTTGACAGATGGTTAGTGTCTTCTCATGGAACACCCTATATATGAATTCATAGTTAAAAAAAAGCGACGAATATTCTGATTTCAAATGTATATGGTTCAACTACTTTTAGTTAAACCGGTTTGCAATAAGCGGGATCTTGGTAAGCGGTGCCATTGATATTGTGTGACATTTACTAGGAAACAAGTAATACTATAATAAAAATTGAACAAGATTATATATAAATTGTATTAATAATGGCGGGGGTCATAGAGAGCCAGTTATAATGTATTTTTATCAAAAAAACTAAATGAAATAAATCGAGAAAAAAAAATTATATCCAGTTCCCCCCCATGCCAACTGGCGGATTGTTCTCATGGGACAAAAGGCCCATCAAACCCATAATTGCGCGGTGGGAGCAAAGAATAAAAAAAAAACACACACACACGGACAGGATGAATAGAACGAAGAAAAAGAAGAGCATCGGTCGATTCTTGCGGGCGTGTGCGCCCTATAATTTACCGGACCCATAAGTGCTTATTATTTACCTGGGCTCCGGGTATATAACTCGTTAAACATAATTAGGGAAAGAACCCCGTTTTTTTTTTTCTCGAATTTCCAGACCCTTTCGTGTTTAAAAACGATCTATAGCTAAAGCCGAAAATACTGAAAGTAGGATGTAAAATAGTTACAAATGTTGTGTGTAAAGCTACGTTTCCCCCGGAGAAACATGAAGGAACTATTGTGTTTCTGTTGCTTAAAGATGTGTCCCAAAGTGTTTCTTCATGTTTCGGCAACAAATGTTGCGTGTTTGCGATTGTTGGTGGTTTCCAGTTTTAGCGGTAACACATCTCGTGAGAGTGGGAACAACAGGGAACAGAAACATATTGTTGTCTGAGTGGAAACAAATTGTTTTTTTAACTTCCAAGGCATGTATCTTTATTAAAAATTTTTTTTGGAAAAAACGCTAAAATGGGTGTTCAATGATTTTATTAGAGGAAGTTGTGTTTAAATTTTCAACTCTCTAACTTCATTATTTTCAGAGATATGAGCATTTTGTGCTTGGGAACTTTAATTTCTTTGTAAAAATGTTTTTTTCAACTTCCAAAGCATGTATCTTTATTAAAAAAAATGTTTGGAAAAAATGCTGAAATACGTGTTCAATGATTTTATTAGAGGAAGTCGTGTTTAAATTTTCAACTCTCTAACTTCATTATTTTCAGAGATATGATCATTTTGTGCTTGGGAACTTTAATTTCTTTGTAAAAGTGTTTTTTTCAACTTCCAAGGCATGTATCTTTATTAATAAAAATGTTTGGAAAAAATGCTGAAATAGGTGTTCAATGATTTTATTAGAGGAAGTTGTGTTTAAATTTTCAACTCTCTAACTTCATTATTTTCGGAGATATGAGCATTTTGTGCTTGGGAACTTTAATTTCTTTGTAAAAACGTTTTTTTCAACTTCCAAGGCATGTATCTTTATTGAAAAAAATTTTTGGAAAAAATGCTGAAATAGGTGTTCAATGATTTTATTAGAGGAAGTTGTATTTAAATTTTCAACTCTCTAACTTCAGTATTTTCAGAGATATGAGCATTTTGTGCTTGGGAACTTTAATTTCTTTGTAAAAATGTTTTTTTCAACTTCCAAGGCATGTATCTTTATTAAAAAAAATTTTTGGAAAAAATGCTGAAATAGGTGTTCAATGATTTTATTAGAGGAAGTCGTGTTTAAATTTTCAACTCTCTAACTTTATTATTTTCAGAGTTATGAGCATTTTGTGCTTGAGAACTTTAATTTCTTTGTAAAAATGTTTTTTTCAACTTCCAAGGCATGTATCTTAATTTAAAAAAATTTTTGGAAAAAATGCTGAAATAGGTGTTCAATGATTTTATTAGAGGAAGTTGTGTTTAAATTTTCAACTCTCTAACTTCAGTATTTTCAGAGATATGAGCATTTTGTGCTTGGGAACTTTAATTTCTTTGTAAAAATGTTTTTTTTTAACTTCCAAGGCATGTATCTTTATTGAAAAAAATGTTTGGAAAAAATGCTGAAATATGTGTCCAATGATTTTATTAGAGGAAGTCGTGTTTAAATTTTCAACTCTATTACTTCAGTATTTTCAGAGTTATGAGCATTTTGTGCTTGGAAACTTTAATTTCTTTGTAAAAATGTTTTTTTCAACTTCCAAGGCATGTATCTTTATTCAAAGAAATGTTTGGAAAAAATGCTGAAATAGGTGTCCAATGATTTTATTAGAGGAAGTCGTGTTTAAATTTTCAACTCTATTACTTCAGTATTTTCAGAGTTATGAGCATTTTGTGCTTGGAAACTTTAATTTCTTTGTAAAAATGTTTTTTTCAACTTCCAAGGCATGTATCTTTATTGAAAAAAATGTTTGGAAAAAATGCTGAAATAGGTGTTCAATGATTTTATTAGAGGATGTTGTGTTTAAATTTTCAACTCTCTAACTTCATTATTTTCGGAGATAGGAGCATTTTGTGCTTAGGAACTTTAATTTTTTTGTAAAAATGTTTTTTTCTAACTTCCAAGGCATGTATCTTTATTTAAAAAAATGTTTGGAAAAAATGCTGAAATAGGTGTTCAATGATTTTATTAGAGGAAGTTGTGTTTAAATTTTCAACTCTCTAACTTCATTATTTTCGGAGATATGAGCATTTTGTGCTTGGGAACTTTAATTTCTTTGTAAAAACGTTTTTTTCAACACATCTCGTGAGAGTTCTTTATTAAAAAAAATTTTTGGAAAAAATGCTGAAATAGGTGTTCAATGATTTTATTAGAGGAAGTTGTGTTTAAATTTTCAACTCTCTAACTTCAGTATTTTCAGAGATATGAGCATTTTGTGCTTGGGAACTTTAATTTCTTTGTAAAAATGTTTTTTTTTAACTTCCAAGGCATGTATCTTTATTGAAAAAAATGTTTGGAAAAAATGCTGAAATATGTGTCCAATGATTTTATTAGAGGAAGTCGTGTTTAAATTTTCAACTCTATTACTTCAGTATTTTCAGAGTTATGAGCATTTTGTGCTTGGAAACTTTAATTTCTTTGTAAAAATGTTTTTTTCAACTTCCAAGGCATGTATCTTTATTAAAAAATGTTTGGAAAAAATGCTGAAATAGGTGTTCAATGACTTTATTAGAGGAAGTTGTGTTTAAATTTTCAACTCTCTAACTTCATTATTTTCAGAGATATGAGCATTTTGTGCTTGGGAACTTTAATTTCTTTGTAAAAATGTTTTTTTCAACTTCCAAGGCATGTATCTTTATTAAAAAATTTTTTTGAAAAAAATGCTGAAATAGGTGTTCAATGACTTTATTAGAGGAAGTTGTGTTTAAATTTTCAACTCTCTAACTCCATTATTTTCAGAGATATGACCATTTTGTGCTTGGGAACTTTAATTTCTTTGTAAAAATGTTTTTTTCAACTTCCAAGGCATGTATCTTTATTAAAAAAAATGTTTGGAAAAAATGCTGAAATAGGTGTTCAATGATTTTATAAGAGGAAGTTGTGTTTAAATTTTCAACTCTCTAACTTCATTATTTTCAGAGATATGAGCATTTTGTGCTTGGGAACTTTAATTTCTTTGTAAAAGTGTTTTTTTCAACTTCCAAGGCATGTATCTTTATTAAAAAAATGTTTGGAAAAAATGCTGAAATAGGTGTTCAATGACTTTATTAGAGGAAGTTGTGTTTAAATTTTCAACTCTCTAACTTCATTATTTTCAGAGATATGAGCATTTTGTGCTTGGGAACTTTAATTTCTTTGTAAAAATGTTTTTTTCAACTTCCAAGGCATGTATCTTTATTAAAAAATTTTTTTGAAAAAAATGCTGAAATAGGTGTCCAATGATTTTATTAGAGGAAGTTGTGTTTAAATTTTCAACTCTCTAACTTCATTATTTTCAGAGATATGAGCATTTTGTGCTTGGGAACTTTAATTTCTTTGTAAAAATGTTTTTTTCAACTTCCAAGGCATGTATCTTTATTAAAAAATTTTTTTGAAAAAATGCTGAAATATGTGTCCAATAATTTTATTAGAGGAAGTTGTGTTTAAATTTTCAACTCTCTAACTTTAGTATTTTCAGAGATATGAGCATTTTGTGCTTGGGAACTTTAATTTCTTTGTAAAAATGTTTTTTTCAACTTCCAAGGCATATATCTTTATTGAAAAAAATGTTTGGAAAAAATGCTGAAATAGGTGTTCAATGATTTTATGAGAGGAAGTTGTGTTTAAATTTTCAACTCTCTAACTTCATTATTTTCAGAGTTATGACCATTTTGTGCTTGGGAATATTAATTTCTTTGTAAAAATGTTTTTTTCAACTTCCAAGGCATGTATCTTTATTGAAAAAAATGTTTGGAAAAAATGCTGAAATAGGTGTTCAATGATTTTATTAGAGGAAGTTGTGTTTAAATTTTCAACTCTCTAACTTCATTATTTTCGGAGATATGAGCATTTTGTGCTTGGGAACTTTAATTTCTTTGTAAAAACGTTTTTTTCAACTTCCAAGGCATGTATCTTTATTAAAAAAAATTTTTGGAAAAAATGCTGAAATATGTGTTCAATGATTTTATTAGAGGAAGTTGTGTTTAAATTTTCAACTCTCTAACTTCATTATTTTCGGAGATATGAGCATTTTGTGCTTGGGAACTTTAATTTCTTTGTAAAAATGTTTTTTTCAACTTCCAAGGCATGTATCTTTATTAAAAAAAATTTTTGGAAAAAATGCTGAAATATGTGTTCAATGACTTTATTAGAGGAAGTTGTGTTTAAATTTTCAACTCTCTAACTTCAGTATTTTCAGAGATATGAGCATTTTGTGCTTGGGAACTTTAATTTCTTTGTAAAAATGTTTTTTTTAACTTCCAAGGCATGTATCTTTATTGAAAAAAATGTTTGGAAAAAATGCTGAAATATGTGTCCAATGATTTTATTAGAGGAAGTTGTGTTTAAATTTTCAACTCTCTAACCTCATTATTTTCAGAGATATGAGCATTTTGTGCTTGGGAACTTTAATTTCTTTGTAAAAATGTTTTTTTCAACTTCCAAGGCATGTATCTTTATTGAAAAAAATGTTTGGAAAAAATGCTGAAATATGTGTCCAATGATTTTATTAGAGGAAGTTGTGTTTAAATTTTCAACTCTCTAACTTCAGTATTTTCGGAGATATGAGCATTTTGTGCTTGGGAACTTTAATTTCTTTGTAAAAACGTTTTTTTCAACTTCCAAGGCATGTATCTTTATTGAAAAAAATTTTTGGAAAAAATGCTGAAATAGGTGTTCAATGATTTTATTAGAGGAAGTTGTATTTAAATTTTCAACTCTCTAACTTCAGTATTTTCAGAGATATGAGCATTTTGTGCTTGGGAACTTTAATTTCTTTGTAAAAATGTTTTTTTCAACTTCCAAGGCATGTATCTTTATTGAAAAAAATTTTTGGAAAAAATGCTGAAATAGGTGTTCAATGATTTTATTAGAGGAAGTTGTATTTAAATTTTCAACTCTCTAACTTCATTATTTTCAGAGTTATGACCATTTTGTGCTTGGGAATATTAATTTCTTTGTAAAAATGTTTTTTTCAACTTCCAAGGCATGTATCTTTATTGAAAAAAATGTTTGGAAAAAATGCTGAAATATGTGTCCAATGATTTTATTAGAGGAAGTTGTGTTTAAATTTTCAACTCTCTAACTTCAGTATTTTCGGAGATATGAGCATTTTGTGCTTGGGAACTTTAATTTCTTTGTAAAAACGTTTTTTTCAACTTCCAAGGCATGTATCTTTATTGAAAAAAATTTTTGGAAAAAATGCTGAAATAGGTGTTCAATGATTTTATTAGAGGAAGTTGTATTTAAATTTTCAACTCTCTAACTTCAGTATTTTCAGAGATATGAGCATTTTGTGCTTGGGAACTTTAATTTCTTTGTAAAAATGTTTTTTTCAACTTCCAAGGCATGTATCTTTATTGAAAAAAATGTTTGGAAAAAATGCTGAAATAGGTGTTCAATGATTTTATTAGAGGAAGTTGTGTTTAAATTTTCAACTCTCTAACTTCATTATTTTCGGAGATATGAGCATTTTGTGCTTGGGAACTTTAATTTCTTTGTAAAAATGTTTTTTTTTAACTTCCAAGGCATGTATCTTTATTGAAAAAAATGTTTGGAAAAAATGCTGAAATATGTGTTCAATGACTTTATTAGAGGAAGTTGTGTTTAAATTTTCAACTCTCTAACTTCATTATTTTCGGAGATATGAGCATTTTGTGCTTGGGAACTTTAATTTCTTTGTAAAAATGTTTTTTTTTAACTTCCAAGGCATGTATCTTTATTGAAAAAAATGTTTGGAAAAAATGCTGAAATATGTGTTCAATGACTTTATTAGAGGAAGTTGTGTTTAAATTTTCAACTCTCTAACTTCAGTATTTTCAGAGATATGAGCATTTTGTGCTTGGGAACTTTAATTTCTTTGTAAAAATGTTTTTTTTTAACTTCCAAGGCATGTATCTTTATTAAAAAAAATGTTTGGAAAAAATGCTGAAATATGTGTCCAATGATTTTATTAGAGGAAGTTGTGTTTAAATTTTCAACTCTCTAACTTCAGTATTTTCAGAGATATGAGTATTTTGTGCTTGGGAACTTTAATTTCTTTGTAAAAATGTTTTTTTCAACTTCCAAGGCATATATCTTTATTTAAAAAAATGTTTGGAAAAAATGCTGAAATAGGTGTTCAATGATTTTATTAGAGGAAGTTGTGTTTAAATTTTCAACTCTCTAACTTCATTATTTTCGGAGATATGAGCATTTTGTGCTTGGGAACTTTAATTTCTTTGTAAAAACGTTTTTTTCAACTTCCAAGGCATGTATCTTTATTAAAAAAAATTTTTGGAAAAAATGCTGAAATATGTGTTCAATGATTTTATTAGAGGAAGTTGTGTTTAAATTTTCAACTCTCTAACTTCATTATTTTCGGAGATATGAGCATTTTGTGCTTGGGAACTTTAATTTCTTTGTAAAAATGTTTTTTTCAACTTCCAAGGCATGTATCTTTATTAAAAAAAATTTTTGGAAAAAATGCTGAAATATGTGTTCAATGACTTTATTAGAGGAAGTTGTGTTTAAATTTTCAACTCTCTAACTTCAGTATTTTCAGAGATATGAGCATTTTGTGCTTGGGAACTTTAATTTCTTTGTAAAAATGTTTTTTTTTAACTTCCAAGGCATGTATCTTTATTGAAAAAAATGTTTGGAAAAAATGCTGAAATATGTGTCCAATGATTTTATTAGAGGAAGTTGTGTTTAAATTTTCAACTCTCTAACCTCATTATTTTCAGAGATATGAGCATTTTGTGCTTGGGAACTTTAATTTCTTTGTAAAAATGTTTTTTTCAACTTCCAAGGCATGTATCTTTATTGAAAAAAATGTTTGGAAAAAATGCTGAAATATGTGTCCAATGATTTTATTAGAGGAAGTTGTGTTTAAATTTTCAACTCTCTAACTTCAGTATTTTCGGAGATATGAGCATTTTGTGCTTGGGAACTTTAATTTCTTTGTAAAAACGTTTTTTTCAACTTCCAAGGCATGTATCTTTATTGAAAAAAATTTTTGGAAAAAATGCTGAAATAGGTGTTCAATGATTTTATTAGAGGAAGTTGTATTTAAATTTTCAACTCTCTAACTTCAGTATTTTCAGAGATATGAGCATTTTGTGCTTGGGAACTTTAATTTCTTTGTAAAAATGTTTTTTTCAACTTCCAAGGCATGTATCTTTATTGAAAAAAATTTTTGGAAAAAATGCTGAAATAGGTGTTCAATGATTTTATTAGAGGAAGTTGTATTTAAATTTTCAACTCTCTAACTTCAGTATTTTCGGAGATATGAGCATTTTGTGCTTGGGAACTTTAATTTCTTTGTAAAAACGTTTTTTTCAACTTCCAAGGCATGTATCTTTATTGAAAAAAATTTTTGGAAAAAATGCTGAAATATGTGTCCAATGATTTTATTAGAGGAAGTCGTGTTTAAATTTTCAACTCTCTAACTTCAGTATTTTCAGAGATATGAGCATTTTGTGTTTGGGAACTTTAATTTCTTTGTAAAAATGTTTTTTTCAACTTCCAAGGCATGTATCTTTATTAAAAAAAAATTTTGAAAAAAATGCTGAAATAGGTGTCCAATGATTTTATTAGAGGAAGTTGTGTTTAAATTTTCAACTCTCTAACTTCAGTATTTTCAGAGTTATGAGCATTTTGTGCTTGGGAACTTTAATTTCTTTGTAAAAATATTTTTTTCAACTTCCAAGGCATGTATCTTTATTGAAAAAAATGTTTGGAAAAAATGCTGAAATATGTGTCCAATGATTTTATTAGAGGAAGTTGTGTTTAAATTTTCAACTCTCTAACTTCATTATTTTCAGAGTTATGACCATTTTGTGCTTGGGAATATTAATTTCTTTGTAAAAATGTTTTTTTCAACTTCCAAGGCATGTATCTTTATTGAAAAAAATGTTTGGAAAAAATGCTGAAATATGTGTCCAATGATTTTATTAGAGGAAGTTGTGTTTAAATTTTCAACTCTCTAACTTCAGTATTTTCAGAGATATGAGTATTTTGTGCTTGGGAACTTTAATTTCTTTGTAAAAATGTTTTTTTCAACTTCCAAGGCATATATCTTTATTTAAAAAAATGTTTGGAAAAAATGCTGAAATAGGTGTTCAATGATTTTATTAGAGGAAGTTGTGTTTAAATTTTCAACTCTCTAACTTCATTATTTTCGGAGATATGAGCATTTTGTGCTTGGGAACTTTAATTTCTTTGTAAAAACGTTTTTTTTCAACTTCCAAGGCATGTATCTTTATTAAAAAAAATTTTTGGAAAAAATGCTGAAATATGTGTTCAATGATTTTATTAGAGGAAGTTGTGTTTAAATTTTCAACTCTCTAACTTCATTATTTTCGGAGATATGAGCATTTTGTGCTTGGGAACTTTAATTTCTTTGTAAAAATGTTTTTTTCAACTTCCAAGGCATGTATCTTTATTAAAAAAAATTTTTGGAAAAAATGCTGAAATATGTGTTCAATGACTTTATTAGAGGAAGTTGTGTTTAAATTTTCAACTCTCTAACTTCAGTATTTTCAGAGATATGAGCATTTTGTGCTTGGGAACTTTAATTTCTTTGTAAAAATGTTTTTTTTTAACTTCCAAGGCATGTATCTTTATTGAAAAAAATGTTTGGAAAAAATGCTGAAATATGTGTTCAATGACTTTATTAGAGGAAGTTGTGTTTAAATTTTCAACTCTCTAACTTCAGTATTTTCAGAGATATGAGCATTTTGTGCTTGGGAACTTTAATTTCTTTGTAAAAATGTTTTTTTTTAACTTCCAAGGCATGTATCTTTATTAAAAAAAATTTTTGGAAAAAATGCTGAAATATGTGTTCAATGACTTTATTAGAGGAAGTTGTGTTTAAATTTTCAACTCTCTAACTTCAGTATTTTCAGAGATATGAGCATTTTGTGCTTGGGAACTTTAATTTCTTTGTAAAAATGTTTTTTTCAACTTCCAAGGCATGTATCTTTATTAAAAAAAATTTTTGGAAAAAATGCTGAAATATGTGTTCAATGATTTTATTAGAGGAAGTTGTGTTTAAATTTTCAACTCTCTAACCTCATTATTTTCAGAGATATGAGCATTTTGTGCTTGGGAACTTTAATTTCTTTGTAAAAATGTTTTTTTCAACTTCCAAGGCATGTATCTTTATTGAAAAAAATGTTTGGAAAAAATGCTGAAATATGTGTCCAATGATTTTATTAGAGGAAGTTGTGTTTAAATTTTCAACTCTCTAACTTCAGTATTTTCGGAGATATGAGCATTTTGTGCTTGGGAACTTTAATTTCTTTGTAAAAACGTTTTTTTCAACTTCCAAGGCATGTATCTTTATTGAAAAAAATTTTTGGAAAAAATGCTGAAATAGGTGTTCAATGATTTTATTAGAGGAAGTTGTATTTAAATTTTCAACTCTCTAACTTCAGTATTTTCAGAGATATGAGCATTTTGTGCTTGGGAACTTTAATTTCTTTGTAAAAATGTTTTTTTCAACTTCCAAGGCATGTATCTTTATTGAAAAAAATTTTTGGAAAAAATGCTGAAATAGGTGTTCAATGATTTTATTAGAGGAAGTTGTATTTAAATTTTCAACTCTCTAACTTCAGTATTTTCGGAGATATGAGCATTTTGTGCTTGGGAACTTTAATTTCTTTGTAAAAACGTTTTTTTCAACTTCCAAGGCATGTATCTTTATTGAAAAAAATTTTTGGAAAAAATGCTGAAATATGTGTCCAATGATTTTATTAGAGGAAGTTGTGTTTAAATTTTCAACTCTCTAACTTCAGTATTTTCGGAGATATGAGCATTTTGTGCTTGGGAACTTTAATTTCTTTGTAAAAACGTTTTTTTCAACTTCCAAGGCATGTATCTTTATTGAAAAAAATTTTTGGAAAAAATGCTGAAATATGTGTCCAATGATTTTATTAGAGGAAGTTGTGTTTAAATTTTCAACTCTCTAACTTCAGTATTTTCGGAGATATGAGCATTTTGTGCTTGGGAACTTTAATTTCTTTGTAAAAATGTTTTTTTCAACTTCCAAGGCATGTATCTTTATTGAAAAAAATGTTTGGAAAAAATGCTGAAATATGTGTCCAATGATTTTATTAGAGGAAGTTGTGTTTAAATTTTCAACTCTCTAACTTCAGTATTTTCGGAGATATGAGCATTTTGTGCTTGGGAACTTTAATTTCTTTGTAAAAATGTTTTTTTCAACTTCCAAGGCATGTATCTTTATTCAAACAAATGTTTGGAAAAAATGCTGAAATAGGTGTTCAATGATTTTATTAGAGGAAGCTGTGTTTAAATTTTCAACTCTCTAACCTCATTATTTTCAGAGATATGAGCATTTTGTGCTTGGGAACTTTAATTTCTTTGTAAAAATGTTTTTTTCAACTTCCAAGGCATGTATCTTTATTGAAAAAAATGTTTGGAAAAAATGCTGAAATATGTGTCCAATGATTTTATTAGAGGAAGTCGTGTTTAAATTTTCAACTCTCTAACCTCATTATTTTCAGAGATATGAGCATTTTGTGCTTGGGAACTTTAATTTCTTTGTAAAAATGTTTTTTTCAACTTCCAAGGCATGTATCTTTATTGAAAAAAATGTTTGGAAAAAACGCTGAAATAGGTGTCCAATGATTTTATTAGAGGAAGCTGTGTTTAAATTTTCAACTCTCTAACTTCATTATTTTCAGAGATATGAGCATTTTGTGTTTGGGAACTTTAATTTCTTTGTAAAAATGTTTTTTTCAACTTCCAAGGCATGTATCTTTATTGAAAAATTTTTTTGAAAAAAATGCTGATTAGGTGTCCAATGATTTTATTAGAGGAAGTTGTGTTTAAATTTTCAACTCTCTAACTTCAGTATTTTCAGAGATATGAGCATTTTGTGCTTGGGAACTTTAATTTCTTTGTAAAAATGTTTTTTTCAACTTCCAAGGCATGTATCTTTATTCAAACAAATGTTTGGAAAAAATGCTGAAATAGGTGTTCAATGATTTTATTAGAGGAAGTTGTGTTTAAATTTTCAACTCTCTAACTTTATTACTTTCAGAGATATGAGCATTTTGTGCTTGGGAACTTTAATTTCTTTGTAAAAATGTTTTTTCAACTTCCAAGGCATGTATCTTATTAAAAAAATTTTTTTGAAAAAATGCTGAAATAGGTGTTCAATGATTTTATTAGAGGAAGTTGTATTTAAATTTTCAACTCTCTAACTTCAGTATTTTCAGAGATATGAGCATTTTGTGCTTGGGAACTTTAATTTCTTTGTAAAAATGTTTTTTTCAACTTCCAAGGCATGTATCTTTATTAAAAAATTTTTTTTGAAAAAAGTGCTGAAATAGGTGTCCAATGATTTTATTAGAGGAAGTCGTGTTTAAATTTTCAACTCTCTAACTTCAATATTTTCAGAGATATGAGCTTTTTGTGCATGGGAACTTTAATTTCTTTGTAAAAATGTTTTTTTCAACTTCCAAGGCATGTATCTTTATTAAAAAAAATGTTTGGAAAAAATGCTGAAATAGGTGTTCAATGACTTTATTAGAGGAAGTTGTGTTTAAATTTTCAACTCTCTAACTCCATTATTTCCAGAGATATGAGCATTTTGTGCTTGGGAACTTTAATTTCTTTGTAAAAGAAATTTCTAATTTAACCGCCCTCGTATTTGCTACAGTCCCGGAAATAGCAATAGTCATTTCATAGGAACATTTCACAGTTATATAAGCGACTTCCTGAGGATGGATTTGAGTGTAAAAACGTCCTTCTAGGGCAAGCATTTACCCAAATACCCATGTAAGGCTGTTTTGGGTTTGT
Organism: Anthonomus grandis grandis; assembly: GCF_022605725.1. Lineage (NCBI taxonomy): Eukaryota > Metazoa > Arthropoda > Insecta > Coleoptera > Curculionidae > Anthonomus > Anthonomus grandis. Next base: position 13,094,124 of record NC_065563.1, on the reverse strand, counting down.
GTGTCTAGGGTTGGAAGTTATTCGCGATTTTCTCCCACTGTAGGGTGTATTTTAGTAATTTCACTTTTTAATTTTTCCTGGCTTTCCTATGGGAAATGGAAACTTTTGTTATTAGACTTTTCTCATTGTTTCTTTGACCTTAACATATAGCAAAAAGAATTTTTTGATTTGGCCAATTTTTAGAATTTTCACTTTTTTTAAGTACTCTTGGACTAAAAATCAAAAAACGCTAATAACTTCTTTATTATTCGTTTTTCGAAAAAAGTTATAAAATATTTTTCGTTTTGCACTTAAACAGAGTATCTATAACAAAAATAAAAATCACAAAATTTTCTATAGATTTTGGGGAAATTGAGTTTTTTTGATTTGAAGTTTTTTGGCATTTTCTTCCACTGTATGGACAATAGAATCAAAATTTCTTTTTTCCAGGATAGCTGTAATTATTCCAAGCAACTTTTAATTAAACTATATTTTCATTGGACTTATAGATTTTTTATAAAAAAATTAAATGTGATTTTTTTTAAATTTTCAAGGGTATAGTGCAAAATTACACTTTTTAATTTTTCCTGGCTCTCCTATGGGAAATGGAACCTTTTGTTATTAGACTTTTTTCATTATTTCTTTGACCTTAACATATAGCAAAAAGAATTTTTCGATTTGGCCAATTTTTAGAATTTTCACTTTTTTCAGGTACTCTTGGACTAAAAGTCAAAAAACGCCAATAACTCCTTTATTATCCGTTTTTTGGAAAAAGTTATTAAATAGTTTTCGTTTTGCCCTTAAACAGAGTATCTATAACAAAAATAAAAATCACGAAATTTTCTATAGATTTTGGGGAAATTGATTTTTTTTGATTTTTAGTTTTTTGGCATTTTCTCCCACTGTATGGACAATAGAATCAAAATTTCTTTTTTCCAGGACAGCTGTAATTATTCCAAGCAACTTTTAATAAAACTATATTTTAATTGGACCTATAGATTTTTTATAAAAAAATTAAATGTGATTTTTTTTAAATTTTCAAGGGTATAGTGCACAATTACACTTTTTAATTTTTCCTGGCTCTCCTATGGGAAATGGAAACTTTTGTTATTAGACTTTTTTCATTATTTCTTTGACCTTAACATAGAGCAAAAAGAATTTTTCCTGTACATTCATTTACCCTGTCCATTGAAAAAAAAAAAACGAAGTTCCTTAAAACATATCATAAAAAACTACCTACTTGCATCTTGCACTCTCCACAGTAATCTAATTACACCATATTGCATGTATGTGTATCTAATAAACCGTGCTAGTCCTGATAAGCCATTTATTAAAATGCAACTTACCGATATAATTTAATTAAAAACAACGAATCTTACCGCTATTTGTATTGACTTGCACCCAGAGCGGCTGCACCCCCTTTCTCGGCTTATTAATGCTGTTGCCCACCATCATCTCCTCCCCGAACACCCTGGACAGTAGTACTGCAGCCCAAAAACAAAACACAACTACCATGGCACAGTACATTTTAATTAAGTTAATTAAACAATAAATTAATATTAACGAAGCACTAGAGAATGTCTGTAAGTAGTACCACTGGAACGTAAATCACGCAAAGTACCGGCTAAGTAAAAGTACGTCGCGCGGGCATCTGCGCACTCACTAAAAGTCGACGTCTCGCGCGTTCGAACGCTCCTCACCGACTGAAACATCGAAAAATTGAAAAATTCTCTCTCTACTCCACTCTCTAGTGTGTAGTCTCGGTTCCGTTCAGTTTCGCTCAAACAAAAAACCCTCGAATCTCTCGGAAATTGATTGGGACGGTTTTCGTGTTTCGCTGGCATCGTTAAGTGGGTCCCTCCGTCCCTGGTGTGCGCTTTTTGGTTTTTCTCTTCATTTGTTTGTTTTACTGTCTTTGTTGCTCTTTTTTTTTTTTTTTGGTCCTTTCAGTCGGACAAAGCGATTATTAATTGCCATTAAGGCAGTAGTAGATACTGGTCCGTTTTAGGTTTAAAAGGAGTTCAAGTATCAGAAAAAATTGGTTGAAAAATGAGTCAAGAGTGTGGTTTTGGAATGACAAGCTGATGAGGGATGATGCCTATTTTTTTAAATTCTATTCTTGAGTTTTTCTTTAATTTGGTATAATTATTGTGTTTTATACACGTTAAGGCATTCCCTACTTTTTTCTCGATTTCCCTCTGTATGATATTTTATTATTACACTGCAAGATATGTGTACGGGAGACATAAAGTCCAATTCAGAGATCTATTAGAATCTTTGATGTGTCGCAGATGCCGCACTAACTAGTCCGTGCGCCTATGTCGTATTTATTGTCGCATGATATACATGTTTAAATGGTAAGATTTTTTTTTTTTTTTTTTTTTGAAAACGTCATTTATTAGCCATCAGTTACATACAAGATATTACAATTTTATATAAAAATTAATACACGAATTTATATAAAAATTAATACAGATTTTAAAAGCTAATATAAATGATAAAATCTTAAACAATGCATTTATAGCATTGGTACCAGAGTTTCATTAATAACTAAACCGCAACACGTGTAGCTTTGTTTACAACCATTACATTAATTTTGATAACACCTAAACATTCAAAAATCAATCCTCATATTGACTAACAATGATCTTGAGCTTCTTAATAAATCTGTAGTAAGAGGTCTCCTGCTTAATTTCAGAAGGCAAAGAATTGAATACCTGTGAAGCTTCATCAATAGGATTTCTCAGAGCTATATTGGTTCTCGCATTATTTAGTCTAACATTATTATTTCTTAATTCATATGAATGTATGTCATTTGAGTATACAATCGTGTGATTGGACTTTTGTAGTCTATGTAAAATCTTAAAAATTAATTTGGCCTGCTCCAACTCGCAAATTTTTCCAATGGGCAATATTTTTAGCTTTTTATATAAATCATTCGTGTGCATAAAGTAGTCAAGATCGAAAAGGATTTTAAGTATTTTATTTTGCAAGATTTTAATTTTTTGAAAGTTAGTATTTGGATATGTGCCCCACACCGGAATAAGATATCTTAGTACAGACAAAATATACGCATTATATATTTGATACTTAGCTGAAATACTGAGAAAATCCTTACAGCGGTAGAGTGCTCCCATAAAAGGTATAAGTTTGTCATAAACATGTTCAATATGAGGATTCCAGCCAAGTTTTTCGTCCAGTATGAGACCCAAGTACTTTATACTACTTACTTGTTCTAGTGTAACATTATTTAGAGATATATTTATTTGATTTATTTTTTTATTTTTTTGTTTAAACAATATGTACTTCGTTTTATCTAAATTAATTTTTAAGTTATTTTGGAGCAGCCATTGACTATATTTAAATAGATCGTTATTTGCCTGATTAACTAAAACATCTAAGTCATTGTCTGAATACAAATGAGCAGTGTCATCTGCAAATGTAAAATACTGGGCAACCAAACCTGCTAACCTCAAACTAAGGACAAATAGTGCATATAGCAATGGCCCCAGAACAGATCCTTGGGGTACGCCACAGTTACATGTCAGAATTTCACTTTTCTGTTCGTTTAGATGCACATATTGCTTTCTGTTTAATAGGTACGACCTAATCAAGGCAAGTACAACCCCCCTAAACCCCATTTTTTCTAATTTATCTAATAAAATAGTATGATTTACTACATCAAAGGCTTTTCTCAAATCTACAAAAATTGCTAATACAATTTTACCATTGTCCAGATTGGTTGAGATATAGTTGAGCAGATCAACGGTGGCACTCAGAGTACTACTATTTTTAAGAAAGCCATACTGATAACAATCATATGAGATATATTTTTCAACAAATGATGTTATTCGCTTTTTCATAACTGTTTCTAGAATTTTGGAAAATACACTAATTATGGAAATTGGTCTATAGTTAGTTTGTTGAGTTTTAGATCCTGATTTATATATTGGACAGACTTTGGATATTTTTAGTTCTGATGGAAATTCACCAGTAACAAGAGCCCTATTTACAAGTTTTACCAATATATACATCACATGATCTTTTATATTGATTAAATCAAGCACTCCGATATTATCATGGCCTGGTGCTGCATTTTTGTTCAGGTTTAGTTTATATAGTTAATCTATGAAATCATTTTAAATATACGTAAAACCGCATGTTTTATACTATTTTTTATTTTTCTTTCGAAAATGTCCATTTTTAGAAAGAAAATAATATCAAAAATTTGACCGCGGACTAAAATCCAAGCATCTTACAAAATATTTTAAACACTCCCAGCACTCACAGACTTGTCACCTCTTTTTAGCCAGTCTATTAAACAAAGATAAAACATCTGCGTTCTGGCGATTCCTACTTTAGGCTGTGCAAGTAATTGTGTATCTCTCTCTATCCCACTGATTTTGAGAATTACGGGGCCGTACCCAGATAAATTTATGGGCTGTTTTTGTATTACTTTTGACGTGTTTTTAAAGAGATCTTTAAGGATGGGTCTATCACCTTTAATAGTTGGGAGGGAGGTCAGGTGAGGTCATTATTATTTGATGGGTTTTGCTGGTTTTAATAAAGATTACTTCTTCCACCATTCTCTGGTAAAAACCCTTTTTTGCTATAGTAAGAAAAACACTGACTTCCCTCTGTTGTCGCAGTTGAGGATCAAATTTCGTGTTAAAGGATCAATTTTCGTGGAATTTTTTTTGACGAAGAAATTTACAACAAATGTCACATTTTTTTCTTACTTAATAATAACCACAGTAATTTTTTCAAGAAGGAAAATGTCAAAATTTTGCAATTATTGATTTATGGATTATTCTGAAGTTTTAGTCTTTTTTAAAGAAATGACTAAAAGCCTAGAACATAGAAATTTCATCCTAGGTGTGCCTGTGCGAAAAAAAACATTTGTCCCTTATCGGCACCCCAATTCAACATTTTTTCAATTATTAATTTATGGCCATCTCTTTTCTGAAGAAATGTTTGGAATTTATTCATTAAATGTCAAGACAATTTAATTTACATTCCAGGAGTGCCTGTAAAAAATAAAATAATTTGTCCCTTATTGACACAATAATATCTTGAGTTCTAGTAGTCAAGATTTTGAAATTATTGATTTATGGACTGCTCTGAAGGCTTTTTTAGTCTTTTCTGAAGAAACGCTTGAAATTCATTTACTAAAAGTCAAAAAATTGGATTTTTTGTTCCAGGAGTGTCTGTAAGAAAAAAAATAATTTGTCTCTTATTGGCCCGCCAATATCTTGAATTCTAGTAGTAAAAATTTCGTTATTATTGATTTATTGACTACTTTGAAGACTTTCCTAGTCTTTTCTATAAAAATAACTAAAAGTCTGAAGAAAATTAACATTTTATTCCAGAAGGAAAAAATTTGTCTCTTATTGGCATCTTACTTATACCTTGAGTTCTAACAGTCAAAATTTTCCCGTTATTGATTTATGAACTACTTTAAAGGCTTTTTTATTCTTTTTTGAAGAAATGACTAGAATCCATTTATTAAGAGCCAAGAAAATTGCATTTTTATTCCAGGGGTGGCTGTAAAAGACAAAATAATTTGTTTCTGGTTAGTACCCTAATATCTTAGGGTTCTATTGATTTAATTTGAAATGAATGAGTTATAGACTACTCTGAAGGCTTTTTTAGTTTTTGATAAAGAACTTACTAAAATCCATTTTATAAAAGTCAAGTAATTGGAATTTTTATTTCAGGAGTGCCTGTAAAAACATAATAATTTGTCAACATTTATATGAGATAAAAGTATACTTATCTCATTCCTTTATGAGCTAAAATGTGTCAAAAAGATATTGATACATTTTAATATTCAAACGTTTTTTCATAAATAACATTTAAATAATAGAGTGTTTATGGGTAAAAAAAAATTGAATGGGTTTATGTCAACTGATCAAAAATTAGTAAGTCCCTATCACGAATTTTGTTCCAATCTCATCTTTTGGCTCATTGACAACATGCAGCAATATATGCCCTTCAGCGATACAGTAAAGACTGCTTCTTCCTTCATTCTCTGGAAAAAAGTCCCTTTTTTGCCATAGTAAGAAAACCCTATTTTTATTAATTAAACAAGTTTAAAGTTTTGTTTTTTTCAGCTTACTGCCCCTGTTTGTCCTTAAGCGACACAATAAAGAATTTAATTATAATGTAATGCTTCAGTATCCATATGCTCATGTGCGAGATGAAATTGAAATCCATAGCAGCAACAGAGAAACTGTTTCCTTCCTTAATGGAAGAAACTGCTAAAGAACAATGGCAAAAAAACAAAATTTAAAAAATTGTATTAATTTTTTGGGCCAGATTCAAAAGACTGGTTAAATTTATAAAAGTATTTAGTATCCTCACTGTAGTTTTAGGATTCAGTATACTTAAAATGTAGTGTCTTGGAAACTCAATGACGTCAAAGGCCTCTATGAAAGGCTGCTCCCAAAGGGCGCTTTTTAAGATAAACCCTCTAGAAGTGGGATTTTTTTGTGAATTAAATTTGAACTTTTTGCGCGGTACTTAAACGGTTGTGGGGCCTTAACGGTGACCTTCATGATGATGCGGATAAAACGGCGCTTTTCTACGTGAATGTAGCTGTCTTTTTTGTTAAAACTATTTTTTGCAAAAAGAAACTCCTTCCGAGATAAACGAGCTCAAACTTGATTTTTTTTCTTTTTTTGGAAAAAAAGTAAGTTGTTCGAGAAATAATTTTTTTTTCTACTATTAAAATTTTTTTTAATTTTTTTTGTTTATACCGTTTGAAAGCTTAATCCTTTAGGATTTAATAGAGGTATTACTCACGGCGCTAGTTATTATACAGGGCGAGCTGCATTAACAAATATGAACCCCTTTCTGAGCCTTTTTTGACCGATTTTTTCTATTTTTCCTAATAACTTTTTATTGGCGGCACCTAAGAGATTCAAACTTTCAGCATTTTAATAGTTTTTTAAAACTTAATTTTTGACATAATTTGCAACCGTCTACGTAAAGTAGTTTTTGCTCTACGCCTTTTTTTGTCTTTGACGCTTAATACCGGCATACCTATGACACCTACGACATCCTGTAGAAGTTTTAAGAGCTGAGTTGAATTTTCTGGGAAAATTGGACTCATAGAGGAGAGAATTCTTTTGGAATTATTTTTCCGACTTTGTTAGAACATTGGACATCTTCTGAATTGTTTGATACTACTAAAAAAATCGTACGACCATTATTTTCTGAGATAGGGCCATTGAAAGTTTGGAAAAATGTGATTTTCACCAGAAAATTGTAAATTTCTTAATAAATTTTGAATTTTCAATTTCGATGAGGGGTCTTTAAGGTGTTTCATTAACATTATAAATAGTTGGAGTTGCTAGGAAAACTCGATCCATAATGGGTGAAGGTGATAGCTGGTACTCAAATGCTCAAAAATAGCCTGATTTCGATTTTTTTTTTCGGTTATGTGAGAAAAGTATAGATACAAAAACTATAGATTTTTTATCAGCTATAATTTTCTTAAAAAGCATATTTTTCTCAGGCAATTATTTTCTGCAAAAAACACCGTTTTTCATTAACCTTACCCTTGCCCCCCCACCCACCCCACACAACTTACCAGTAAAAAATTGTGTTCAAAAATCATTATTTTTTAAAATAACTTGCATGAATAACAGCCGGTTTCATCGTTAATATCTAATCTAATAACACACTTTATTTATTTAAATTATATATAATTATATATATGTATATTGATAAATATTTAATACAAAAACAGGGCTATTATTTTGGATATTATGAACGAAAAACAATGATTTTTCAAAAGAATTTCTTACTGGCCAAATGTGTGGGGTGGGTGGGGGGTTAAGGGTATTGTTGATGAAAAACGTTTTTTTGCATAAAATAATTGCCTTAAAAGAAAAAAAATTAAATAATTTACTCTCTCAGGTTCCAGAAAATTAACTGTAATTTATATTACTTTTTATTTCTAATCATTTGGATAGAGCCTTAGTCACAAAAGATTACTTAGGATCACTTAGATCCCTGTTGTGTACATGGAAAACTTCGTATAGTTTTTATCCAATCAATCTTTTTGAATGGTATTTTTTTGAATTTCCTTAGTAAAACACGATTTTTGTCCTCTAAGGTAATTATTTTCTGCAAAAACCCCTTTTTTCATTAACCCTATTCTTACCCCCCCACCCACCCCACACAACTTATCAGTAAGAAATTCCTTTCAAAAATCAATGTTTTCCAAAATAATTCACATGAATAACAGCTGCTTTCGTCGTTAATATCCAATCTAATAACACACTTTATTTATTTAAATTATATATAATTATATATATGTATATTGATAAATATTTAATACAAAAACAGGGCTATTATTTTGGATATTATGAACGAAAAACAATGATTTTTCAAAAAAAATTCTTACTGGGCAAATGTGTGGGGTGGGTGGGGGGCTAAGGGTTGTTTTGATAAAAAACAATGTTTCTGCAGAAAATATATATAGGCAATATTTAATTTAATAACACTGCATATTTAAATTTCATATAATTTTATACATAAATATTTAGTATAAAAACAGCGTCATTAGATTGGATAATATGGACGAAAAACAGTGATTTTTCAAAACAGTTTCATCAAATATTTGAGGTGTAGTAATAAATTTAAACACTAGTTATGTAAATCCCTTGCCAATTTTGTTTAATGCCGAAATTTTCTCCTTTTTGTAAATATAATAGCATATGTTATATGTATGTTACGGGTAAAGTTAGAATAACGGTTAAACTTAGGTTTACCCGGATAAACTGCACAATACCCTGAAAACATGGGTAAAGTCCGAAATAATATTGAAATTACACATATTTCGGATTTTACCCGGGTAAACCGCGTTCTATCCGCTTTTGCGTGGGTAAAGTTGGATGTAGGAATTATTATTGCATCATCTTTCACCATGTTCAATTCAGTTCTAGTTTTTAATATATTATCTATGGTTCTAAAATGGCAACCAAAGAGAGTAGACGTACGCGTTTAGCACAGCGTTTTTATGAAGTTTTTAACGAGTTGGTGTCTACGAAAAGTGCAAATAGTTTTTATTTTAATAATGAACAATACCAAGAAATGTTCATGAATCAGTCAAGTTGGCAAAAAATCCTAAAACTAAGACTACGCTACAATATCGGCGGTTAAAGAGGTTTGACATATGTTCTGTTAGAGGCGTTGAAAAGCTTATTGCTCGTGTATCGTCAGGTGAATCTAGCATTAAATATTACGATACAAACGACGAAATGTTTGACATTTTGCATGATGCACATTTAGCTATAGGACAAGACGGTAGTTATATCTGCGCTTGTGTGAAGGGTGCCAAAAGAAACTGAAAAAGGACTTGTGGTTAAACCAATGGTTTTTTCGGAGATAAACAGCCGTTGTCAAGTGCGGATCTAATTGATATGCAATCCCATCCGGACCACTTAACTAAGTTTGTTCAAATATGTCCATTAACGTCGAAAAGGGCTGAGAAAGTAGCTAAGAGCCTGGTACCTCACTTCTCTAAGTAAATTTTAAATGACTCCTATATCTAAAAATATGTCTGCTCGCTAACACCAAAATTCCTTATTACCCTCCTAAAAATGAAAGAGGAACCAGACTTGAGAGGCGTGGACAAGCACTTAAAAGGCAATCATTTTCATGTATTCGAGGCATTTGAATGTATACTTCACTAGTACTCAAATTAAGTAACTAATCCCGTAAAACCTTGCCGATTATCGAAAATACCGGCCGGTAGCGGGAATGACGGGCAGCTCAAGTATATAGAAGAAAGGAATCAACAGCCTATGGTATGTTCATTTTTATTATCCCTTTTCTCTCATAATTTGATTGCTCTCACCCCCACAGCACCCATCTATACTACAATCGGACAACGGCCGGGAGTTCGCCAACCATGTCATTGAAGAATTATGTACGATGTGGAGTGGCCTTAAAATAGTTCATGGGAAACCCCCATATAGGGGGTATATTTTGTGGAAACCTCGTCACAGTCAGTCACAAGGGAGCGTGGAAAGCAAATCAAGATATACAGAACATGCTTATGACGTGGATGGACGATGAAAACTGCACGCGATGGTCTAAGATTTGTTCAGTTAATGAAAAATAGGGCATACCATGATGGGATAAAACAAGCTCCTTATGCCGCCATGTTTGGGCATGATATTAAAGTCGGCCTCATCCACATCAGCTTTTCCAAAAGAAGCTATTAAAATTTACGAACCGACGAAGAGCTCGAGAAAGTGGTAAGGGAATTTGGTTTAGGTGAACAGCCTTAACAAGAAATAAATATAAACCAGTCTATGGATAGTGACCCAGAACCAGACAATTTGCAAGAAGATGGCAATATGGAAAATGGCAACAATAATTATCGAGAAAACGTAATTAGTAATACAGAAACTTCAGAAAATGAGAGCAAGTGTGTAGAGTGTGACAATTTAAATACATCAGGGAATATAAGGTGTGAACTTGCTTGTACCAAAGGAATATACAGTTAAACAGACTAGACGCAAAAAGAAATTTAGAAAATCAAGCAAAGAAGATGAAAGCTTTATCTAATTCAAAGTTTCCCCCATGTTCTGTTGGAGATACAGTGAGAGTAAAAATTCCAGACGTTGATCGAGGAAGGGGTGATTTTAGAAACTTTCTCATGACAGTTATCAGATCAGAAAACTGATGACGATTTGTATAAGCTATAGCGAACAAGAGAGAAACTATCGAGGAAATGTTTTCTAGGAACCAATTTTCTGTGTGCAGTGAGATGGAAAGTGTATCACCGGAATAGAAAAATTTAAGACAACTTGCAAACGAATAGTCACTTTTAGGAGGTCAAGGTTATAAACGATGCAACTGTAAAACTAATGGAAAGCTATTGGAAATCTTTGTAACTCGAAATGTCACAGCAGCTTGTCTTGTTTGGACAAATAGATTATATTATCTTTTACTTTGTTAGGATACAGTTTTAGTGTAACCTTTGATTTGTAAAATCTGTTTTTTTAATTAAATAAATTTCTCCAAATATTTATGGCGTTATTTTTTAACATTAACCACGCCAAGGTGGATAGAACGCGGTTTACCCGGGTAAAGCCCGAAACGTGTACAATTTTATTAATATTTTGGACTTTACCCATGTTTTCTGGGTATTGTGCAGTTTATCCGGGTAACTTACCCGTAACCTGTATATTATATAGTTTAATAAATATACCTTGTCCATTGATAAATACACCAATAGTTTTAATTTAAAAACTATATTTTTGAACCTAGATAATGAAAGTTTATCTAGAACCAAAAAAACTGCAATTTTTTCAACACTAAATGACTCATCCTAAAAAACTAAATTTCCACTTATTTGCGATAAAAAATGGCACAACTACTGCAATTTTCATATCCATAGGCCTTGCTTGAAATAAAATAGGGTAGTTCACATTTTACTCGAAAGCTTTAAGGCTATGTAAGTAAATAAACATATATAATTTAAACAATATAATTTTCTTAAAAAGCATATTTTTCTTAGGCAATTATTTTCTGCAAAAAACACCGTTTTTCATTAACCCTACCCTTGCCCCCCCACCCACCCCACACTACTTACCAGTAAGAAATTGTTTTGAAAAATCATTGTTTTCCTAAATAATCCGCATGAATAACCGCTGAAAAAATCGATATTCACCTAAAAATTGCAATTTTCTTTCTTAATAGAATTCTAATTCAAGTTTTTTCGATTTCTATAGGTTCTTTGCGTTCCGATTAACATCTTAGAGAAGTTTTATTAAGATCTAAGATAGTTGGCTTTTCTGGAATAACCGGATAGCAGGGAGGATAGGGGGTGCTCGAAAATGGTCAAGTTTGGAATTTTTTTCCAGGAAAACTATTTATTTTAAAATTATTTTTCTAAGTTAATTAGAATATTTGGGATTTTCTGAATCGTTTAATGCCACCAGGAAAATCGTAGGACCAGTATTTTTTAAGATATGACTGAAGATATGAATTGCAATTCTCTTGGTAGACTTTGGATTTAATTTTCTTCAATTTTTATAGGCCATGCTGGGAAATGGCCTACTTTGGATTTTTTTCCTGGAAAATCTATTGACTTTAGCATTTTTTTTTCAACTTTTTTAGAATATTTGGAAGTTTTTCAATCATTTGGTACCACTGAGAAACTCGTACCAACAATATGTTCCGAGATATGGCCTTATAGATATTTATCTTTCAGCTCAAAAAAGGGTTACTTCTTCTATCTTTTTTAGAATGTTTGGGGCCTTCTGAATAAATTGGTACCACTGGAGAAAGTCATACGATCAATGTCTCCTGAGATATTTTACTAGAAAACCACACTTTTTGGCCTCCATATTTATGTTATAAAAACAATACTCCAAGGCTAATTAAGGACGTAAGCGAAGGTCACATATATATGTATTAGAAACTCATTAAAACGCACTTTTTATACCCTTAATCTGCAACAGAAAAACTATATGCCACCAAATAGACAACAAAACAAACATTATGTTAATTAATTCCACCTAAAGCCAAACATTCCTCCAAAACTGCTGCTGATGGTTTTAGTTAATTAAGTTAAAATTATTATTAAATGAAGGTGCTAATGCTGGGAATTTTCGATTCGGGCCCGAGATGTTCGTGTTTACTCGCCGTAACATTATTTTGAACAAAAGTTGTTGCATGGAATCCCATTAACAGCAAAACGATTATTTATTTATTAATTAAAATTTAATTATATTTATTACAACAGATGAGTATATTATGAATTATTAAAAAATCAATCAGTTCTCTTTTTAGGGATATAATAGTGTACTTAAAAATATACGGCTGCAAGACGCTCTTTATTTATTTAAAAAGGTTCTCGTTTTCTTCTAAGTCTATTCAAAATATTGTCCATATACCATAAAATTTCGAATTTCTTCTTTAGTACTATTAGAACAAGGTAACTTGACTACTTTATCTCTACTTAGAAGGATATTGATCAAATAAAAACTACTTAAGCCAAATAAATTTGTACAGAAGTCTACTCAAAAATTTCGAAAGCCATTAGCGGACTGTTTGTCTAACAGTTAGACCCTGTTTAACACGGTCACCGTCTTTAATGGCTTTTCATTGAAACCACAAAATACAATAATATGAGAAGTGGTGGTTACATACAAACTTGACAGAAATTCGTCTGCTGGCGTCCTCTCGCTTGGCAACGGAAACTGTTGTAACAAACTTGAAAGTTTGATGTAACTAATTGGACCTATCGAAATGTTAGAAAGCCGGGAAGATTCAAAATTCATTTTCATGTAAGTATTTAATGGCAATATTCATAGCAAATACCTAATCATAAAGGTTACTTTTTGATTAGGTGTAAGCTTCAGATATTGATCAGGATTAAATAAAATTCTTTAACTAAATGAGTTAATGTACTCAAATAATCAGTTAACAATAGTGTACAACATATCACCAATTTGGAAATAAAACAATGTTTTTTTTTAATACATTTATTATTTGATTTTCCTGAAAAATAATATATTGCCCGTCTAAAGAAGACGCTGGTATAGTTCGTTTTGTTCAATACGATATAATTTTGCAAAATGTTAAATATTTGTGTCTTAAAACATGATTTATTAAGAGATCTATAATATTGTATTAATAAAATATTTAATTTCCCTAAAAATGCTTTGAAAAAAATGCTGCTTTTTATTAGGACCTTCCTCTAATGAAGTCCGTTAAAAAAAACACATAATAAGTATGGATAACATAGCTAAAATTGGCAACTCGGTTAAACCCAACTATTGCATTCTTAACTTTTGCCGGCTATAGACTCAATAGATGAATAGTACATGTAGCATGCATCAAATGAGTCGTCGCAAAACCCCAAATACAGGTAAAAACCTTTTGAACAAACAGATTTGCTGTAAAACAAACTCTGGTACGACCCAAAGAAGAAGAAAAGAAGAAGAAGAAGAAGAAGACGCAGTATAGGCAGATGATTAATTGTTTGTTTTAAGAGACTCCCGACAATCAAATCAATTAAGTGGGTCCTAAAAGCATTACGAGAGAGAGAGGGGCGACTTTGTTGGTCCTTTTTAACTTTTATCGCATGACTCGATAAAAACGAGGGCCGAACGATATTGATGAGTTTTAAGTTCTTGTTCGGTCTGAGATGGTAATTATGAGGGTCTGCTTTGGGGCCCCGTTGGGGCATCCGAACCATTTTGAACAAGAGAGAGATAAACGGAGGCGCCGCTTTTATCTACGGACGGATTTTCAAATAATAATAATAATAATAATAAACGTTTTTTATTTAACAAACAAAATATAATTTACGATTGTGAGTATCATACATAATGTAGTCCAGTTCAGAGATCTATTAGAATCTTTGATGTGCCGCGTATAGTCCGTGTGCCGGTGTTGCTCGTATTGTCACTTGGCATGCATGTTTAAATTGCAAAATTTTATGTGGATAGAGTCTTAAAGTTTTATTCTAAGCGATATTTAATCATCCTAGTAAATAAATAAGTGTTTTAAATGTATATATTTGACTTCAGATGTCCACGTACTATTTTGTTAGAGGTCGCAACCAATCAAGCGTGAAAAGTTGCACAGGTCCGGCTTTAGACAGATAGAATCCCGGAGAATTTTGTCCATGCCTGCTTGTCCTTGGCAGAAATTTATTTTTAAGAGTATAAATGTGGTTTTCGGGTTTATTATCAGGGCACGAAAAATAAAAAGGCACCTTTACATCGGTAAACCCAGCTTTCGTATCAATGTCATAATTGACAAGCTAATTTAACCTGTAAACTCAATTTGAAAAAGAAATACAATAACACTGAATTTATAATTGTGAAATTAAGACTATGAAAGAAAATAAAGTAAAATTAACACTTCATACTTATTCAATAGTACATCTGATATTACCTCGCATATACATAATACACACTTGGTTAAAATTTTCGTTTTTTTTTGGTTCTAGATAAATTTTCATTATCTATTTCAAGAGTAACGTGTACATCACACGTTACTCTTCCCAAGGTGTTACTGTAGAACTGGTTTTCTTATAATTCGAAATATTATATATCAAATTTAAATAAACAAACTGTGTTATTAGATAGGATATTAACAACGAAACGCGGCTGTTATCCATGCGTATTATTTAAGAAAACAATGATTTTTGCATACAATTTCTTACTGGTAAGTTGTGTGGGGTGGGCGGGGGGGCAAGGGTAGAATTAATGAAAAAACGAATTTTTTGAAGACAATAATTGACTGAAAAAAAAATCGTTTTTTATAAAAGAACAGCGTAATTTATAGGAGAGCTAGCTTGGTATATTGACTATTGATCCTAAAAGTTTCGGATCATTAGGCCTCATCAGTGCAAAGTTATTTGAGCCAAGGCAGTCGAGGCACTTAGACTTTCTGAATTAATTTTTTTCTGTATTTTAATAATAATTTTGCTTTTTAAAGTTTAAGCTTGAATAAATCAAGAACTAATTAAGCTAGAACAGCGAAATTTATAGGAGAGCTAGCTTAGTATATTGACTACTGATTGTGAAAGTTTCGAATCATTAGGCCTCATCAGTGCAAAATTATTTGAGCCAAGGCAGTCGAGGCACCTATACTTTCTTAATAATTTATTAATTTTACTTTTTGAAGTTTAAGATTAAATAACTCAAAAGCTAATTAAGCTAAAACAGCGTAATTTATAGAAAAGCTAACGTGGTATATTGACTACTGATTGTAAAAGTTTCGGATCATTAGGCCTCATCAGTGCAAAATTATTTGAGCCAAGGCAGTCGAGGCACCTATACTTTCTTAATAATTTATTAATTTTACTTTTTGAAGTTTAAGATTACATAACTCAAAAGCTAATTAAGCTAGAACAGCGTAATTTATAGGAGAGCTAGCTTAGTATACTGACTACTGATTGTGAAAGTTTCGAATCATTAGGCCTCATCAGTGCAAAATTATTTGAGCCAAGGCAGTCGAGGCACCTATACTTTCTTAATAATTTATTAATTTTACTTTTTGAAGTTTAAGATTAAATAACTCAAAAGCTAATTAAGCTAAAACAGCGTAATTTATAGAAAAGCTAACGTGGTATATTGACTACTGATTGTAAAAGTTTCGGATCATTAGGCCTCATCAGTGCAAAATTATTTGAGCCAAGGCAGTCGAGGCACCTATACTTTCTTAATAATTTATTAATTTTACTTTTTGAAGTTTAAGATTACATAACTCAAAAGCTAATTAAGCTAGAACAGCGTAATTTATAGGAGAGCTAGCTTAGTATACTGACTACTGATTGTGAAAGTTTCGAATCATTAGGCCCCATCAGTGCAAAATTATTTGAGCCAAGGCAGTCGAGGCACCTATACTTTCTTAATAATTTATTAATTTTACTTTTTGAAGTTTAAGATTAAATAACTCAAAAGCTAATTAAGCTAAAACAGCGTAATTTATAGGAGAGCTAGCTTAGTATATTGACTACTGATTGTAAAAGTTTTGGATCATTAGGCCTCATCAGTAAAAACTTATTTGAGCTAAGGCAGTCGAGGCACTTAGACTTTCTGAATTAATTTTTTCTATAATTTATTAATTTTACTTAGCAGCTTTGCACAGTCCTTGACTTAGTCTCGAACTGTTATAGTGCAAGTGTTGCAGCCTGGTCTCCTGTGAAAATTGCGAAGGTTTTGCCTCTTGCCAGTCCTTCTCTCATCAGTTGGACACAGGTTTGTATTCCTATTATGCTTGCCTGTAAATTTGTTGTTTCCAGGCTCAGGTTTAGCATGAGTTGTCTGCCCTGTTGTTCGTCCTCCACCATGCCCACATCTTGGATCGTTTGGTTGCCGTGTGCCATACTGAGTAACCTCTTTGCCTGAGCCTGTCCGCTTCTGCGTCCAGTGGTCTGAATCTGCAATAAAGTTAAGTTTTACAAAACATTCTATAAAAAAATACTAATAACGCACCAAAATGGGAAGGTATACAATCATGGAATTCTCTCTTTCTTTTTATTCGTCAAGTTTCATCTTTAGGCATATAGTTCGAATCTAGATCCGAATCATCAGCAGGACTTTCAACTAAAGAACCTGTAAAATATTTTTTTTATTTAATAAAATACTAGGTTAAGAGATTGTAATGTAAATTTACTTTCATCATAATCCACTGACTGCAGTTTTTTGGGATCACCTTCTTGCGCTGATATGTTATGGTCGTCTGATGTTAGTATTGTATTTTCTACATTGGTCTCGACATTGGTCATTACCTAATCGCCTATTTTAATGAAAATGAGTAGAATTAATGAAAAAATGGGTTTTTTGAAGAATACAATTGTTTGAGAAAATTAAAAAAAAAAAACATTGTTTTTCCTTAAAACAACCCTTATCCCCCCACCCACCCCAAACATTTAACCAGTAAAAAATTTCTTTGAAAAATCACTGTTTTTGTATTAAATAATTATTAATATACATATATTTAATTATATCAAATTTAAATAAACAAACTATGTTATTAGATTGAATATTAACAACGAAACGCGACTGTTATCCATGCGTATTATTTAGGAAAACAAAGATTTTTGCATACAATTTCTTACTGGTAAGTTGTGTGGGGTGGGCGGGGGGGGGGGTAAGGGTAGAATTAATTAAAAAAAACGGGTTCATTGAAGAATATAATTGTTTGAGAAAAAATCTTTTAAAAAAAAAAACATTGTTTTTCATTAACATAACCCTTACACCCCCCACCCACCCCAAACATTTACCCAGTAAGAAATTCCTTTGAAAAATCACTATTTTTCGTCTATAATATCCAATCTAATAATACTGTTTTTGTATTACATATTTATTAATATACACATATATAATTATATCAAATTTAAATAAACAAACTGTGTTAGTTATTTAGATATTAATGGCAAAAGCAGCTGTTATTTATTCGTATTATGTTAAAATACAAAGATTTTTGTAAACAATTTCTTACTGGTAAGTTGTGTGGGGTGGGTGGGGGGGGTAAGGGTAGAATTAATGAAAAAATGGGTTTTTTGAAGAATATAATTGTTTGAGAAAATTTTTTTTAAAAAAAAAACATTTTTTTTCCTTAAAACAACCCTTACCCCCCCACCCACCCCAACTATTTACCCAGTAAAAATTCCTTTGAAAAATCACTATTTTTCATTCATATTATCCAATCAAATAGCACTGTTTTTGTATTAAATATTTATAAGTAGACACTGATATAATTGTATTAAATTTAAATAAACAAACTGTGTTATTAGATTGGATATTAACAACGAAACCGACTGTTATCTATGCGAGTATAATTTTGAAAAACAATGATTTTTTAAATCAATTTCTTACTGGTAAAATGTGTGGGGGGTGGAGGGTATAGGGTTAACTATATTGATGGTTGTTGGCATGACTGAATCAAGGGGACCGAGGTTTCCCGGTGAGTAAACTTAATCTCTAGTAGATGGGTCAGTACAGTAAATCGTAAACATTTTTGTTTCATGGTACTCTCAGTCTCTTACTCTATACATGCTGGAGCTCGCTGAACGAATTACATTGTCAATACTCACGTAAGTTTAATTAGAAATAACCATCACAACGATTACTCCAAACAAATTTCCGGAATTTTTTGCAAATCATTTAAAAAAAAGTCAGCTGGTGTCCCTCCCCCCCTTCTAAAATCGAGAACGTTTTCAACAAAACAAATCGAGGAATCGAATCTATTTTCGACTCCTACAACGGCGGCACACAGAATGTGGGCATCGGGCCAGGAGAGATCCATATCCCGAAACAAACCCGTTCCGCAAGAGACTTTTCTCCAGCGGTCGACGGTTGTATGTGGACTCGTTTTCCCTGGAAACGTTCGAAGGAAAGTACCGCGGAAAATGCGCCAAAATGAAAATCGTGGTACGGAATGTGATCGTTTTGCTCGCGTTCGTCGCTTATAATTATTTTTGTTTGGCGAAGGAGGGACAACTGGTGACGGTCGGTGAGTTAACTCCATTTTCGATAGTTTGGGAATTTTAAATAAGGTCCTGTATATAGTAATGCATTGCCATAGTTTATAGATATAAGCAGTTAAAAGTTTCAAAAAAAGGCTATTTTCAAATGTGTATATCTCGTAAACTGTTCATCAGCATTTATTCTTGTAATTTGTGATGTATAAAGTATATAGAGCAATGAACCAAGAACGCTATCTTACCTCGGTGAACTCCAATGTTCCCCCCACCCACCTCACACAACTTACCAGTAAGAAATTGTTTTCCAAAATAATACGCAAGAATAACAGCCGGTTTCGTCGTTAATATTTAATCTAATAACACAATTTGTTTATTTAAATTTGATATAATTATATATATTAATAATTATTTAATACAAAAACAGTGCTATTAGATTGGATATTATGAACGAAAAATAGTGATTTTTCAAAGGAATTTTTTACTGGGTAAATGTTTGGGGTAAGAGTATTGTTGTTCGTTTGTATATAATAAGAGTATATTGTTAGTATATTGTTCGTTTTTTTTTCCTTTAATTTTTTTTTATTATAATTGCCTTTTAAAATAAAAATTAAAAAAAAACAAGAAACAAATCACTTTTTCCTATCCTAATACATTGCTTCTTATGGGACCTGATCTTTCTCTTTAGATTGTGAGACTCGTACGAATCGTGGAAAAATTTGTCATAAAGCTTTTTTACTAGTTTTTGAATGGTCTTTAAGCAGAAAAAACAAATTTTGAATTCGGAGCATATTTTGAAAAAATGGTCATTTTGACCCCGGATTTTGTTCGAAAATCGAAAATTGCAAAGAAATAGGGTTTCTATTCATTTTAGAGTCAAATTGGTAATAACCTTTTTTAAAGGTACTCTGAAGTAGTACAGGATAGAAAAATAAAAAATTTAAATTTTGCCATAAGGCTCATGATAATTTGATATTTATGTTTTATAGTTTTTTCTAATTTTTTTCCGATTCTATGATAGCTAAAACCGATTCGTTTTGACATACGGATACCTCGTAATATTCCTGAGAACTTTTGTTTGAAACAAAAAGTTCTCAGACTCACAGTTAATTTAGAAAAAAATAAAAATCATTTTTTCGAAATTTTTCGTGAGTATACACCCCTTTCGATTTTCGACCAAAAAAAAAATAATTTTTTTATTGGGCTTTTTTACTGGAAATTGTTAGTTTAGGGCTTAACTCTTATCTCTGTATTTACTATAGATGTTTATTTTTCGAAGTAGTAAAAAAAGAAAAAGTTGGGTAGAGCACCATGCCGAGACTAAGGTTGAACTCAAAGCCTTATGAGGATACAGCAGGTCTCTTGGTGTTGATTATATCCTTTTAAATTTACCATTCGAACCAAAACAGTAGATTTCTTCTGCGTAGATAAGGTCTTGGCTGGAAAAATTCCTTGACTCAATCAAATCAGTTTCTCCCTCTTTTCCTCCAGTTGTAGCATTAACCACCACCTCTGAGTTTCCTGTTATAGTAACATCCTTGAATAACTTAACGACTCTGGTATTTACATTTTCATAATACTGCTCTCCTCTCAAGTTTGATCGTCCCGATCAAACATGGGACCACCTGAGTCATGGTAGGGCGCTAGCCGGACGATGTTTACAATTTTCATCATCTTCGTTGTCGGATGTCGCTGGATACGCGGTACACCACGTCGTTGACTCTGGTGACCACATTGAATGGACCTTCCCAGTCGTTCTGGAGCTTTGGTGACTTGCCCTTCGTCCTCCGTGGATTGTATAACCAGATTTTATTCCCAGGATTAAAACTATCATTCTGTTACTTTCTAGATGAAGTTTATCATGTGCTTGTTCGTGAACAATTTGTATACTTGATTGCTTTGATTGTCGGTATTCTCCTAAAATTATTGGTCTCTTTGGGCAAAAACAATGAAGATAAAAATAATAAACCAAACGTCAGTAGAACCCTAAAGAAACCCTACGAATCAACTTTTACAGAATACTAATAAAATTGTACAAAAACTAGGAGAATAATTAACGTATTTACATTTTCATAATGATATTATAGAAAAACAATTATTTTTCAAAGGAATTTCTTACTAGGCAAATGTTTGGGGTGGGTGGGGGGGTAAGGGTATTGTTGATAAAAAACGTTTTTTTGCATAAAGTAATTGCCTTAAAAGAAAAAAAAATTAAATAATTTACTCTCTCAGGTTCCAGAAAATTAACTGTAATTTATATTACTTTTTATTTCTAATCATTTGGATAGATCCTTAGTCACAAAAGATTACTTAGGATCACTTAGATCCCTGTTGTGTACATGGAAAACTTCGTATAGTTTTTATCCAATCAATCTTTTTGAATAGTATTTTTTTGAATTTCCTTAGTAAAACACGATTTTTGTCCTCTAAGGTAATTATTTTCTGCAAAAACCCCTTTTTTCATTAACCCTATCCTTACCCCCCCCACCCACCCCACACAACTTATCAGTAAGAAATTCCTTTAAAAAATCAATGTTTTCCAAAGTAATACACATGAATAACAACAGCTTTCGTCGTTAATATCCAATCTAATAACACAATTTATTTATTTAAATTTAATATAATTATGTATATGTATACTTATAATTATTTAATACAAAAACAGTGCTATTAGATTGGATATTATAAACGAAAAACAGTGATTTTTCCAAAGAATTTCTTACCGGGCAAATGTTTGGGGTGGGTGGGGGGGTTAAGGGTTGCATCGACGAAAAACGATGTTTTTGCAGAAAATTTATACAGTGCGAGTCTGTAACTTATAAACGAATAAATTCGATAAAAAATAAATGGAAGCGTATTCAGAAAAACGCTCGGACACGTCAATTGAGATTGTAAGTTGCGCATTTTTTATAATAAAAAGTTTTTATACAGGGTGTGCCATGTAGGCGGGGATTTTGGATTCTGCACAAAATTCCAAACATTTTGATGTATCACATGCCATACCTTTATTCGATTGCTTTTTAAGATACAGGACGTTAAAGATAACTAATTTCATAAACTTAAAGAGGGTTCCTTTAAATTTTTTTGTTTAATAAGTGTTTAAAATGTAAACCATTTACTATTTGGCAAGGCCCTAAACGTACTACTAATTCATTTTGATTAACGTTTCTTATGCCTTCTGGAGAAATGTTTCGACACTCCTGCCTTATTCTAGTTTTCAGCTTCTCAATATTTGCCGGCTTTTGGATTTCAAATATCCCCAAAAATCCAGCACAGTCAAATCGGGCTATCTTGGTGGCCGTTCAAAAGGCCCTCTCCTGCCAATAAGCCTAAAAAATTGTATTCAGATAATTTCGCATATAGAGGCGCATCATCTTGCTGAAACCAGATGTTTATATTCGGCATATCAGCTTCTGTTGGATCATGGATTAGAACAGCTAGATTTGGAATTAGTTCTTCTTGTAAAAACTGTAAATACCTTGCTCCATTTCAATTTTCTTCGAAGAAAATCGAGGCTATAACTTGCTGACCTAGAATTCCTGCCCAAAACATTTACTTTTTCTGGGTGTTGAGTGGGGCCTTGTACCCAATACCCTCAAATTGTGCTCAATAAAAGGCAATTTTGACGAATTACTTCGCCGTTCAGCATCAATGTCGACTCATCGGAAAAGAGAATGTTTTCTGTAATAAGAACGAAGAAACTGAAAATAATGAATTTTGCGAAGGAGGTCATGCCAGAACTGGTCTTGTCCATATTGTTTTAATAAATTTTATGGAAATTAAATAAACAGGATTTAAATGAATGCTAAAATTAGCACACAAATGATTATAGTAAATCCATATATATTAAATTTGTATTTGAAAATCTTCTAAAACGTTTTTTGCCAATTGTGAAATTTTACCCAATATGGAGAAGGCAAGTTTTGGGATGGAACCCCTCAAATATACTGTATAACATAAAACAAGAACTTCTCTGGTCCATATGTATCATGTTGAAAAATATGGATTTTGCAGAAGAATTTTTTACTGGTGAGTTGTTTGGGGTGGGTGGGGGGTGTAAGGGTAGTGTTGATGAAAAACGTTTTTATTGCATAAAATAATTGCCTTAAAAGAAAAAAATTCTACTCTTTCAGGTTACAGAAAATTAACTATAATTTATATTATTCTTTATTTCTAATCACTTATATACAGCATAAAAAGCTTTATATAGTTTTTATGAAATCAAACTTTTTGAAAGGGATTTTTTTTATTTCCTTAGTAAATTATAAAGTTTTTTCTCTAAGGCAATTATTTTCTGCAAAAAAAAACGTTTTTCATTAAGTCTACCCTTAGCCCCCCACCCACCCCACACAACTTATCAGTAAAAAATTCTTTTCAAAAATCAATGTTTTCCAAAACAATTCACATGAATAACAGCTGCTTTCGTCGTTAATATCCAATCTAATAACACAATTTATTTATTTAATTTTAATATAATTATATATATGTATCTTAATAAATATTTAATATAAAAACAGTGCTATTATATTAGATATTATATAGAAAAACAGTGATTTTTCAAAAGAATTTCTTACTGGGCAAATGTTTGGGGTGGGTGGGGGGCTAAGGGTTTTTTTAACGAAAAACGATGTTTCTGCAGAAAATACATATTTAATATTTAATTTGATAACACTGTTTATTTAATTTTGATATAATTTTATATATAAATATTTAGTATAAAAACAGCGTCATTAGATTGCATAATATGGACGAAAAACAGTGATTTTTCAGAGTAATTGCCTCAAATATTTGAAGTGTAATAATCGAGTTTTAAAACTAGATATGTAAGCACCGTGTCAATTTTTTTATTGTCTCCCTTTTGTAAACAGAATAGTATATAACATACGTATATTGTACTGTACAATTTAATAAATACACCTTGACCATATACCAAACCAAAAAATCACCAAAAGGTGAAGTTTTTTTGATAAGATTTTGCACACAACCATCATTTGTTCCAATAAGTAACTTTGTCTCTTTTTTGACAATTTATGTCATATTTCTCTTACATTTGTATCACAAAAATATAATATCACAAAAAATGAAAATAGTTTTTATATAGTTTTAATAATTTTTATTAGTTTTATTTGAGCCTTAATGTATTTAATTGAACTATCTACCTAACAGTATGTAACTAAGTCCGATTTCAAAAAAAAAAAAGTGGGTGTGCAATGTCACCCTCAAGGATCGGGTAACTCTGTTCCATACAATATTTTGTGCTTATTTAGGTTTATTTTAAAGACACCCATTCGGATGGATATATTTGACTCATTTAAAAAATATAATTTGAGAAACTTACTTTCGTCACTAAACAATAATACAGTATTCCAATTTTGGTGAGACCATGATCTCGTGCAAATTTCAAGCGATCCTTTCTATTTTTCTTTGATATTAGCGGTTTCTTTACAGCAACTCTTCCAAAAAGCCCCACTTCATTTAGCCTTCTTCTCACCGTGAGTCAAAGTCCCCCGACTTTACGGTACATTTAAAACATGTTTAATGTTCTTTCATCCTTTGGTCAAATAGATTCTGACAAATATGCACTTAAAAATTTGACTTTTAAGGACCATAAATCCGATATTATTTAAGACACACAAACACAATTTATCTTTTATTTTCATAACCTTGTAACACACTTTATGCAATTTTTTCTTAACTCTCTGAATTGACACTAGGACTCAATGCTATTTTTAAAGTCTTTCTCACCTTATAGCTTACACAAAAAAATGTTGAACTGTTTATATCTCAAAAACCATTCGTCCAAAGTACGTTCTGTTATTTCCGGTAGAACCCAATGACGTTACATTCATTTTCAGGTGCGTTTGTCAACGAGGATCAGCCAGGCAGCGACCTAAACTGGGATATACTAAAAAACAATCTTAAGCCAGAAATCGCTTGTCAGGCAGAAGTGACCACTGTGCCACAGCAGGACGTGTATGAAACCGTTAGGACCTGTAAGAATTAATTAAAAAAAAAAAAAAAACAACTGGACTCTTTAAGTCCAATTCCAGTTTGTAACGCCTCGTCCAGACTCCCTTACACAGCAATTATCGGACCCAAGAGTCACGTGAGCACCGAGGCGATCGAATCGATATGCTCCTCACTGACGATCCCTTACTTCCTCACCCACTGGTCTTTTACTCCTTACTTTAAAGAAACGCCCAAAAGCACTTTTAATTTGTATCCGGAGTCTTTGACTTTTTCACAAGTAAGTCCTCTCCAAACTGTTTTTCAATATTGATATTTATATGAATATTACAGGCATTAGTCTCAATTGTATTAAGTCTTGACTGGCCAAAGTTCGTCGTCGTATACGAGAACGCCGATAGTCTTTCGAGGTTGCAAGACGTCTTGAAGATACAGGCGTATGAGGAGGGGAGCGGTCAAAATGAGATTTTTGTTAAGAGTCTTGGACCCGGACCTGACTATAGGCAAGTAACATAACCTGAAAACAGTTTAAGAAGTAATTTTGAGACAATTTACTGAATTAGGACTATGTAATTTTGTAAAATATCCAGATTATTCAAGTAATTGATTGACTGACCGAGATTTTCTTAAC
This sequence comes from Anthonomus grandis grandis, assembly GCF_022605725.1. NCBI lineage: Eukaryota > Metazoa > Arthropoda > Insecta > Coleoptera > Curculionidae > Anthonomus > Anthonomus grandis. The sequence continues at coordinate 13,068,577 of NC_065563.1, read as the reverse complement.
TAGAACTTTTGTAACGTTCAACAAAAGTTTTTATAGTAAACTTCTCGATTTTATGGGAAATTTTAGGAATTATGGCACGCTTTGTCTAAAAATGAAGCAAAATATGAACAGTTAAAAATTATGACAACTGGCCATTTTCAACTGTCTATATCTTCGAAACTGTTCAACAAAATTATGACTTATCTGTCATAACAGTGGGCTGCGAAGGCAGTTATGCATATATAGGTCTCCTAAGGCACATTCGCGGATCCCAGTCTGGCAAGAGAGTCCGCTTCCTCATCACCTCCATGGCCAGGTATCCAATTATGAAAAATTATGAAATTATTCCAGGCGATTCTCAAGTTATGACAATTTCAAATACCACTTCGATGGTCCTCGAGTTGTGGTTGACAAAATTGTCTCTAACTCATTAACTACTTGAGCTACAAGAATTGTTCATATATGAAAATATTTAGAAATACACGTTCATTTTTTTATAAAACTCTTATTAGAATATGTCCAGTATACTGTGAGAATATTGTCATGAAAAATAAAAATTTACTACAAAAATTCACACAAAACATGCCTTTACCAAAAGTGTTGTAACTAACGAAATACTTAAGCTAAAATCACGGTTTTACCCTCTAAATCATAAGAAAGAATCACACTATATTTACGTGAAAGAATTATGAAAATATTCCCAGCGGTTCCCAAACTATGCCTAAAAATGTCCAGCAACAAATGAAAATCTTGATGTTTTTAAAAACTTCAAATTTGATGGCTCCTGTACCCTGGTTGACAATAATGCCTTTAACTCGTGAACTACTTTAGATACAAAAATCGTTCGTATATGAAAATATTTAGAAATGCACACACATTTTTTTGATAAATCTTTTATAAGCACATTCTCCGTATATCGTAAGAATATTGCCCCGAAAAGTGAACATTTGTTAAAAAACTTGACACAAAACATGCCTTTACCAAAAGTGTTCTAACTAACGAAATACTTAACCTAGAATCACGGTTTTACCCTCTAAATAATTCTAAAGAATCACACTATATTTACGTGAAAGAATTATGAAAATATTTCCAGCGGTTCCCAAACTATGCCTAAAAATGTCCAGCAACAAATGAAAATCTTGATGTTTTTGAAAACTTCAAATTTGATGGCTCCTGTACCCTGGTTGACAATAATGCCTTTAACTCATGAACTACTTCAGATACAAAAATCGTTCATATATGAAAATACTTAGAAATGCACACACATTTTTTTGATAAATCTTTTGTAAGCACATTCTCCGTATATCGTAAGAATATTGCCCCGAAAAGTGAACATTTGTTATAAAACTTGACGCAAAATATGCCTTTACCAAAAGTGTTCTAACTAACGAAAAGCTTAACCTAGAATCACGGTTTTACCCTCTAAATCATACTAAAGAATCACACTATATTTACGTGAAAGAATTATGAAAATATTCCCAGCGGTTCCCAAACTATGCCCAAAAATGTCCAGTAACAAATGAAAATCTTGATGTTGCAATTTATGTTTCAAAAACTTCGAATTTGATGGCCATTGAACCTTCGTTGACAAAAAAGTCTGTAATTCATGAACTATTTGAGCTACAAGAATGGTTCATATATAAAAACGTTGGTAAAAATATGCCCAATCTATTAATAAAACTTTTGTAAAAATATTCCTAGCATATCTGCAAAATATTGCCAAGAAAAGTAAAAATTTGCTTATAAAAATGACAGAAAATAAGCCCCAACCAAAACTGCCCTAACTAACGAAATATTTATCCTAGATCGACGTTTCTACCCTCAAATCGATCCTCAGGGAATGCCTTATATTAATATAAAAGAATTAGGAAAATATTCCTGGCGGTTCTCAAATTATGCCCAAAAATGTGCAGCACAACTAAAAAATCTTGACGTTATAATTTTTGTTTTAAAAACTTCAAATTTGATGGCTCCTGTACCCTGGTTGACAATAATACCTTTAACTCATGAACTACTTCAGATACAAAAATCGTTCGTATATGAAAATACTTAGAAATGCACACACATTTTTTTGATAAATCTTTTGTAAGAACATTCTTCGTATATCGTAAGAATATTGCCCCGAAAAGTGAACATTTGTTATAAAACTTGACACAAAATATGCCTTTACCAAAAGTGTTCTAACTAACGAAATACTTAACCTAGAATTACGGTTTTACCCTCTAAATGATTCTAAAGAATCACACTATTTTTACGTGAAAGAATTATGAAAATATTCCCAGCGGTTCCCAAACTATACCCAAAAATGTCCAGCAACAAATGAAAATCTTGATGTTTTTAAAAACTTCAAATTTGATGGCTCCTATACCCTGGTTGACAATAATGCCTTTAACTCATGAACTACTTCAGATACAAAAATCGTTCATATATGAAAATACTTAGAAATGCACACACATTTTTTTGATAAATCTTTTGTAAGCACATTCTCCGTATATCGTAAGAATATTGCCCCGAAAAGTGAACATTTGTTCAAAAACTTGACACAAAACATGCCTTTACCAAAAGTGTTCTAACTAACGAAATACTTAACCTAGAATTACGGTTTTACCCTCTAAATGATTCTAAAGAATCACACTATATTTACGTGAAAGAATTATGAAAATATTCCCAGCGGTTCCCAAACTATGCCCAAAAATTTCCAGCAACAAATGAAAATCTTGATGTTTTTAAAAACTTCAAATTTGAGGTCCAACAAGGCTCAGCAGAGTCTCAAGGGCTCCCCGTTATGCTGAGACGTGCAAGACGTTGGACTCTGTCCAGTTGAGCACGAATTTTCGCTTTCACCAAACGATAGCCCCGTATGTGAGGAGAGGTCTCATAATGCGCGAGTAGATCCAGTGGAGGATCTTAGGAGACAGACCCCAGGTGTTGCCGAAAGCCCGCCTGCAGGCCTATAGCGCGCAGGTGGCCTTCTTCATTTTGTTGTCTGCATGATTGTGCCAGGAGAGTTTGGGATCTAACTTGATTCCCAGAAATCGAACTGTCCTGGAGTAATGCAGCTGCACGCCACCTAGAGATATAGGAGAGGGTGTGCCAAAGTTACGTCTCCTCGTGAATAGTAGGAGTTCAGCTTTTTTGGGGTTAATCCTGAGACCCCTTGAGAGGCACCATATGTCCACCATACGCAGGGCCCGACATTGAGACGGTGTCTTTCCCCTGGCAAAGGATTACCAGATCATTAGCGTATGCCTGTGTGTATAGGCCAGCATTGTTTAAAAGATCAAATTTTTAGGTTTCTCGTTTTTCTTGTTTAATTTTATTATTATTTTCACACTTTATTTGTCTTTATTCTACTTTAATTTTCGAATATCGCATAAGTATAGTTTTCATTAATTGAGGTAATTTTTTATTTCTTCCAGGCAGTTGAATCCAGTAGTGCCTGGACGAATCAAGATATTTTTCAGACCAATCAGTTATTTAATCGTGGAAATCGTCGCTTTATGCCCTCTCTTTTCCAGTTTTATCACTACTGTTTTTAAAAGTAATTTTTAGTTTTCTCAGTTTTCTTGTTCAATTTCATTGAGCTAATTAATAAAGGATAATTAACAATATTTATAGTCGTCCAGGAACTTCTGGATTCAACTGCCTGGAAGAAATCAAAAATTACTCCCAACTTCTATGAAAGACAACTTCTCTGTCTGTGTGTGTGTGTGTGAAAAATCTTGGTGACAATAATTTAAATAGCATGAAGACAAATAAAATATAAACAGATTAATAAAATTAAACAAGAAAATCGAGAAACCTAAAAAATACTACTGAAAACGGTAATAAAGACTGGAAAAAGGTGGCGTAAAGTGACCATTCTCATTATTTAGTATATATGCCTAGTTTCAAAAAATCTTTTATTATTCCAGGCACTCCGGGGACTCCTGGCGTTTACTGCCTGGAAGAAATCAAAAATTCCATTATGTGATAATGGTTAGAGAAGAAGTCAATTTAGACTAAGCGGGGTTTACTGAAAAAAAACCCAAACGTTCAACTATCTAAAAGAAACCAAGAATTACCTGAAAGTGAGATGAGGAAACAATAATTATTTAATAAATTTGACAAAACTGAAAAAAAAGAGGCGTATAGCGATGATTTTCATTAATTTCATACCTGCCTGGCCTCAAAAGTATTTTTATTCATCAAGGATTCAACTGCCTGGAAGAAGTCAAAAATTACCCCAATTAATGCAAACAATACTTATGCAATATCTACAATTTATAGTAAAAAAGACAATTAAAGTGTGAAAACAATAATAAAATTAAACAAGAAAACCGAGAAAGCTAAAGCTGCCTTTATCCCTTTTTAGTGCCAAATATTCAAATATGCCATACAAATCCTTTTGTTGGCTATTGAGGTAATTCTTGGTTTCTTCCAGGCAGTTGAAGCCAGAAGTATTTAGAGTATCAGGAAGAAAAATTTTGCTTCTCCAAATCCCGCTCAGTCTAAACGTGTTGCCCTTTTAAATCCATGAGTTTAAGTAATTTTTTTTATTGCTTTCAAGCAGTTGAAGCCTGGAAGAAAGAATAAAACATTTATAGATTAAGCATATTGTAATTAAAAATTACGTCAAAGGCCTGAAAAAACATTATTGACTCCAAAAACTGGAATATCTAAGGAATAGGCTTAAATACTTGGACGATTTAATTTCGATTTTTAACATTAGCATGTATTGGCTTAATTTTTTTTATTTTGCTATAAATATTGATTAAAAGTACTGGGTATCGTTTTGGATTATTTAAATGTAGTGGAAAGCATCACCATGCAAATAGTCACTTTACGCCTCTTTTTTTCCGGTTTTATCACGGTTTTTACAAATATTTTTTAGGTTTCTCAGTTGTCTTGTTTAATTTTATTATTGTTTTCACACTTTAATTGTCTTTATTCTACTTCAATTTTTTTTACCAAAATTTTCGGATGTTGCATAAGTATTGTTTTCAGTAATTAAGGTAATTTTTAATTTCTTCCAGGCAGTTGAATCCTGGATGAATAAAAATACTTTCGAGACCAGGCAGGTATGAAATTAACGAAAATCCTCGCTATACGCCTTTTTTTTTCTTTCAGTTTTGTCGAACTGACTTTAGAGAGTTGAGGTCAGGAGTATTTGGAGTGCCTGGAAAAAAAACTAAATTTCCTAAATTTGGAGTTTTTTTCTCTCCAGTAAACCCAAACTCCATTTAGTCTAAACTGAGTTCTTTCCTTACTCTTTTTTGTAATGAAAATTAATGGAATTTTTGATTTTGTCCAGGCATCAAACGTCGGGAGTTCCTGGAGTGCGTGGTAATTGTTGGTTTCTTTCAGGTAGTTGAGGCCAGGAGTACCTGGAAAAAAAACAAAATTTCTATGAACGTTTGGGGTTTTTTTTTTCAGTAAACCCCGCTTAGTCTAAATTGACTTTTTTCTCTAACCATTATTACATAATGTAATTTTTTTATTTCTTCCAGGCAGTCAACGCCAGGAGTTCCTGGAGTGCCTGGAAGAATAAAATATTTTTTTGATACCAGGCATATACTAAATAATGAGAATTAGTCACTTTACGCCACCTTTTTCCAATCTTTATTACCGTTTTCAGAAGTGTTTTTTAGGTGTCTCGATTTTCTTGTTTAATTTTATTAATCTGTTTATACTTTATTTGTCTTTATGCTATTTAAATTATTGTCATCAAGATTGTTCACACACAAACATACAGAAGTTTGAGTAATGATTAATTTCTTCCAAGCAGTTGTATCCAGAAGTTCCTGGACGACTATAAATATTGTTTTTTAGATCAAACGTATATTAATTCATGAAAATCGTCACTTTACGCTTTGTTTTTTTCCAGTTTCATCGCTGTTTTTCAAAAATATTTTTTAGCTTCTTTAATTTTTTTGTAGCCGTTTTCAGTACTTCGGATAATTTTTCATGCCAGGTAGTTGAATCCAGGAGTTTCTGGACGAATTAAAAAAAGACCCCTATACCATTAAAACTTCTATATTTCAGGCCCCTTTTAAAGAACATAACCAGTTTGGTGCCTAGAAGAATTATCCTGGATTGTCACGTGGACAAGATCAAGGACATCTTGCTGCAAGCCAAAGAAGTGAAACTCCTCAACGATCTCTCCACTAGCATCTTCCTCACTTCTCTGGTAAGTCACGAGTGACGTAAAGAGTAACTTACTTCTTTGGGGATCTCTTAGGACGCACATACGTTGGATTACACGGATATAGGCATGGTGACGAACATCACCACAATACGCCTGTTTAATCCTTATGAAAAACAGATCCAAGACATCGTGAGTACTTATTATCGAGATATTTCTCCGGAGAAACTTAAGGTGACTAGCTAAGGCGACTTTATACGACCATAAAGGGTTGACTAAGGGTTTTTTAAGGTGGAGACCGCTTTACAGCACGACAGCATGCTGCTCCTGGCCAAAGCCGTTAACACCCTATATGAGGAAGAACCTCATCTAGACCATTTATCCACGTTTAAAGAGTGTAGTGGCAGGAACCGTTATAGGGACAGAACGGGGATTAAACTGATGCAACAGTTGAAATCGGTAAAAGTATAGCACCAAAAAGACCAATTTTTCGCGACTGTTACTTTCCAGACCGAAATCGACGGTTTGACCGGCAAAGTGCTCATCGAAGAGGGCCAAAGGACCACATTCGAGCTGGAAATCATCGAGATCCGATATCCAGAGAAACCGATAGGGATCTGGCACTCGGATACGCCGCAATCGGTTCAACTGACCCGTAACGCCACCGAGAGGGAGCAGCAGCTGCAACAGAGGATGATGGACCATAATTTCATCGTTAGTTCCAAGTAAGACTTACCATTAAATTTTTCTGGCGAGTTTTGTTGGAATGTACTTTGCAGGATCGGTAAGCCTTATTTGATGCCCTCGGAGATAGAGGGGGCCAGGGGCAACGACAGATACAAAGGGTTTTCTATGGACCTCATGACAGAAGTGGCCAAACTGATGGATATCACGTTCGACTTTGTCATTACGGCCACTGATAATCCGGCCGGGATCGTCAGCGATCTGATTAATAGGGTGAGTCGACTTTAGAAATTTCATTTTGATGTCAAAGGTTTGGAATTTTAGTAAGTTACACTGTGGTGACTGCTTCTCAGCAGGGTATACTTGTATATTATTGTGTTTTTAGATGGGTCACATGACAATACTTTGATTGATTCTTCGGGCTTCCAGATATAAAAGAAGAAAAGGGGGGTTAAATGTCTATATTTCGGAAACTAGATAATAATTTCTGAAAATCGTCGCTTTACGGTCTCTTTTTTTCAGTTTAATCGCTGTTGTCTAGTTTTCTCAGTTTTCCTGTTTAATTTTATTATTGTTTTTTCACTTTGTTTGTCTTTATCTTTATTTTTATTACCGGGAGGATCTATTTTTTTCAGTAGTTGAGGTAATTTTCGATTTCTTCCAGGCAGTTGAATCCAGGAGTTCTGGACAAATATAATTTTTTTTTAGATTAATTTTTGAAAATCGTCGCTTTACGCTTTCTTTTTTCCAGTTTTATGACTGTTTTCTATATAGTGGAAGCGATACACATGAATAACTTACAAAAAAACCGCAAATTGTGATACAAGCAAGGCGTTTGGTACACTATAGTACTATAGACTCAAATAATCATTTTTACCCGAAGTTCCTATAAATACATCCCTTAGGGGAGGAGTGGAAGCACCATTCTGACCCCCCTCAAAGTTCAGATGTATTTATTCATCAAATGTCAGTAAACCAGCTTTCATTCTGTTTCGAAACATTGTGAATTACGATCAGGTGTTAAAAAAAGGTAATAGCAATCTTTAAAAGCAGTCAAAACAATTATTAACCCCTAAAAGGGGGTGGCTACCCCCTGATTTTTTGAAACTTTAGCGCAAAAGATAAATGTTTAAGTTAGTACATTTTCATATGCAAATTAAAAAACTAGAAATTTTGGAAGCGTTTGGGGGTGAGGCACCCTCTCTTGCACCTCTTGTTATGTACCATTGCGATCAATATTCTAGGACAGTTCTTTTTTTTTATCTAATGAGCATCCTTGGGAAGCACACTACATTATCTGAGCATCCAATAAAGTGCCGAGGACTTGTAGTTGATGGTGCAGGACTAGTTCATCTATATATTCCACAAATGTCTCCGAATACTGTTCTAAACAGTTAGTTCCTGCTCTAACAAAAATTGCTAACAACGTAAGTGCTCTTAGAATAGATGTCCTATACCACATCTTGTCAAACTTGACACATTAATGATGGTTAGAGGTTGGTGCTGGTTGAGTCCTGGTTTTGGAGTTTTGAAAGGCCACCTTTCAAAACTCCAAACTTTTCGCTCTTAACTTTTCTCTTAGTTTCTGGCAAGCGAAGTCTATTTTGTCAAAGATTGGTTGATAGTCTTCCTCCAATGTAACTTCTTTGATTTCTTCGAATCGCTGAATGCATTCGATTTCTATCTGTGCTTTCTCCTAACAGTGAGATCGCAGCAGCTCCATACTAGCACGTTCAAGGATACGTTCTGATCTTCCACCTGGTATAGCGGTTTTGAGGCGTAGACCAGTAGGAATGACATTGGCGTCTCTCGCAGGAAGCTGATGTGTTCCTCCTCCTTGATCATCTTTATCTTGGTTTTCTCAAAGCCTCTAAATAGGTTGCTGGTACCGGTTATCCAATCTGTTTTTGAAGGTGGTAGACAATTATATAAGCCTATAGAATAGTAGTTTACACTTGATAACCAACCGAAACGTCCCAAACTAACCTAATGAGAAATTAATGAAATTCCTTGGAAAATTGCCTTTAAGAAGATCTGGAGTCACTTAAAGACACAAACATGATTTTTTTCCAGTCTTCTTTTTGAACAATTCAAGTCACTAGTAAATTAAGTCACTTTTCCAGGCATTTCTTGCAGTTTTCCAGACAATTGAATTCGTTTTTCAAATTTCCAAGTATATGTAGCTTTTGTTGAAGTTGTTGAACAGTTGAAGGCAGTAATTTTTGAATTTTAAAAAAAAATCTTTATTTCACATTTTTCATAATTTTACTGTTCATTTGGCTGAACACTAAAAGTTTCTGACAGCTGTCATTTGTCACTTGGGATTTATGACAGATGACAGTTGACAATTCCCAGCTAGTACTTGACAGATATCATAAAAGCAGATGACTGTCAAATTATTATCAACTCTGTCAAGTGTCATCTGACAAAGATTACAAGTGACTCTATACTTCTCATAAAAACCGATTATTTTAGTACACTAATATAATAATACCAGGTAATGTCAAAATTTATAAAATTTCACATTTTTCTATGAAAATATTCCCAGTGGTTCCCAAGTTATATCCAAATATGTCCACGAGTGAATAAAAATCTTGAAGTTGCATTTGCGTTTCAAAAACCTCAAATTTGATGGTTGTTGGACCTTGGAGGACTAAATTGCCTCTAACTCAGAGAGTTTTTGAGGTACAGGAATCGTTCTGGTATGAAATTTTTTGGTAAGGAATTCCCTTTCTTTGCTTAAAACCCTCTTAAGAAAATTCCAATTTTTCATGAAAATATGGCTAAGAAAAGTGAAAGTTTGTTAAAAAAATTAGGAAAAAAACATGCCTTAACCAAAATGGTCTTAAATATCCAAATCTTTAACCCATAGTGATGTTTTTACCCTCAAATTCATCCTCAGGAATCACACTATAATTGTGTAAAAAAATTTTGAAAATATTCCCAGTGGTTCCCAAGTTATATCCAAAAATGTCCATCAGTGAATAAAAATCTTGAAGTTGCATTTGCGTTTCAAAAACCTCAAATTTGATGGTTATTGGACCTTGGAGGACTAAATTGCCTCTAACTCAGAGAGTTTTTGAGGTACAGGAATCGTTCTGGTATGAAATTTTTTAGTAAGGAATTCCCTTTCTTTGCTTAAAACCCTCTTAAGAAAATTCCAATTTTTCATGGAAATATGGCGAAGAAAAGTGAAAATTTTAAAAAAAAATTAGGATAAAAACATGCCTTAACCAAAACGGTCTTAAATATCCAAATCTTTAACCCAGAGTGATGTTTTTACCCTCAAATTCATCCTCAGGAATCACACTATAATTGTGTAAAAGAATTTTGAAAATATTCCCAGTGGTTCCCAAGTTATATCCAAATATGTCCACAAGTGAATAAAAATCTTGAAGTTGCATTTGCGTTTCAAAAACCTTAAATTTGATGGTTGTTGGACCTTGGAGGACTAAATTGCCTCTAACTCAGAGAGTTTTTGAGGTACAGGAATCGTTCTGGTATGAAATTATTTGGTAAGGAATTCCTTTTCTTTGCTCAAAACCCTCTTAAGAAAATTCCAATTTTTCATGGAAATATGGCGAAGAAAAGTGAAAATTTAAAAAAAAAATTAGGATAAAAACATGCCTCAACCAAAACGGTCTTAAATATCCAAATCTTTAACCCAGAGTGATGTTTTTACCCTCAAATTCATCCTCAGGAATCACACTATAATTGTGTAAAAGAAATTTGAAAATATTCCCAGTGGTTCCCAAGTTATATCCAAATATGTCCACAAGTGAATAAAAATCTTGAAGTTGCATTTGCGTTTCAAAAACCTCAAATTTGATGGTTGTTGGACCTTGGAGGACTAAATTGCCTCTAACTCAGAGAGTTTTTGAGGTACAGGAATCGTTCTGGTATGAAATTTTTTGGTAAGGAATTCCTTTTCTTTGCTCAAAACCCTCTTAAGAAAATTCCAATTTTTCATGGAAATATGGCGAAGAAAAGTGAAAATTTAAAAAAAAAATTAGGATAAAAACATGCCTCAACCAAAACGGTCTTAAATATCCAAATCTTTAACCCAGAGTGATGTTTTTACCCTCAAATTCATCCTCAGGAATCACACTATAATTGTGTAAAAGAATTTTGAAAATATTCCCAGTGGTTCCCAAGTTATATCCAAATATGTCCACGAGTGAATAAAAATCTTGAAGTTGCATTTGCGTTTCAAAAACCTCAAATTTGATGGTTGTTGGACCTTGGAGGACTAAATTGCCTCTAACGCAAAGAGTTTTTGAGGTACAGGAATCGTTCTGGTATGAAATTTTTTGGTAAGGAATTCCCTTTCTTTGCTTAAAACCCTCTTAAGAAAATTCCAATTTTTCATGAAAATATGGCCAAGAAAAGTGAGAGTTTGTTAAAAAAATTAGGAAAAAAACATGCCTTAACCAAAACGGTCTTAAATATCCAAATCTTTAACCCAGAGTGATGTTTTTACCCTCAAATTGATCCTCAGGAATCACACTATAATTGTGTAAAAGAAATTTGAAAATATTCCCAGTGGTTCTCAAGTTATACTCAAAAATGTCTCACTAGTACAAACTTTATGGCTCTCGGACCCTGATTGACTAAATTCCCTCTAACTCAGAGATTATTTGAGCTACAAAAACCGTTCATATAATATATGAAATTAGTGGTAAAGAGTCACCAAATAAGAAACCTTACCGTTCTTATTTACACTTTATTTTATTTAGATTTTTATTGCCGCAATTGTTCGATTATTCTTTTCAGTAGTTGAGGTAATTCTTGATTTCTTCCAGGCAGTTGAATCCAGGCGTTCCTGGTCGAGGAAACATATTCATTTATGAAAATCGTCGCTTTACGCTCTTTTTTTGTCAGTTTTATGACTAAATCAAAGGAGAACAACACAAAGTCTTGGTCTCAAAAATTCTTTAATTTGTTAGTATGGTGACACCTGCTCCTTTGATTTATTTATATCAGGGTCTCTTTGAGAATACGGACGACTTCTTTCAGTTTTATGACTGTTTTCTATACTATTTTTTAGTTTTCTCAGTTTTCTTGTTTAATTTTATTATTATTTTTACACTTATTTAGATTTTTATTGCCGCAATTGTTGGATTATTTTTTTCAGTAGTTAAGGTAATTTTTGATTTCTTCCAGGCAGTTGAGACCTGGAAGAAATGAGAGTTCCTGAGGAGTTCCTGGTCGAAGAAAAATATTTTTTTAATTAGAAACTACCATACTGGATGTTCCATTAAAATTTCTGTTTTAGGCCATCATTAGTCCATTAACATCTATAGTAAATTTATTGTTTAAAACTAGTATATTGTTCCTGGTAAATTTGAAACCTCTATAATATCACCCACACCATTTAGGTTGGTCATTTGCCTTTATCCTGTTTGAATTATTGTCAACAATTGGACCGATTATTTGAATATTACATGAGAATTCTTTTTAGGAATCCAGGAATTCCTGGACGTATATAAAAAATTTTCTGGATGAAACATATTCATTTATGCAAATCGTCGCTTTACGCTCTCTTTTTTTCACTTTTATCACGGTTTTAACAAATATTTTTTACTTTTCTCGTTTTTCTTGTTTAATTTCATTATTGTTTTTACACTTTATTTTTATTACCGTGATTGTTGGATATTGCCTGGGTACCTATTCTTTTCAGTTGCAACATTGCAGTGTATATACAGGGTGTCTCACAACGAATAGACGCTATCGATATCTTGGAAACTAATTTTTCAAAAATTTTGGAAACGTCACAACTGTCAAAATATCTTAGTTGTGTGGCCCCTATATATAATATACGTTTACTAAGAAGGTTTATTACATGTTAATAATATACAATTATTATTTCATTAAAGTTAAATGTATATTGTATACTATTTAACGACGTTTATAAAATGCTTTTAATGGAATGAGATTTTTTTTCAGGGAGCATTTTTCGACGTAAAAAAAAAAATTTTTAATTTTCCCAGTAGCGTCCATAAGGGATTTATCGTAATTATTATTTAATTAAAAAAAAGTGCACCACTGCATTTTCCTAAAATAAATTTTGTTAAGTCATCATTTCATACACGTTAATGCATTTCCTATTTTTTCCAGATTTTTTTGTGTATGATATTCCATTATTACACTATAAGATATATACGTGTATGAGAAGTAAATCGTATCCTACACAGTGGCATGTGATATGTGATATCGGGGTCATTTTATCACATATTTGAGGTGTAATGATCGAGTGTAAAGGCTACATACCTACTAATTCCTTGTCTATTTTTTTAAATGCCGAAATTTTCTTCCTCTTGTAAACAGAATCGTATACGATACACGTATATTTAACGATAATAATACATGATGCGTTGCTTGGGTTAGAGACATATCTGGGGTGTCCCAAAAGTATGGACACACCCAAAAATCTTGGAAAATATGGGCGCTAGAAAAAATCACTTCAACCTCATACCCGGACGTAAAATTTTCCGCTCTTTCAGAATCCGGTGTCAAAAATAGTCGTTCCCATTAAAAAAAATCGCTTTGACCCTCAAATAACCTTGAAGGTCAAGTTCAAGGTCACCGATTAATTCCCCAAAATTTTTGTATTTAAAGATTTTTTCTAGCGCCCATACTTCCCAAGATTGATGAGTGTGTCCATACTTTTGGGACACCCTGTATATAAGGAAAATGGCATTTCTTTTATAAAAAGGACACTTTTAAGACAAAAAAATCATAACTTTGGTTCTATGTGTGGTGGAACGTCGAAATTTGGCACGCACGTCAGCAACACATGTAGCTACCCTTGCCGGTAGATATTTTGCAAGAGGACCCTTAAGCCGAAGTTCTAACCCTTCAAAGTCCAAAAAAAATTATTATTCATCCCTTTTTAGAGAGCAGATTTGGGCATATGTGATCTCACAATAACCGAAGAGAGAAGTCGATTGATCGACTTCAGTGCCCCATTTATGAACCTGGGCATCGCGATTCTGCATAAGGAAATCGACCAGGAGGAGATTGACAACATGTACGCGTTCATGAGACCATTTTCCTGGACCGTATGGATCTACACCATCACACTCTTCCTTGTCCTTTCCATCGTTATACTCGTCATAGCTCGGTAAAGGGGTTTTCCTTCTCTGGAAATGTTCACATTTTCAAAAAACGCATTTTCCAGACTGGATCCCGACGACTGGGAAAACCCGCATCCGTGCAACCCGAACCCCGAAGAACTGGAAAACATTTGGGGCATCAAAAACTGTCTGTGGCTCACTCTGGGGTCGTTTATGACCCAAGGGTGTGACATTTTACCGAAGTGAGTTTGAAAAATTACGAGAATTTCGTTTTTTAATGGAAATTTCGGTTTTAGGGGCGTATGCTCGCGAATCGCCACCGCCATGTGGTGGTTCTTTTCCCTCATTATGACCAGCACTTACACGGCCAATTTGGCCGCTTTTCTTACTGCTTCCAAGCAAGAGGACTCGCCTATTAAGGACGTCGAAGGGCTGGCCAATCAGAATAAGGTCAAATATGGTAAGAAATTTCGAATAAGAGAGGGAGAAATTTAGGTTTTCGGGCCTTAAATCACAGTCGTTATTTTTTTTTATTAGCATGAGTTTAAATAGACACAAAGTCCATAAAAAAAAAACTTATAGCAACCTTAGTATAAAAAACAGGACCAGTAACTTGTCAAAACAAACTTGGCCACGACCTGGATAGCACCTAAGTCTAGATGCTTGGCTGCGACCCGATGGTTATTGGTTCAATTCTCGACCAAATCAGCACTTTTTCTCTTGTTAATTATTAAGAGAAATTAGTTGAGTTGAGAGGGGCAGTTTTATCCACTAAGGTCCAAGGGTCATTAAATCTGAATTGTTTTTGACGCATAAATAGTAACATCAAAATTTTCATTTGTTGCTGGACATTTTTGGGCATAGTTTGGGAACCGCTGGGAATATTTTCATAATTCTTTCACGTAAATATAGTGTGATTCTTTAGTATGATTTAGAGGGTAAAACCGTGACTCTAGGTTAAGTATTTCGTTAGTTAGAACACTTTTGGTAAAGGCATGTTTTGTGTCAAGTTTTTTAACAAATGTTCACTTTTAGGGGCAATATTCTTACGATATACGGAGAATGTTCTTACAAAAGATTTATCAAAAAAATGTGTGTCCATTTCTTAATATTTTCATATATGAACGATTTTTGTATCAGAAGTAGTTCATGAGTTAAAGGCATTATTGTCAACCAGGGTACAGGAGCCATCAAATTTGAAGTTTTTAAAAACATCAAGATTTTCATTTGTTGCTGGACATTTTTGGGCATACTTTGGGAACCGCCAGGAATATTTTCCTAATTCTTTTATATTAATATAAGGCATTCCTTGAGGATCGATTTGAGGGTAGAAACGTCGATCTAGGATAAATATTTCGTTAGTTAGGGCAGTTTTGGTTGGGGCTTGTTTTCTGTCATTTTTATAAGCAAATTTTCACTTTTCTTGTCAACATTTTACAGATATGCTAGGCATATTTTTACAAAAGTTTTATTGGTAGATTGGGCATATTTTTACCAACGTTTTTATATATGAACCATTCTTGTAACTCAAATAGTTCATGAATTACAGATATTTTTGTCAACGAAGGTTCAACGGCCATCAAATTTGAAGTTTTTGAAACATAAATTGCAACATCAAGATTTTCATTTGTTGCTGGACATTTTTGGGCATAGTTTGGGAACCGCTGGGAATATTTTCATAATTCTTTCACGTACATATAGTGTGATTCTTTAGTATGATTTAGAGGGTAAAACCGTGATTCTAGGTTAAGTATTTCGTTAGTTAGAACACTTTTGGTAAAGGCATGTTTTGTGTCAAGTTTTTGAACAAATGTTCACTTTTCGGGGCAATATTCTTACAATATACTGAGAATGTTCTTACAAAAGATTTATCAAAAAAATGTGTGTGCATTTCTAAGTAATTTCATATACGAACGATTTTTGTATCAGAAGTAGTTCACGAGTTAAAGGCATTATTGTCAACCAGGGTACAGGAGCCATCAAATTTGAAGTTTTTAAAAACATCAAGATTTTCATTTGTTGCTTTACATTTTTAGGCATAGTTTGGGAACCGCCAGGAATATTTTCCTAATTCTTTTATATTAATATAAGGCATTCCCTGAGGATCAATTTGAGGGTAGAAACGTCGATCTAGGATAAATATTTCGTTACTTAGGGCAGTTTTGGTTGGGGCTTGTTTTCTGTCATTTTTATAAGCAAATTTTCAATTTTCTTGGCAATATTTTACAGATATGCTAGGAATATTTTTACAAAAGTTTTATTAATAGATTGGGCATATTTTTACCAACGTTTTTATATATGAACCATTCTTGTAGCTCAAATAGTTCATGAATTACAGACATTTTTGTCAACGAAGGTTCAATGGCCATCAAAGTCGAAGTTTTTGAAACATAAATTGCAACATCAAGATTTTCATTTGTTGCTGGACATTTTTGGGCATAGTTTGGGAACCGCTGGGAATATTTTCATAATTCTTTCACGTGAATATAGTGTGATTCTTTAGTATGATTTAAAGGGTAAAACCGTGATTCTAGGTTAAGTATTTCGTTAGTTAGAACACTTTTGGTAAAGGCATGTTTTGTGTCAAGTTTTTGAACAAATTTTCACTTTTCGGGGCAATATTCTTACGATATACGGAGAATGTTCTTACAAAAGATTTATCAAAGAAATGTGTGTGCATTTCTAAATATTTTCATATACGAACGATTTTTGGATCTGAAGTAGTTCACGAGTTAAAGGCATTATTGTCAACCAGGGTACAGGAGCCATCAAATTTGAAGTTTTTAAAAACATCAAGATTTTCATTTGTTGCTGGACATTTTAAGGCATAGTTTGGGAACCGCTGGGAATATTTTCATAATTCTTTCACGTAAATATAGTGTGATTCTTTAGTATGATTTAGAGGGTAAAACCGTGATTTTAGGTTAAGTATTTCGTTAGTTAGAACACTTTTGGTAAAGGCATATTTTGTGTCAAGTTTTATAACAAATGTTCACTTTTCGGGGCAATATTCTTACGATATACTGAGGATGTTCTTACAAAAGATTTATCAAAATAATGTGTGTGCATTTCTAAATATTTTCATATACGAACGATTTTTGTATCTGAAGTAGTTCACGAGTTAAAGGCATTATTGTCAACCAGGGTACAGGAGCCATCAAATTTGAAGTTTTTAAAAACATCAAGATTTTCATTTGTTGCTGGACATTTTAAGGCATAGTTTGGGAACCGCTGGGAATATTTTCATAATTCTTTCACGTAAATATAGTGTGATTCTTTAGTATGATTTAGAGGGTAAAACCGTGATTCTAGGTTAAGTATTTCGTTAGTTAGAACACTTTTGGTAAAGGCATGTTTTGTGTCAAGTTTTTGAACAAATGTTCGCTTTTCGAGGCAATATTCTTAGGATATACGGAGAATGTTCTTACAAAAGATTTATCAAAAAAATGTGTGTGCATTTCTAAGTATTTTCATATACGAACGATTTTTGTATCTGAAGTAGTTCATGAGTTAAAGGCATTATTGTCAACCAGGGTACAGGAGCCATCAAATTTGAAGTTTTTAAAAACATCAGGATTTTCATTTGTTGCTAGACATTTTTGGGCATAGTTTTGGAACCGCTGGGAATATTTTCATAATTCTTTCACGTAAATATAGTGTGATTCTTTAGTATGATTTAGAGGGTAAAACCCTGATTTTAGGTTAAGTATTTCGTTAGTTACAACACTTTTGGTAGAGGCATGTTTTGTGTGAATTTTTTTAGTAAATTTTTATTTTTCATGACAATATTTTCACAGTATACCGGACGTAATCTAATAAGAGTTTTATAAAAAAATGCACGTGTATTTCTAAATATTTTCATATATGAACAGTTCTTGTAGCTCAAGTAGTTAATGAGTTAGAGACAATTTTGTCAACCACAACTCGAGGACCATCGAAGTTGTTTTTAAAATTGTCATAACTTGAGAACCTCCTGGAATAATTTCATAATTTTTCCACCTTAATATAGCGCAATTCCTGAAGATGGATTTGAGGGCAAAAACGTGGTCGTGAGTGAAATATGTATATTACGCAGAACGACTCTTATTAACAAATTCTCCATTAAATGGTGAAACTTTAGCGTTTGTTAAGGTACATTCACCAAATGTTCAAGAAGAACTGTTTTTTTTTTAAATAAGGTTTAATGCGTGGAGGTTCAACTCAATCGTTCTTCGAGCACTCGAACAACTCGCTGTACCAGAAAATGTGGGCCACCATGAAAAACGAAAATCCGAGCGTTTTCGAGGACAGCAACGACAAGGGGGTGGAGAGGGTGAAAAACACGAAACACGCCCTCTACGCGTTTCTTATGGAATCCGCCCAGATCGAGTACGAAATGAACCGCAGGTGCGACCTCAAGAAGGTCGGACTCTATCTGGATTCAAAGAGTTACGGAATCGGGATGCCTTTAGGTAAGACTAAATATTATTACATATAATTCGATCTTAATTTTATCTATAGAGCATATGCCAGATATTAATAAAAGGGGGATTCTGATCAGATAGCCAACTACAGGCCAATCTGTTCAATTTGCTCGAGGCTCATGTTTCCATTGATCAGCATGGTTTTCTTAGAGGTCGATCTTGCATTACTGTATTACATTCATGCCTAATTCTGGTTTTCAACTTCTTGAAACACATAACTTTGAATCTCAAATATCCCTATAAGAAAAAATCTAATGGAGTTAGATCGGGAGGTCTAGGCGGCTATTCAAGAGGACCCCTTCCAGTACTTCTAGAAATATATTATCTAGATTATTTCGAACAGGAGGTGCAAAATGGAGAGGGGCAAACCATAGGGGTAGCACCCTTTTGCTAAATAATTATGCATTATTGTATCTGCAGGGGCTGTCTATAGACACAAGGTGAACGCGGCCATCTTGACCCTACGCGAAACTGGCAAAATACTGGAACTAAAAGAAAAATGGTGGAAATCCGAGAGCGGACACACGTGCGACGAAGGTCCGGGGGATGACAATAACGAGGCCTTAACCCTCGCGAATGTCGGGGGCGTTTTCATCGTTCTGGGGGCCGGTTTGGGTCTCGCATTCCTCTTGGCCATCATCGAGTTCTTATGGAACGTGCACAGCATATCGGTGGACGAGCATGTAAGCATGAACATGTGAACATGTAGACATTTTCTATAATGAGACTTTTTAGATGACCTACATGGAGGCCCTCAAGTGCGAATTGAAGTTCGCGTGCAACATCACGGTGACGAAGAAGGCGGCGAAACCGGTAATATCGGAGTCCTCTTCCTCCTCCTCCGGAAGAGATAAGAGTGTCTCCAAGACCATTTTGGCGGGAGCAGGCTCGTTTTTGAATATAAATGCCAGTGTGCTTAACAGATTAGGCCACTTAAGGGACTTGGAATCTTGCGAGTGATTATGTTAAAGAATTGTGCCTATAGGTTCAAAAAATTAATAAAATTATTCAAGCTTTCATTGGCATTTTTGTTACACCCTTTTTATTGGAATATTTAGCCACAAAGGTTCGAAAAACAGTCATTTTTCGACCTCGTTTTTGAGGCCATAAATGGGCATCAAAAATGCGATATCTCAGCTTCTATAAGAGCTACGACTTTGCGGATGGTCTCGTTGGATTCAGAACGACGAAACTAAGACAAAACCGTTGGAATTTTCCAGATCGGACCCATAGAAGCCGAGATATCGACCTCCAAAGTTAGGGTTTTTTCGTTTTTCGGGTATACCCCCCCGTTTGGATTTTTTTCAGGAAAATTTTTTTTTTTCGAAATTTAACTAACTATACCAACGCATTCTTTAGACCTCCTACGTTACGAAAACACCGGGTTATAACGAGATTCGAGCAGAACTAACTGAATGACAGCACTTTGAAAATACGGAAAACAGTCATTTTTCGACCTCGTTTTTGAGGCCAAAAATGGGCATCAAAAATGCCATATCTCAGCTTCTATAAGAGCTACGACATTGCGGGTGGTCTCGTTGGATTCAGAACGACGAAACTAAGACAAAACCGTTGGAATTTTCCAGATCGGACCCATAGAAGCCGAGATATCGACCTCCAAAGTTAGGGTTTTTTCGTTTTTCGGGTATACCCCCCCGTTTGGATTTTTTTCAGGAAAATTTTTTTTTTTCGAAATTTAACTAACTATACCAACGCATTCTTTAGACCTCCTACGTTACGAAAACACCGGGTTATAACGAGATTCGAGCAGAACTAACTGAATGACAGCACTTTGAAAATTCGGAAAAAGTCATTTTTCGACCTCGTTTTTGAGGCCAAAAATGGGCATCAAAAATGCCATATCTCAGCTTCTATAAGAGCTACGACCTTGCGGATGGTCTCGTTGGATTCAGAACGACGAAACTAAGACAAAACCGTTGGAATTTTCCAGATCGGACCCATAGAAGCCAAGATATCGACCTCCAAAGTTAGGGTTTTTTCGTTTTTCGGGTATACCCCCCCGTTTGGATTTTTTTCAGGAAAATTTTTTTTTTTCGAAATTTAACTAACTATACCAACGCATTCTTTAGACCTCCTACGTTACGAAAACACCGGGTTATAACGAGATTCGAGCAGAACTAACTGAATGACAGCACTTTGAAAATTCGGAAAAAGTCATTTTTCGACCTCGTTTTTGAGGCCAAAAATGGGCATCAAAAATGCCATATCTCAGCTTCTATAAGAGCTACGACATTGCGGGTGGTCTCGTTGGATTCAGAACGACGAAACTAAGACAAAACCGTTGGAATTTTCCAGATCGGACCCATAGAAGCCGAGATATCGACCTCCAAAGTTAGGGTTTTTTCGTTTTTCGGGTATACCCCCCCGTTTGGATTTTTTTCAGGAAAATTTTTTTTTTTCGAAATTTAACTAACTATACCAACGCATTCTTTAGATCACCTACATTACGAAAACACCGGGTTATAACGAGATTCGAGCAGAACTAACTGAATGACAGCACTTTGAAAATTCGGAAAAAGTCATTTTTCGACCTCGTTTTTGAGGCCAAAAATGGGCATCAAAAATGCCATATCTCAGCTTCTATAAGAGCTACGACATTGCGGGTGGTCTCGTTGGATTCAGAACGACGAAACTAAGACAAAACCGTTGGAATTTTCCAGATCGGACCCATAGAAGCCGAGATATCGACCTCCAAAGTTAGGGTTTTTTCGTTTTTCGGGTATACCCCCCCGTTTGGATTTTTTTCAGGAAAATTTTTTTTTTTCGAATTTGAACTAACTATACCAGCGTCTTCTTTAGACCTCCTACGTTACGAAAACACCGGGTTATAACGAGATTCTAGCAGAACTAACTGAATGACAGCACTTTGAAAATTCGGAAAAAGTCATTTTTCGACCTCGTTTTTGAGGCCAAAAATGGGCATCAAAAATGCCATATCTCAGCTTCTATAAGAGCTACGACATTGCGGGTGGTCTCGTTGGATTCAGAACGACGAAACTAAGACAAAACCGTTGGAATTTTCCAGATCGGACCCATAGAAGCCGAGATATCGACCTCCAAAGTTAGGGTTTTTTCGTTTTTCGGGTATACCCCCCCGTTTGGATTTTTTTCAGGAAAATTTTTTTTTTTCGAAATTTAACTAACTATACCAACGCATTCTTTAGATCACCTACATTACGAAAACACCGGGTTATAACGAGATTCGAGCAGAACTAACTGAATGACAGCACTTTGAAAATTCGGAAAAAGTCATTTTTCGACCTCGTTTTTGAGGCCAAAAATGGGCATCAAAAATGCCATATCTCAGCTTCTATAAGAGCTACGACCTTGCGGATGGTCTCGTTGGATTCAGAACGACGAAACTAAGACAAAACCGTTGGAATTTTCCAGATCGGACCCATAGAAGCCAAGATATCGACCTCCAAAGTTAGGGTTTTTTCGTTTTTCGGGTATACCCCCCCTTTTGGATTTTTTTCAGGAAAATTTTTTTTTTTCGAAATTTAACTAACTATACCAACGCATTCTTTAGATCACCTACATTACGAAAACACCGGGTTATAACGAGATTCGAGCAGAACTAACTGAATGACAGCACTTTGAAAATTCGGAAAAAGTCATTTTTCGACCTCGTTTTTGAGGCCAAAAATGGGCATCAAAAATGCCATATCTCAGCTTCTATAAGAGCTACGACCTTGCGGATGGTCTCGTTGGATTCAGAACGACGAAACTAAGACAAAACCGTTGGAATTTTCCAGATCGGACCCATAGAAGCCGAGATATCGACCTCCAAAGTTAGGGTTTTTTCGTTTTTCGGGTATACCCCCCCGTTTGGATTTTTTTCAGGAAAATTTTTTTTTTTCGAATTTGAACTAACTATACCAGCGTCTTCTTTAGACCTCCTACGTTACGAAAACACCGGGTTATAACGAGATTCTAGCAGAACTAACTGAATGACAGCACTTTGAAAATTCGGAAAAAGTCATTTTTCGACCTCGTTTTTGAGGCCAAAAATGGGCATCAAAAATGCCATATCTCAGCTTCTATAAGAGCTACGACATTGCGGGTGGTCTCGTTGGATTCAGAACGACGAAACTAAGACAAAACCGTTGGAATTTTCCAGATCGGACCCATAGAAGCCGAGATATCGACCTCCAAAGTTAGGGTTTTTTCGTTTTTCGGGTATACCCCCCCGTTTGGATTTTTTTCAGGAAAATTTTTTTTTTCGAAATTGAACAAACTATACCAACGCATTCTTTAGATCAACTACATTACGAAAACACCGGGTTATAATGAGATTCGAGCAGAACTAACTGAATGACAGCACTTTGAAAATTCGGAAAACCGTCATTTTTCGACCTCGTTTTTGAGGCCAAAAATGGGCATCAAAAATGCGATATCTCAGCTTCTATAAGAGCTACGACCTTGCGGATGGTCTCGTTGGATTCAGAAAGACGAAACTAAGACAAAACCGTTGGAATTTTCCAGATCGGACCCATAGAAGCCGAGATATCAACCTCCAAAGTTAGGGTTTTTTCGTTTTTCGGGTATACCCCCCCGTATCGATTTTTTCACCGAAAATTGATTTTTTTCGAAATTGAACTAACTATACCAACGCCTTCTTTGGACCACCTACATTACGAAAACACCGGGTTATAATGAGATTCGAGCAGAACTAACTGAATGACAGCACTTTGAAAATTCGGAAAAAGTCATTTTTCGACCTCGTTTTTGAGGCCAAAAATGGGCATCAAAAATGCCATATCTCAGCTTCTATAAGAGCTACGACCTTGCGGATGGTCTCGTTGGATTCAGAAAGACGAAACTAAGAGAAAACCGTTGGAATTTTCCAGATCGGACCCATAGAAGCCGAGATATCGACCTCCAAAGTTAGGTTTTTTTCGTTTTTCGGGTATACCCCCCCGTTTGGATTTTTTTCAGGAAAATTTTTTTTTTTCGAATTTGAACTAACTATACCAGCGTCTTCTTTAGACCTCCTACGTTACGAAAACACCGGGTTATAACGAGATTCTAGCAGAACTAACTGAATGACAGCACTTTGAAAATTCGGAAAAAGTCATTTTTCGACCTCGTTTTTGAGGCCAAAAATGGGCATCAAAAATGCCATATCTCAGCTTCTATAAGAGCTACGACCTTGCGGATGGTCTCGTTGGATTCAGAACGACGAAACTAAGACAAAACCGTTGGAATTTTCCAGATCGGACCCATAGAAGCCGAGATATCGACCTCCAAAGTTAGGTTTTTTTCGTTTTTTCGGGTATACCCCCCCGTTTGGATTTTTTTCAGGAAAATTTTTTTTTTTCGAATTTGAACTAACTATACCAGCGTCTTCTTTAGACCTCCTACGTTACGAAAACACCGGGTTATAACGAGATTCTAGCAGAACTAACTGAATGACAGCACTTTGAAAATTCGGAAAAAGTCATTTTTCGACCTCGTTTTTGAGGCCAAAAATGGGCATCAAAAATGCCATATCTCAGCTTCTATAAGAGCTACGACCTTGCGGATGGTCTCGTTGGATTCAGAACGACGAAACTAAGACAAAACCGTTGGAATTTTCCAGATCGGACCCATAGAAGCCGAGATATCGACCTCCAAAGTTAGGTTTTTTTCGTTTTTCGGGTATACCCCCCCGTTTGGATTTTTTTCAGGAAAATTTTTTTTTTTCGAATTTGAACTAACTATACCAGCGTCTTCTTTAGACCTCCTACGTTACGAAAACACCGGGTTATAACGAGATTCTAGCAGAACTAACTGAATGACAGCACTTTGAAAATTCGGAAAAAGTCATTTTTCGACCTCGTTTTTGAGGCCAAAAATGGGCATCAAAAATGCCATATCTCAGCTTCTATAAGAGCTACGACCTTGCGGATGGTCTCGTTGGATTCAGAACGACGAAACTAAGACAAAACCGTTGGAATTTTCCAGATCGGACCCATAGAAGCCGAGATATCGACCTCCAAAGTTAGGGATTTTTCGTTTTTCGGGTATACCCCCCCGTTTGGATTTTTTTCAGGAAAATTTTTTTTTTTCGAAATTTAACTAACTATACCAACGCATTCTTTAGATCACCTACATTACGAAAACACCGGGTTATAATGAGATTCGAGCAGAACTAACTGAATGACAGCACTTTGAAAATTCGGAAAACAGTCATTTTTCGACCTCGTTTTTGAGGCCAAAAATGGGCATCAAAAATGCCATATCTCAGCTTCTATAAGAGCTACGACCTTGCGGATGGTCTCGTTGGATTCAGAACGACGAAACTAAGACAAAACCGTTGGAATTTTCCAGATCGGACCCATAGAAGCCGAGATATCGACCTCCAAAGTTAGGGTTTTTTCGTTTTTCGGGTATACCCCCCCGTTTGGATTTTTTTCAGGAAAATTTTTTTTTTTCGAATTTGAACTAACTATACCAGCGTCTTCTTTAGACCTCCTACGTTACGAAAACACCGGGTTATAACGAGATTCGAGCAGAACTAACTGAATGACAGCACTTTGAAAATTCAGTAAACAGTCATTTTTCGACCTCGTTTTTGAGGCCAAAAATGGGCATCAAAAATGCCATATCTCAGCTTCTATAAGAGCTACGACCTTGCGGATGGTCTCGTTGGATTCAGAAAGACGAAACTAAGAGAAAACCGTTGGAATTTTCCAGATCGGACCCATAGAAGCCGAGATATCGACCTCCAAAGTTAGGTTTTTTTCGTTTTTCGGGTATACCCCCCCGTTTGGATTTTTTTCAGGAAAATTTTTTTTTTTTCGAATTTGAACTAACTATACCAGCGTCTTCTTTAGACCTCCTACGTTACGAAAACACCGGGTTATAACGAGATTCTAGCAGAACTAACTGAATGACAGCACTTTGAAAATTCGGAAAAAGTCATTTTTCGACCTCGTTTTTGAGGCCAAAAATGGGCATCAAAAATGCCATATCTCAGCTTCTATAAGAGCTACGACATTGCGGGTGGTCTCGTTGGATTCAGAACGACGAAACTAAGACAAAACCGTTGGAATTTTCCAGATCGGACCCATAGAAGCCGAGATATCGACCTCCAAAGTTAGGGTTTTTTCGTTTTTCGGGTATACCCCCCCGTTTGGATTTTTTTCAGGAAAATTTTTTTTTTCGAAATTGAACAAACTATACCAACGCATTCTTTAGATCAACTACATTACGAAAACACCGGGTTATAATGAGATTCGAGCAGAACTAACTGAATGACAGCACTTTGAAAATTCGGAAAACCGTCATTTTTCGACCTCGTTTTTGAGGCCAAAAATGGGCATCAAAAATGCGATATCTCAGCTTCTATAAGAGCTACGACCTTGCGGATGGTCTCGTTGGATTCAGAAAGACGAAACTAAGACAAAACCGTTGGAATTTTCCAGATCGGACCCATAGAAGCCGAGATATCAACCTCCAAAGTTAGGGTTTTTTCGTTTTTCGGGTATACCCCCCCGTATCGATTTTTTCACCGAAAATTGATTTTTTTCGAAATTGAACTAACTATACCAACGCCTTCTTTGGACCACCTACATTACGAAAACACCGGGTTATAATGAGATTCGAGCAGAACTAACTGAATGACAGCACTTTGAAAATTCGGAAAAAGTCATTTTTCGACCTCGTTTTTGAGGCCAAAAATGGGCATCAAAAATGCCATATCTCAGTTTCTATAAGAGCTACGACCTTGCGGATGGTCTCGTTGGATTCAGAAAGACGAAACTAAGAGAAAACCGTTGGAATTTTCCAGATCGGACCCATAGAAGCCGAGATATCGACCTCCAAAGTTAGGTTTTTTTCGTTTTTCGGGTATACCCCCCCGTTTGGATTTTTTTCAGGAAAATTTTTTTTTTTCGAATTTGAACTAACTATACCAGCGTCTTCTTTAGACCTCCTACGTTACGAAAACACCGGGTTATAACGAGATTCTAGCAGAACTAACTGAATGACAGCACTTTGAAAATTCGGAAAAAGTCATTTTTCGACCTCGTTTTTGAGGCCAAAAATGGGCATCAAAAATGCCATATCTCAGCTTCTATAAGAGCTACGACCTTGCGGATGGTCTCGTTGGATTCAGAACGACGAAACTAAGACAAAACCGTTGGAATTTTCCAGATCGGACCCATAGAAGCCGAGATATCGACCTCCAAAGTTAGGTTTTTTTCGTTTTTCGGGTATACCCCCCCGTTTGGATTTTTTTCAGGAAAATTTTTTTTTTTCGAATTTGAACTAACTATACCAGCGTCTTCTTTAGACCTCCTACGTTACGAAAACACCGGGTTATAACGAGATTCTAGCAGAACTAACTGAATGACAGCACTTTGAAAATTCGGAAAAAGTCATTTTTCGACCTCGTTTTTGAGGCCAAAAATGGGCATCAAAAATGCCATATCTCAGCTTCTATAAGAGCTACGACCTTGCGGATGGTCTCGTTGGATTCAGAACGACGAAACTAAGACAAAACCGTTGGAATTTTCCAGATCGGACCCATAGAAGCCGAGATATCGACCTCCAAAGTTAGGTTTTTTTCGTTTTTCGGGTATACCCCCCCGTTTGGATTTTTTTCAGGAAAATTTTTTTTTTTCGAATTTGAACTAACTATACCAGCGTCTTCTTTAGACCTCCTACGTTACGAAAACACCGGGTTATAACGAGATTCTAGCAGAACTAACTGAATGACAGCACTTTGAAAATTCGGAAAAAGTCATTTTTCGACCTCGTTTTTGAGGCCAAAAATGGGCATCAAAAATGCCATATCTCAGCTTCTATAAGAGCTACGACCTTGCGGATGGTCTCGTTGGATTCAGAACGACGAAACTAAGACAAAACCGTTGGAATTTTCCAGATCGGACCCATAGAAGCCGAGATATCGACCTCCAAAGTTAGGGATTTTTCGTTTTTCGGGTATACCCCCCCGTTTGGATTTTTTTCAGGAAAATTTTTTTTTTTCGAAATTTAACTAACTATACCAACGCATTCTTTAGATCACCTACATTACGAAAACACCGGGTTATAATGAGATTCGAGCAGAACTAACTGAATGACAGCACTTTGAAAATTCGGAAAACAGTCATTTTTCGACCTCGTTTTTGAGGCCAAAAATGGGCATCAAAAATGCCATATCTCAGCTTCTATAAGAGCTACGACCTTGCGGATGGTCTCGTTGGATTCAGAACGACGAAACTAAGACAAAACCGTTGGAATTTTCCAGATCGGACCCATAGAAGCCGAGATATCGACCTCCAAAGTTAGGGTTTTTTCGTTTTTCGGGTATACCCCCCCGTTTGGATTTTTTTCAGGAAAATTTTTTTTTTTCGAATTTGAACTAACTATACCAGCGTCTTCTTTAGACCTCCTACGTTACGAAAACACCGGGTTATAACGAGATTCGAGCAGAACTAACTGAATGACAGCACTTTGAAAATTCAGTAAACAGTCATTTTTCGACCTCGTTTTTGAGGCCAAAAATGGGCATCAAAAATGCCATATCTCAGCTTCTATAAGAGCTACGACCTTGCGGATGGTCTCGTTGGATTCAGAAAGACGAAACTAAGAGAAAACCGTTGGAATTTTCCAGATCGGACCCATAGAAGCCGAGATATCGACCTCCAAAGTTAGGTTTTTTTCGTTTTTCGGGTATACCCCCCCGTTTGGATTTTTTTCAGGAAAATTTTTTTTTTTCGAATTTGAACTAACTATACCAGCGTCTTCTTTAGACCTCCTACGTTACGAAAACACCGGGTTATAACGAGATTCTAGCAGAACTAACTGAATGACAGCACTTTGAAAATTCGGAAAAAGTCATTTTTCGACCTCGTTTTTGAGGCCAAAAATGGGCATCAAAAATGCCATATCTCAGCTTCTATAAGAACTACGACCTTGCGGATGGTCTCGTTGGATTCAGAACGACGAAACTAAGACAAAACCGTTGGAATTTTCCAGATCGGACCCATAGAAGCCGAGATATCGACCTCCAAAGTTAGGTTTTTTTCGTTTTTCGGGTATACCCCCCCGTTTGGATTTTTTTCAGGAAAATTTTTTTTTTTCGAATTTGAACTAACTATACCAGCGTCTTCTTTAGACCTCCTACGTTACGAAAACACCGGGTTATAACGAGATTCGAGCAGAACTAACTGAATGACAGCACTTTGAAAATTCGGAAAAAGTCATTTTTCGACCTCGTTTTTGAGGCCAAAAATGGGCATCAAAAATGCCATATCTCAGCTTCTATAAGAGCTACGACCTTGCGGATGGTCTCGTTGGATTCAGAACGACGAAACTAAGACAAAACCGTTGGAATTTTCCAGATCGGACCCATAGAAGCCGAGATATCGACCTCCAAAGTTAGGGTTTTTTCGTTTTTCGGGTATACCCCCCCGTTTGGATTTTTTTCAGGAAAATTTTTTTTTTTCGAAATTTAACTAACTATACCAACGCTTTCTTTAGATCACCTACATTACGAAAACACCGGGTTATAATGAGATTCGAGCAGAACTAACTGAATGACAGCACTTTGAAATTCGGAAAACAGTCATTTTTCGACCTCATTTTTGAGGCCAAAAATGGGCATCAAAAATGCCATATCTCAGCTTCTATAAGAGCTACGACCTTGCGGATGGTCTCGTTGGATTCAGAACGACGAAACTAAGACAAAACCGTTGGAATTTTCCAGATCGGACCCATAGAAGCCGAGATATCGACCTCCAAAGTTAGGTTTTTTTCGTTTTTCGGGTATACCCCCCCGTTTGGATTTTTTTCAGGAAAATTTTTTTTTTTCGAATTTGAACTAACTATACCAGCGTCTTCTTTAGACCTCCTACGTTACGAAAACACCGGGTTATAACGAGATTCTAGCAGAACTAACTGAATGACAGCACTTTGAAAATTCGGAAAAAGTCATTTTTCGACCTCGTTTTTGAGGCCAAAAATGGGCATCAAAAATGCCATATCTCAGCTTCTATAAGAGCTACGACCTTGCGGATGGTCTCGTTGGATTCAGAACGACGAAACTAAGACAAAACCGTTGGAATTTTCCAGATCGGACCCATAGAAGCCGAGATATCGACCTCCAAAGTTAGGTTTTTTTCGTTTTTCGGGTATACCCCCCCGTTTGGATTTTTTTCAGGAAAATTTTTTTTTTTCGAATTTGAACTAACTATACCAGCGTCTTCTTTAGACCTCCTACGTTACGAAAACACCGGGTTATAACGAGATTCTAGCAGAACTAACTGAATGACAGCACTTTGAAAATTCGGAAAAAGTCATTTTTCGACCTCGTTTTTGAGGCCAAAAATGGGCATCAAAAATGCCGTATCTCAGCTTCTATAAGAGCTACGACCTTGCGGATGGTCTCGTTGGATTCAGAACGACGAAACTAAGACAAAACCGTTGGAATTTTCCAGATCGGACCCATAGAAGCCGAGATATCGACCTCCAAAGTTAGGGTTTTTTCGTTTTTCGGGTATACCCCCCCGTTTGGATTTTTTTCAGGAAAATTTTTTTTTTTCGAAATTTAACTAACTATACCAACGCTTTCTTTAGATCACCTACATTACGAAAACACCGGGTTATAATGAGATTCGAGCAGAACTAACTGAATGACAGCACTTTGAAATTCGGAAAACAGTCATTTTTCGACCTCATTTTTGAGGCCAAAAATGGGCATCAAAAATGCCATATCTCAGCTTCTATAAGAGCTACGACCTTGCGGATGGTCTCGTTGGATTCAGAACGACGAAACTAAGACAAAACCGTTGGAATTTTCCAGATCGGACCCATAGAAGCCGAGATATCGACCTCCAAAGTTAGGGTTTTTTCGTTTTTCGGGTATACCCCCCCGTTTGGATTTTTTTCAGGAAAATTTTTTTTTTTCGAATTTGAACTAACTATACCAGCGTCTTCTTTAGACCTCCTACGTTACGAAAACACCGGGTTATAACGAGATTCGAGCAGAACTAACTGAATGACAGCACTTTGAAAATTCGGAAAAAGTCATTTTTCGACCTCGTTTTTGAGGCCAAAAATGGGCATCAAAAATGCCATATCTCAGCTTCTATAAGAGCTACGACCTTGCGGATGGTCTCGTTGGATTCAGAACGACGAAACTAAGACAAAACCGTTGGAATTTTCCAGATCGGACCCATAGAAGCCGAGATATCGACCTCCAAAGTTAGGGTTTTTTCGTTTTTCGGGTATACCCCCCCGTTTGGATTTTTTTCGGGAAAATTTTTTTTTTTCGAATTTGAACTAACTATACCAACGCATTCTTTAGATCACCTACGTTACGAAAACACCGGGTTATAATGAGATTCGAGCAGAACTAACTGAATGACAGCACTTTGAAAATTCGGAAAAAATCATTTTTCGACCTCGTTTTTGAGGCCAAAAATGGGCATCAAAAATGCCATATCTTAGCTTCTATAAGAGCTACGACCTTGCGGATGGTCTCGTTGGATTCAGAACGACGAAACTAAGACAAGACCGTTGGAATTTTCCAGATCGGACCCATAGAAGCCGAGATATCGACCTCCAAAGTTAGGGTTTTTTCGTTTTTCGGGTATACCCCCCCGTTTGGATTTTTTTCAGGAAAATTTTTTTTTTTCGAAATTTAACTAACTATACCAACGCCTTCTTTAGATCACCTACATTACGAAAACACCGGGTTATAATGAGATTCGAGCAGAACTAACTGAATGACAGCACTTTGAAAATTCGGAAAACAGTCATTTTTCGACCTCGTTTTTGAGGCCAAAAATGGGCATCAAAAATGCCATATCTCAGCTTCTATAAGAGCTACGACCTTGCGGATGGTCTCGTTGGATTCAGAACGACGAAACTAAGACAAAACCGTTGGAATTTTCACGATAGCTCCCATAGAAGCCGAGATATCGGTCTTCAAAGTTTGGGTTTTTTTCATTTTTCGGGTATTGGAGTACATTAACTCATTTAGTTAAAGAATTTCATTTTAGCCTGATCAATATCTGATGCTAACACCTAATCAAGAAGTAACCTTTATGATTAGGTATTTGCTATGAATATTGCCATTAAATACTTACATGAAAATGAAATTTGAATCTTCCCGCCTTTCTAACATTATGATTGGTCCAGTTAGTTACGTCAAACTGTCTGGTTAGTTACAGTAGGTTCCGTTGCCAAGGGAGAGAAGACGCCAGCAGATTTGTCACATAATTACAATTTTAATCTTCCTTATGCTGTGGATTTGTCAGAAGAATTTCGATCTGTTTGTATGCAACCACCAGCACTTATATTTTTATGCTCTGCGCTTCTTAGTTCGTCTGGTACCTTATAGATGCCGAGACCGAATGGGATATGCGACAGAGCAAAGAAAATGCGGCAACGTCGCATCAATTCTTCACCTAGACTATCTCCGTCTTAACTTATCTCTCTCTCTCTCTTTCCCACGCTTCACATTCCGGAACGACGGTGGCGCCATCTTGACGGGGCCGTTCGGCGGGGCGATTTTGCGCCGTTCAGTCGTGAAAACCTCGACCTCGAGCACGTCGTCGTCGGGCTTTCGTGTGTTGTTTAAGTGCGTGTCGACGGTGAATTTCTGTGTTCCGATTAATTTTCCGGATTTGCACCGAACCAGGTAAGTGCACTTAACGTTTGTCACTAAAAGTTGCGTTTCTTTCGTGTCCCACGCCCGTTTTCCGAAGAAATTCCGTTAAAATCCGCGTAGTTTTACCCGAAAATTCGACCAGGGATTTTTTGCCGGTCGCATGTTTTACTTATACTGTAACCTACCAGAGGAGTGGTTTAATTTAATTGGAAGTCCTTAGGGCATATTGTGTTTCCTGGTATAATCAGTTTTATAGTTACTTTTTTTGTAATAATAATTGGGAACATGGTAGTTACTCATCGGGCGGTAACAATTGATAATGACAAGGGAACAAAGAGTAGGTAGTTGCAATTTTAGCATACCTACTTATGTGCGGCGACAAATCGCGGTCGTTTCTGCGAAATGATTAAAATTACAAAACGCGAAGATATAAGAGGCTCCTCCGGTACCATCGTGGAAGTGGTTGTTGTTGCATGCATGGGGGCAAAGGAAGAATTCTTTAATTAAAGGCAAAAGGCAAGGACGGCGGCAGCTGCACGAATCAGTGGCGCAGAAAAGGGACTTGTTCGATACTTTAAGGGGTTTTATTTGCTCTGTTTTACTAATAAATAGATTTAGGTTGATTCTTGGGGAAGTTTTAAGAAAAACACTTTATATGAACGTATGTCCTAATTTTTGAGATACCGGGTGGTCAAGATTGAAGAAAAATATATACATACAGGTTTTTTTTAAATATCAGTGAAACCCCTGTAGTAATGTTTGGTTTTTATGCACCAAAAGGCATTTTCTGAGGCTCACTATTTTTTTTTATTTGTATCAGTGACGTTCGTGTAAATATTTTTGATGACAAATATGGTACACCACTGTTTACTTAACCTTTCAAATAAGGTCTTAACCTATAAATAATTGTTGGTTAAGTGTCAGTTCTTGCCTCCTTTAAAGTAGAAACTGTTTTGTGAAAAAACGCAGAAATGACCCATTTATTGCATTTTATTTATAGTCTAGCTAACTGAAATTAATTTATTTATTTATTTATTGAATAACAGTATCAACAGCCATAGAGGCCAATTAGAGATACCACCTATAATATGGACTTACTACTCTAATAAAATAAAATCTGAATAAATGTATAATGCACCTAATAAAATATTTAAGTATTTACAACAACCCACAATTGAAGAGCTAAGTGGATAAAGGTGTTAAGCAGCAAAAGTAAATATTTGAGCAAATCGATTTTAAAAATTTAGAATTTATAGTCTATGGAACTTTGTTGTTTTAAAAGTCATAATTTCTAAATTTAAAACAGACAGTGGCATATTTTATTTTATTTATTTATTTATTTATCAACGTATATAACATTTCAAGTACTTATTAATAATTAACAGTAGTCTTAAGTAAAAACTATAATACTGTGCTAAACCTAATCCAAAGAGTGGGAGTAGGGCACTATCCCAAGATAGTTGCCCTAGCTGACGACTTAAATTTATTTAAAGATGTACTGAAAAAATCAAGATCTTTTGCAAATCTATTCACTGTAGAAGCTATTCTATTTATAGGACTATTTAGTAGATAGGATGTTCTGCAAAAGGGAATGTGGAGAAGCGCCTGACCTCGTGTTGTGTAAGAAGATACATGCAAAGAGAAAAGGACTTCTAACAATACCATTCAGAACCTTAAACGCAAAGCAAACATCAAAGAACTGCCTTCTACTTGATAAGGAGTTTATGCTCAGGTAGGACATGGTCTCTGAACAGGTAAGATCCAGGCCTGACTTCATAAGAGAATATCTGGCAAACCTGATAAACTTGTGCTGGATATTTTCAAGCCTCTCAATGTGAATCAGAAAATGAGGTGACCAAACAATATTGGAGAATTCGAGAAGAGATCTCACCAGGCAAATATATAGTGTCTTCAATGCTGACACATTAGTAAAGTCTTTGCAAGATCTTTTGATAAAACCAAGCAGTTTATTAGCTCTATTTACAGTATTTTTGAAGTGGTGGGAGAAAGTAAGACTCGGGTCCAGAAAGACACCCAAATCCTTGACTGAGTCAAGCTCCTTCAAGGGGATACCATCAATAACATATTGACAAGGAGGGGAGACCCTTAAACGAGTAAACCTCATAAACCCACATTTCTTAACATTCAATGACATTTCATTCGACTTACACCAGGAAAACACTCTGTTTATATCTCTCTGAAGCACCAACTGATCCTGAGAGGAGGAAATCCGCCGAAAAATTTTCAAATCATCAGCGAAGAGCAAAAACTTAGACTCCAGTAGGGAGCCGAGGTGATTGATAAAGAGACTGAATAACAATTGTCCCAAATGGGACCCCTGAAGTTGTCAAAAATGGGTTGGACAAAAAACCACCAATTTTAACACGCTGCTCTCTATCCATCAGATAAGACTTGATCCAAAGTAAAAGAGATCCGCTGATGCCGAGATCTGAAATATGAGAGATAAGAATATTATGGTTGACCCTATCGAAGGCCTTACTAAAGTCCGTGTATATCGCATGTGTTTCATTACCGTCGGCAAAAGATTTGAAGATATAGTTGCTAAAAACAAACAAGTTTGTATCCACAGAACGAACATGCTGTTGATCTCCAATTATTTCCTGAAATGTGCCAGATAGAACCACCTCTACACAGTGCTCGAACAGCTTAGGAATTGCAGAGAGGATACTAATGGGACGATAGTTAGTTATGTCACTTTTATTCCCAGATTTATAAATAGGACATACATGAGATAGCTTCCAGTTCTCTGGAAAAGTTCCAGAAGTTAGGGACAAATTGAAAATATGAAAAAGCGGAAGGAAAAGGGAATGGCTGCATTCTTTCAAAAGCCTGTTTGGAATTCCATCGGGACCCGCTCCCTTTCTGCTGTCCAGTTTAGCTAATGCTGTTTCAATTGTAGTAGCACTAAGGAACACGTGGTTGATATGGTTAAATTTACATGAGGTATCGAGACCGTCAGAGGCATTAGAAGGGTTAGTATTCTTGTTAAATACAGATAAAAAGTGGGTGGCAAAGAGATTTACAATAGAGATACCAGTATCGGCCCTGAGATCATGAAGGAACATCTCATCTGGAACGGTAGAATCGCTTTGATTGGACTGAAGTCTTACAAATATATATTGTACTTCATATTATTAAAGAAATACAAAAAAAAATCAGAAGTTTTTAAAATATTTACTTTTTTTTGTACTTTATTCACTACATTACTGTCGATAATTTGTTGGTTGATAAATGGATAACGGTAGTAAGAAAATATTTGACGATTACAGATGCAACAATCAACTAATAAAAGGACAGTAATTTTGTCAAACCAGACATTAACTAAAATTTGTTGTACTCGTCACCTTCATTCAGCTCACACTTGTTATTTTACTTACTCACTGAATGTGGATAACGGTACTTAGTACAAGAAATGTATACCCAAAACAGTTTATTTTAAAAATGCGTTGATTATGTTTATGTTAAAAAAACTATCGATATGAAAAAGGCAAATATTTTATTGTTCTTTGTTGCCAACACAAAAAATAAAAGCACAAAACAAAAAAATTGTTTTATTTTTTCTTCCCGTGGCATAAGTTCTTCCTTCTCAATGACATTTTCGTAGAAATATCTGTACTCTTGTTCAAACACCAATTGCTCCTGTATATTTTCAATTTTTTCCTTATACAGCTGATCAAGTTTTCCTGCTCGGGGAAGTCGTATAGTGTGGGGTCTGCTTCATATTGGTGCTTCATTATACACACTTCTTCTTCATAATAACCAAATCTTTCAACTTTGGTCCATTTTACTGCATCTCTAAATTGAACTTTTTCATTTAAGTGTGTTTATTTTTCTGTTTACCACTCTTTGCTGGTTGGGTAAATCAGAAAAAAGTCAAAAATGTGACTCCATATCAACAATATGGTTATTCTTACTGGCTTTACTGATAATTTCTCTCTATACTGGCCGGGAAGATAAATTGTGCTGTTTTCTAAGAACTTTTTCGATTCGACCAAAGTCGCGATCTGAATCCAAAAACGAGTGTCCAACTTTGGGAAACTTATGTTCAATTATTTTGAAGTATCTTTTAACAATAAGCAGTTGATAATAGGCAAATCATCATCATTATTAACTGATCTTTTTCCCTTATTGCAGCATCAAATTCAGTTAAAGTCAGCAATGAGCTAGCGACTTCTGTGCTTCCTCGGTTAGCAATGTCCTCTGTCCAAGTGAAAAAATTTGCTTGATTTCTAGTTGAAGTGATCGTAATATGAATACCAAGGTTATAAAACCACATCTGCCGGAGATAAAAATGGCCTTTGAAGTGGCATAGTTTGCTGTAAATCTACAGTTAAGTAAGCCACTTTGTTTGTCACTTCGTTGAAGGTCAAAGGCTTTGTGAAATCTTTGTATATGTTCTTTATTTCCACTTCCGGCATCACACACACTAAAGTCGAAATTATACCCATTTGTAGTTACGCCGCATCCAGGTGAGAAAAACGTATGGCGTAGATATTTTTGCCAATCAATATTAGGTTAGAAACTTTACCAACCAAGATAATTAAATTCTCTTCTTTTAGAAATCATTCTTCCAGAACATAAATTTAATAAGATTTAGACAGATTTACAGAAGCTCAATCAAAATGGCTAAGTGGACCTACTTTTTAACAGAGCAAAAAAGTCTTGGAAGATTTTAAATGAGCTAAGGGGCAAAAATAATGTCTTGGTTATTCCAAGTACCTTGGATTCCAATGTTCTCAATTCCTTCTACTGTGATATTGCTAGTAACTTTGCAGCTTTTCATTTTGAACTTGTCCGTAGCTCTATCATATATGGAGGTAGAAAGCTGTTTAATAAACTTCCACTAGAAATAAGACAACTTAAGACTGAAAAAGCCTATGTACAAGGACGAAAATATTTCTTGCTAGTAAAGCGTACTATAGTTTGGGTGAATTTTTTAATGATTAGCATTTAATTTAATTTTATTTTAAATTAGTTTCTCGTTTTTATTCCTTTAATGTACAGTTTATTGGCTTTGTCTACAACTTCTATGTTTATATTGACAATAAAGCATTTTTGAGTTTGAGTTTGAGAATATAATTAATAAGTAATGTTCCATGCACATATGAGTAGTGTATGAAGTTAAATTCCCTCATATTGTCTTAGAGAGAAATTATATGAAACAGATGAAATTATGAAGTTAGAGGGCCCTTACAAAGGCAATAGTTTTTATTCAAAAAGAAATCTTAAAAGATAACCAGATAATTTTTACCTCCACTGCTTTTCCTTGAATCTGTGTGCTTGGTGTCATCTTGCCAGCTACTACGAAATGATCCCTTGCTAAAAATCCACGTCTCGTCAATGAAAACTGGAGTAAAACCTTCCGGACCTACATTTCTATTTTTGATATACTCCCTTAAAAAATTGATTCTTTTATGAACAATATTTGGCAAGTCCATCAAATATTTTCTGTTATTTGATTTTTTCTACTTGAAGCCTAATACTATTGATCCATCTTCTTAAGGAGTCAATGGAAAACTCAAAATATTCAATTTCTTCCCTGAACTTTTCTCTTATTGTTGCCAATATTACATATTCTTTTCTGGCGTACATAGAATAAATTGTGTACTATGTTTCAAATATGTTGTAATTTCGACTTTAGGATCCTAAGGAGCATATATATAGCAATTTTGCATAAAGAAAACTGGTCTACTAGGCGTAACCTAAGTAAATCTAGATGATGAATACATAGGAATATAGAAAATAACACAATTTATTGTCCCTTGAACAAAACTATCTTATTGCTATGATGTCTTATAATTTCTGATTTATTTGTGTACCTATTTGCCACAGCTTTTATTAACAAAATGTGACCGATCATAACTATGTACTACTAAATTTGAAAATATGTTTCTGTTCACAAACTTTTTAAGAGTTATATTTACTACAGATTCTGCTGAGATTTGCTTTTTTGGACTGGATAATAAAACGTTTTTTATAACTTCTTCAGTTTCCATACATATTTCAGGTGACTTTTGCAGAAAAACTTAAAAGCCAGAAATCAGAATCTGTAATAGCAAACTCAAGAAAGTTCATTAACCAAAGAGTTTATTCAACAGAAAATTAGTCCTGTCGGGGTTAATGTGTCAGGGTTTCAACTTGCTAGGGATGGAGCCATAGTAATTGCTTGTGAGAGTGAAGACGAAATTAATTGTTTAAAGAATAGAATGGAAAAAGAATTAGGCAATAAGTACGAGATTGATCAACCAGTTAAAAGAAAACCGAAGCTTAAGATTATCAACATAAAACCCACAGACATATCCGTGGATGATAGTGGATCAGATTGTTCGTTGGAATGCCATATACAAGAGCATGCTGGATTTTTCATGAAAATTGTGAAGAAAAGTGAAAATAAATATAAAAACTTAGATTTAATTCTAGAGGTAGACCAAAAAACTCATAACTTGTTACTAAGTAAAGAAAAAGTTAATATAGCTTGGTCAAGGGCATGGGTATTTAATCATATTCATATCATTCAAAAATGTATGGGTTTTAGCCATCTAGCCAAAAACTGCTCAGTGTCAAAAGTTTGTTCTAGAGGCGCAGATAATCATTCTTATAAAGATTGTGGGTCAAATGAGCTAAAATGTATAAATTGTTGCAAGTCTAATAAAAAAAGTTCAGGTCTAAAGCTGAGCACATCTCATCTGGCCCTTGATAGGCAATGTCCATGTAGGCTAAATTTATTAGAGGTCATTAATCAGAGAGTAGACTATTCAATTTAAATAGAAGGAAACTAATACTTTATACAAGATGGTATTTAAGCAAATAGAAAAACGTGTGCTTAGCTTTGGACACTTGAATCTTAGATCAGTGTTTTAAAATCTCTAAGACTCTGATGACATTGAATCACATACCAACTCTATGTATATGTTGTTCTGTCAAGTCAAAAGAACCATCTTCATATAAACATAGCTACTCCTATACAAATAAAACACGCCTCTCTTTACCTAAGAAATCCAGAGTTTTCATTTATGGAGACTCTAGTGCCAGACGTCTATCATCTATTCTCAGGGAATTGTCAGGTGCTTGCTATGATATATCAGGAAAAGTAATGACTGGCGCCCCTTTTCGCAGACTAAGTAAGGACCTTTTTGCCAATGTCATTAATTATAATAGTAAAGATAATGTAGTTGTATGTCTTAACTTAAGTTTTACGCAGGTCACACTGTCTAGTCTAAATAATCTGTTGTTTATAGGAAAGAGTACTAATCTTATCTTGTGTATTACGTATAATTTCAGTTACAGTCGCTTCTACTTTAAGACTCTTAAATACATCAATTCATTCATAAGAAATAAAAACCTATCTGTGGGAGTTATCACTAATGCTTTTGAAGGGCCATCACATCGGCTTATCATTATATATGTCTACCACTCACTCTGCCT
Source organism: Anthonomus grandis grandis (assembly GCF_022605725.1). NCBI lineage: Eukaryota > Metazoa > Arthropoda > Insecta > Coleoptera > Curculionidae > Anthonomus > Anthonomus grandis. The sequence continues at coordinate 13,029,181 of NC_065563.1, read as the reverse complement.
TAAAAATAGTATCAAAAACTATACCTTGTATGGATATAACATGGAATAGTGGACCTCTGGAACACAACAAAACTTTTTTTGAGTCCATTTTGCTTTAGCCCTTTTAAATATTCAGTCAGTCAGAAATAAATCTGATGAACTCTCTTTATTTTTAGCATATGAAGATAACCCTGTCATTGTTGTTTTGACCGAACATTGGCTCAAACAGGGTGAACCTTTTTTTATAGAAAGTTATGCTCTTGCATCCATCTATTCCCGTACTCAGTATAATCATGGTGGAACTTTGATATTAATAGAGATATAACTTTGTTGATTTGAGTATCTCCTGGAAGAAAAAACTTTTGAATTTTACATTGTTTATTCTAAAGAATTAAATTTGTACATTTTAGGCCTTTACAGGTCACCCTCGGGTAATTTTAGTAGTTTTATTGATAAATTATATAACATTTTAAGCCAAATATCGGTAAATGCATCACTAATATTGACAGGTGACATTAATGTAAATTTTTTGGACTGCAATAACTCTAACAATCATTTGTCGATACCTAGAGTGCTGAAATCTTTTAATTTAAGTTTGCATGTTGACCAACCTACTCGCATCACTGCTAATTCAGCATCACTTTTAGATTATGTTTGCTCTACGCTCTGTGAAACGCAGGTTGCATGTAGAATTGTAAATGCCAGGTTGTCTGATCATGAGGCTGTATTATGTTCCTTTCGTCTAAGTGAAAAAAAGTGTACCTCAAGAAAAAAAAGTGCGGAAGGTTGTTCACTAGAAAAAACTTCTGTAAGTTTAAAGAATGTTGTAATTCAATAGACTGAAATGGTATCATACTTAACAACGGTGATCCTTTTGAGAGTTTCCATTCAACTTTAGTGGATGTTTTTGAGTCAACTTCACAATTAGGGAAAAAAGGAGAAGACCCTGGTATAGCAGGGGTCTATTAGTTTCTGATGGTAAAAATCTTCGGTGTTTGCCCTGGACAACTCCAGATACAGTGAAATTGGCAAAAAACTAGTCTATCAATATTGCCTCAGTCTGTTAGAGATCCGCGCTCAGGTGCCTGAAACATTTTTCTTTAGACCAACAGATTCTAGTGCAATAATGGAAGCTCTATCCTCAATGAAAAATAAGAACTCCTCTGGATGGGATGGGCTGTCACTAAAGGTCCTAACAGCGCTACCGCTACCAACCCTTGATTCTCTGGCTGAGGTGTTAAATGTTTCACTTTCAAGTGGGTCCTTTCCACATTTACTCAAGGATGCCTTGATTATACCATTATTTAAGGGTGGAAACTATGATGACCCATCAAATTTCAGACCCATAGCCCTGCTTGTAGAAAGATTGGTAAAAACTAGGATGATGGAATTTCTGAAACGGCATAATGTTCTTAACCATCAGCAATTTGGAGTCCGGACGAAACTGGGTACATCTGATGCTATTTTCAATTTTTTGGAGAGTCTGTACATGGGGTTGAACGTTGGGGAGAGTGCGGCGGCGGTGTTCTGTGACTTATCTAAGGCGTTTGTTTGTGTAAGTCACAGAATAGTGCTGCAGAAGCTAGAAACCTATGGATTCAGAGGAGTTGCTCTCGACTGGTTTCGTTCTTACCTATCTGGAAGAACATGAATGCAATGAAGTTCGACAAGATGTTTTCATAAATGATCTTGATGTATTGGTTTTTGAATCCGGTATGGTAACTAAAAGTTTAGATAGTAGCTCTTGTATATCTTGTACAGTCATTTTAACCAGCTCGTCCATTCTGCAAGCTCCGGAAATTCCAAATATTACAGCTACCTACAACAATAAATAAGCATGTAAAGCATCCAAATATAATTTGAAGTTCTGTAAGTTACCTTAATCATTAAATATTCCTTATCTGGAGCTTCCTGAATAAATTTGTTTATTTCTTCTTTAGTTAAAATCTTGGATTTTTTTTTGGCTTATACGCATGTGCTTGCCGTTTCAGGAATGCCCCAAGGATTGCCTTCAGCATTTAATAATTATTGGCCCATAAAGTTGAAGATTTCATCTTGGAACCAAGCTCCAAGAAGTATGCCATTACAACATTTTCCGAGAAAAAAGTTACATTTTTATTCGTACGGTAGTCCATGAAGCGGTTGTATGCATAGTTATGCTTATTTCTAGATTTTACTGGTAGCAATTCCAATGATGCAGCATTCACTGCCTCCGTATGAGTTCTGGGGGGGGGGGGGTTCCAGAAATGGAACAGTCATCAACACTTTCATCACATCTTCACTCGTCAAGTTTGACAATTTAAAATTATGTACTTCGTTCGGGTGTTCGAGGTGCTCAATTCAATTGCATTTAAAATAATTGTCTCTGATTCCAGGCCTATAATTAATTAATTCCCCCCCTATTTCGAGGCCTATGAATTAATTGATTCAGGCTTTTCAAACTTTGAATAAATCACTAATTAATTAGTCACTTATTTTAGGAAATTAAAAGTTTATTCCAGGCACATGGGTTTTTTTGAATAAATTAATTAGCAAGTTGTTCCGATCAGATGTAACCCCTTGAATTGTCGAAACAGTGATGGGCTGCCAAAGCAGTTATGCATATAGGTCTCCTAATGTTCTCCTAATAGTTCGCCGAGGACGTATTATAGCCTGTACGCAGTCCTCATTGCCTCGAATTGCAGAACGAGATCCAGAGGCGGAAGACTCAGCATCAGAGCCTCGAGCGCTCTAGTTGGCGCCGTCCGCATGTAACCCCTTATTGTACCATTGGCAACTTTCACGTTATAACGAAAAACAGTTCCGTTTGTATGTATAAGTGATATCTGGTTCATTTCGTATTCAGAGCGGTATAGACAGACATTGACCAGACATTTTTACTTATGAAAAAATGTGACCTTGATACCACCGGCTCCGACTATTTAAAAATAAAAAAAAAAAATTTGAAGTCGTCCAATGTGAATGCATAAGTAGCCGATGATCTTTGTGTCATTTTTTTTTCATTATCTACAAGCAACGGCAACGTCGCCGATGACGTAACGACAGTTTTACCCTGGCAAAAAGTCTCTCTATGGTCAGTAAGTTCAACCAGGAACGCATCATCGTTATGACCCACAAAAGTCACTTCCGTTTCCGGGTGTGTAACTCGGTTCTTATCGCTCCGTTCGGATGTTAAGTGACAATGAACATTACATAAATTACATGCACCGTGATAAACTGGAGTAGCAACGAACGATCTCATTTGTTACTTCCGGATTCTCGAAAGTTACTTCCGATTCCCTACTTATATTTTTTTTAATTTTTTCTCGTTATTTGTCAATTTCAGATAGTTGCATGCGCAGTTGATATACAGATCTTTCAATGTATTAATTAAAATTGTGCCTTAACTGCCTGGAATAATTAATTAATGACTTTTAAAATGATCATTTCAGGCATTTGAGTCAGTAGTGTTTTAATTACAATTATACCTCAACTGCATCATCTAGCCTAATTAATTATTCACATTTTAATTTAAGTTATTTTACAATGCCAGGCAGTTGAGCCATAAATACTTTAACTAAAATTGTCTTTTAACTGTGTGAAATAATTAATTAATGACTTTTAAGTGAAAATTCTAAGTAATCGAGCAAATGAGCCTGAGCATCGCAATAATTAATAGTTGGCTCTTAATTAATTTAGACACTTTTATTAAAATCACGCTTCAACTGTCCGAACGAATTAATTAATTTATTTAACATTAACTAGTTAATTAATTAACCAATTAAAGTTATTTTACAATGCCAGGCAGTTGAGATATAAATACTTTAATTAAAAATTGTCTTTTAACTGTGTGAAATAATTAATTAATGACGTTTAAGTGAAAATTCTAAGTAATCGAGCAAATGAGCCTGAGCATCGCAATAATTAATAGTTGGCTCTTAATTAATTTAGACACTTTTATTAAAATCACGCTTCAACTGTTTGAACGAATTAATTAATTTATTTAACATTAACTAGTCAATTAATTAACTAATTATTCACATATTAATTTAAGTTATTTTACAATGCCAGGCAGTTGAGCCATAAATACTTTAATTAAAATTGTCTTTTAACTGTGTGAAATAATTAATTAATGACGTCAAAGTGAAAATTCTAAGTAATCGAGCAAATGAGCCTGAGCCTTACAGTAATTAATAATTGGCTCTTAATTAATTCAGACACTTTTATTAAAATCGCGCTTCAACTGTTTGAACGAATTAATTAATTAATTTAACATTAACTAGTTAATTAATTAACTAATTATTCACATTTTAATTTAAGTTATTTTACAATGCCAGGCAGTCGAGCCATAAATACTTTAATTAAAATTGTCTTTTAACTGTGTGATATAATTAATTAATGACGTTTAAGTGAAAATTCTAAGTAATCGAGCAAATGAGCCTGAGCCTTGCAATAATTAATAATTGGCTCCTAATTAATTCAGACACTTTTATTAAAATCACGCTTCAACTGTCCGAACAAATTAATTAATTTATTTAACATTAACTAGTTAATTAATTAACCAATTAAAGTTATTTTACAATGCCAGGCAGTTGAGCCATAACTACTTTAATTGAAATTGTCTTTTAACTGTGTGAAATAATTAATTAATGACGTTTAAGTGAAAATTCTAAGTAATCGAGCAAAAGAGCCTGAGCCTTGAAATAATTAATAATTGGCTCGTAATTAATTTAGATATTTTTATTAAAATCGCGCTTCAACTGTCCGAACGAATTAATTTATTTATTTAACAATAACTAGTTAATTAATTAACTAATTATAAGTTATTTTACAATGCCAGGCAGTTGAGCCATAAATACTTTAATTAAAATTGTCTTTTAACTGTGTGAAATAATTAATTAATGACTTTTAAGTAAACATTCTAAGTAATCGAGCAAAAGAGTCTGAGCATCGCAATAATTAATAATTGGCTCTTAATTAATTTAGACACTTTTATTAAAATCACGCTTCAACTGTCCGAACGAATTAATTAATTAATTTAACATTAACTAGTTAATTAATTAACCAATTAAAGTTATTTTACAATGCCAGGCAGTTGAGCCATAAATACTTTAATTAAAATTGTCTTTTAACTGTGTGAAATAATTAATTAATGACTTTTAAGTAAACATTCTAAGTGTTCGAGCAAAAGAGTCTGAGCATCGCAATAATTAATAATTGGCTCTTAATTAATTTAGACACTTTTATTAAAATCACGCTTCAACTGTCCGAACGAATTAATTAATTTATTTAACATTAACTAGTTAATTAATTAACCAATTAAAGTTATTTTACAATGCCAGGCAGTTGAGCCATAAATACTTTAATTAAAAATTGTCTCTTTACTGTGTGAAATAATTAATTAATGACGTTTAAGTGAAAATCGTAAGTAATCAAGCAAAAGAGCCTGAGCATCGCAATAATTAATAATTGGCTCGTAATTAACTTTTATAAAAATCACGCTTCAACTGTTTGAACGAATTAATTAATTTATTTAACATTAACTAGTTAATTAATTAACCAATTAAAGTTATTTTACAATGCCAGGCAATTGAGCCATAAATACTTTAATTAAAATTGTCTTTTAACTGTGTGAAATAATTAATTAATGACGTTTAAGAGAAAATCGTAAGTAATCGAGCAAAAGAGCCTGAGCCTTGCAATAATTAATAATTGGCTCCTAATTAATTTAGACACTTTTATTAAAATCACGCTTCAACTGTCCGAACGAATTAATTAATTTATTTAACAATAACTAGTCAATTAATTAACTAATTATTCACATTTTAATTTAAGTTATTTTACAATGCCAGGCAGTTGAGCCATAAATACTTTAATTAAAATTGTCTTTTAACTGTGCGAAATAATTAATTAATGACGTCAAAGTGAAAATCGTAAGTAATCGAGTAAAAGAGCCTGAGCATCGCAATAATTAATAATTGACTCGTAATTAATTTAGACACTTTTATTAAAATCACGCTTCAACTGTCCGAACGAATTAATTAATTTATTTAACAATAACTAGTCAATTAATTAACTAATTATTCACATTTTAATTTAAGTTATTTTACAATGCCAGGCAGTTGAGCCATAAATACTTTAATTAAAATTGTCTTTTAACTGTGCGAAATAATTAATTAATGACGTCAAAGTGAAAATCGTAAGTAATCGAGTAAAAGAGCCTGAGCATCGCAATAATTAATAATTGACTCGTAATTAATTTAGACACTTTTATTAAAATCACGCTTCAACTGTCCGAACGAATTAATTAATTAATTTAACAATAACTAGTTAATTAATTATTTAATTATAAGTTATTTTACAATGCCAGGCAGTTGAGCCATAAACACTTTAATTAAAATTGTCTTTTAACTGTGTGAAATAATTAATTAATGACGTTTAAGTGGACATTCTAAGTAATCTAAGACATGAGCCTCAGCCTTGCAGTAATTAATAATTGGCTCGTAATTAATTTAGACACTTTTATTAAAATCACGCTTCAACTGTCCGAACAAATTAATTAATTAATTTAACATTAACTAGTTAAGTAATTAACTAATTATTCACATTTTAATTTAAGTTATTTTACAATGCCACGCAGTTGAGCCATAAATACTTTAATTAAAATTGTCTTTTAACTGTGTGAAATAATTAATTAATGACGTCAAAGTGAAAATTCTAAGTAATCAAGCAAATGAGCCTGCGCATCGCAATAATTAATAATTGGCTCGTAATTAATTTAGACGCTTTTATTGAAATCACACTTCAACTGTCCGAACGAATTAATTAATTTATTTAACAATAACTAGTTAATTAATTAACTAATTATAAGTTATTTTACAATGCCAGGCAGTTGAGCCATAAATATTTTAATTAAAATTGTCTCTTTACTGTGTGAAATAATTAATTAATGACGTCAAAGTGAAAATTCTAAGTAATCAAGCAAATGAGCCTGAGCCTTGCAATAATTAATAATTGGCTCCTAATTAATTCAGACACTTTTATTAAAATCACGCTTCAACTGTCCGAACGAATTAATTAATTTATTTAACATTAACTAGTCAATTAATTAACTAATTATTCACATATTAATTTAAGTTATTTTACAATGCCAGGCAGTTGAGCCATAAATACTTTAATTAAAATTGTCCTTTAACTGTGTGAAATAATTAATTAATGACGTCAAAGTGAAAATTCTAAGTAATCGAGCAAATGAGCCTGAGCCTTACAGTAATTAATAATTGGCTCTTAATTAATTCAGACACTTTTATTAAAATCGCGCTTCAACTGTTTGAACGAATTAATTAATTAATTTAACATTAACTAGTTAATTAATTAACTAATTATTCACATTTTAATTTAAGTTATTTTACAATGCCAGGCAGTCGAGCCATAAATACTTTAATTAAAATTGTCTTTTAACTGTGTGATATAATTAATTAATGACGTTTAAGTGAAAATTCTAAGTAATCGAGCAAATGAGCCTGAGCCTTGCAATAATTAATAATTGGCTCCTAATTAATTCAGACACTTTTATTAAAATCACGCTTCAACTGTCCGAACAAATTAATTAATTTATTTAACATTAACTAGTTAATTAATTAACCAATTAAAGTTATTTTACAATGCCAGGCAGTTGAGCCATAACTACTTTAATTGAAATTGTCTTTTAACTGTGTGAAATAATTAATTAATGACGTTTAAGTGAAAATTCTAAGTAATCGAGCAAAAGAGCCTGAGCCTTGAAATAATTAATAATTGGCTCGTAATTAATTTAGATATTTTTATTAAAATCGCGCTTCAACTGTCCGAACGAATTAATTTATTTATTTAACAATAACTAGTTAATTAATTAACTAATTATAAGTTATTTTACAATGCCAGGCAGTTGAGCCATAAATACTTTAATTAAAATTGTCTTTTAACTGTGTGAAATAATTAATTAATGACTTTTAAGTAAACATTCTAAGTAATCGAGCAAAAGAGTCTGAGCATCGCAATAATTAATAATTGGCTCTTAATTAATTTAGACACTTTTATTAAAATCACGCTTCAACTGTCCGAACGAATTAATTAATTAATTTAACATTAACTAGTTAATTAATTAACCAATTAAAGTTATTTTACAATGCCAGGCAGTTGAGCCATAAATACTTTAATTAAAATTGTCTTTTAACTGTGTGAAATAATTAATTAATGACTTTTAAGTAAACATTCTAAGTGTTCGAGCAAAAGAGTCTGAGCATCGCAATAATTAATAATTGGCTCTTAATTAATTTAGACACTTTTATTAAAATCACGCTTCAACTGTCCGAACGAATTAATTAATTTATTTAACATTAACTAGTTAATTAATTAACCAATTAAAGTTATTTTACAATGCCAGGCAGTTGAGCCATAAATACTTTAATTAAAAATTGTCTCTTTACTGTGTGAAATAATTAATTAATGACGTTTAAGTGAAAATCGTAAGTAATCGAGCAAAAGAGCCTGAGCATCGCAATAATTAATAATTGGCTCGTAATTAACTTTTATAAAAATCACGCTTCAACTGTTTGAACGAATTAATTAATTTATTTAACATTAACTAGTTAATTAATTAACCAATTAAAGTTATTTTACAATGCCAGGCAATTGAGCCATAAATACTTTAATTAAAATTGTCTTTTAACTGTGTGAAATAATTAATTAATGACGTTTAAGAGAAAATCGTAAGTAATCGAGCAAAAGAGCCTGAGCCTTGCAATAATTAATAATTGGCTCCTAATTAATTTAGACACTTTTATTAAAATCACGCTTCAACTGTCCGAACGAATTAATTAATTTATTTAACAATAACTAGTCAATTAATTAACTAATTATTCACATTTTAATTTAAGTTATTTTACAATGCCAGGCAGTTGAGCCATAAATACTTTAATTAAAATTGTCTTTTAACTGTGCGAAATAATTAATTAATGACGTCAAAGTGAAAATCGTAAGTAATCGAGTAAAAGAGCCTGAGCATCGCAATAATTAATAATTGACTCGTAATTAATTTAGACACTTTTATTAAAATCACGCTTCAACTGTCCGAACGAATTAATTAATTTATTTAACAATAACTAGTCAATTAATTAACTAATTATTCACATTTTAATTTAAGTTATTTTACAATGCCAGGCAGTTGAGCCATAAATACTTTAATTAAAATTGTCTTTTAACTGTGCGAAATAATTAATTAATGACGTCAAAGTGAAAATCGTAAGTAATCGAGTAAAAGAGCCTGAGCATCGCAATAATTAATAATTGACTCGTAATTAATTTAGACACTTTTATTAAAATCACGCTTCAACTGTCCGAACGAATTAATTAATTAATTTAACAATAACTAGTTAATTAATTATTTAATTATAAGTTATTTTACAATGCCAGGCAGTTGAGCCATAAACACTTTAATTAAAATTGTCTTTTAACTGTGTGAAATAATTAATTAATGACGTTTAAGTGGACATTCTAAGTAATCTAAGACATGAGCCTCAGCCTTGCAGTAATTAATAATTGGCTCGTAATTAATTTAGACACTTTTATTAAAATCACGCTTCAACTGTCCGAACAAATTAATTAATTAATTTAACATTAACTAGTTAAGTAATTAACTAATTATTCACATTTTAATTTAAGTTATTTTACAATGCCACGCAGTTGAGCCATAAATACTTTAATTAAAATTGTCTTTTAACTGTGTGAAATAATTAATTAATGACGTCAAAGTGAAAATTCTAAGTAATCAAGCAAATGAGCCTGCGCATCGCAATAATTAATAATTGGCTCGTAATTAATTTAGACGCTTTTATTGAAATCACACTTCAACTGTCCGAACGAATTAATTAATTTATTTAACAATAACTAGTTAATTAATTAACTAATTATAAGTTATTTTACAATGCCAGGCAGTTGAGCCATAAATATTTTAATTAAAATTGTCTCTTTACTGTGTGAAATAATTAATTAATGACGTCAAAGTGAAAATTCTAAGTAATCAAGCAAATGAGCCTGAGCCTTGCAATAATTAATAATTGGCTCCTAATTAATTCAGACACTTTTATTAAAATCACGCTTCAACTGTCCGAACGAATTAATTAATTTATTTAACAATAACTAGTTAATTAATTAATCAATTATAAGTTATTTTACAATGCCAGGCAGTTGAGCCATAAATACATTAATTAAAATTGTCTCTTAACTGTGTGAAATAATTAATTAATGACGTTTAAGAGAAAATCGTAAGTAATCGAGCAAAAGAGCCTGAGCCTTGCAATAATTAATAATTGGCTCCTAATTAATTTAGACACTTTTATTAAAATCACGCTTCAACTGTCCGAACGAATTAATTAATTTATTTAACAATAACTAGTCAATTAATTAACTAATTATTCACATTTTAATTTAAGTTATTTTACAATGCCAGGCAGTTGAGCCATAAATACTTTAATTAAAATTGTCTTTTAACTGTGCGAAATAATTAATTAATGACGTCAAAGTGAAAATCGTAAGTAATCGAGTAAAAGAGCCTGAGCATCGCAATAATTAATAATTGACTCGTAATTAATTTAGACACTTTTATTAAAATCACGCTTCAACTGTCCGAACGAATTAATTAATTAATTTAACATTAACTAGTTAATTAATTAACTTATTATTCACATTTTAATTTAAGTTATTTTACAATGCCAGGCAGTTGAGCCATAAATACTTTAATTAAAAATTGTCTCGTAACTGTGTGAAATAATTAATTAATGACGTCAATGTGAAAATTCTAAATAATCGAGCAAATGAGCCTGAGCGTCGCAATAATTAATAATTGGCTCGTAATTAACTTTTATAAAAATCACGCTTCAACTGTCCGAACGAATTAATTAATTAATTTAACATTAACTAGTGAATTAATTAACTAATTATTCACATTTTAATTTAAGTTATTTTACAATGCCAGGCAGTTGAGCCATAAATACTTTAATTAAAATTGTCTTTTAACTGTGCGAAATAATTAATTAATGACGTCAAAGTGAAAATCGTAAGTAATCGAGTAAAAGAGCCTGAGCATCGCAATAATTAATAATTGACTCGTAATTAATTTAGACACTTTTATTAAAATCACGCTTCAACTGTCCGAACGAATTAATTAATTAATTTAACATTAACTAGTTAATTAATTAACTTATTATTCACATTTTAATTTAAGTTATTTTACAATGCCAGGCAGTTGAGCCATAAATACTTTAATTAAAATTGTCTCTTAACTGTGTGAAATAATTAATTAATGACGTTTAAGTGAAAATTCTAAGCAATCGAGCAAAAGAGTCTGATCCTTGCAATAATTAATAATTGGCTCGTAATTAATTCAGACACTTTTATTAAAATCACGCTTCAACTGTCCGAACAAATTAATTAATTTATTTAACAATAACTAGTTAATTAATTAACTAATTATAAGTTATTTTACAATGCCAGGCAGTTGAGCCATAAATACTTTAATTGAAATTGTCTTTTAACTGTGCTAAATAATTAATTAATGACGTTTAAGTAAACATTCTAAGTAATCGAGCAAAAGAGCCTGCGCATTGCAATAATTAATAATTGGCTCCTAATTAATTCAGACACTTTTATTAAAATCACGCTTCAACTGTCCGAACAAATTAATTAATTTATTTAACAATAACTAGTTAATTAATTAACTAATTATAAGTTATTTTACAATGCCAGGCAGTTGAGCCATAAATACTTTAATTAAAAATTGTCTCTTTACTGTGTGAAATAATTAATTAATGACGTTTAAGTGAAAATCGTAAGTAATCGAGCAAAAGAGCCTGAGCATCGCAATAATTAATAATTGGCTCGTAATTAACTTTTATAAAAATCACGCTTCAACTGTCTGAACGAATTAATTAATTTATTTAACATTAACTAGTTAATTAATTAACTAATTATTCACATTTTAATTTAAGTTATTTTACAATGCCAGGCAGTCGAGCCATAAATACTTTAATTAAAATTGTCTTTTAACTGTGTGAAATAATTACTTAATGACGTTTAAGTGAAAATCGTAAGTAATCGAGCAAAAGAGCCTGAGCATCGCAATAATTAATAATTGCCTCGTAATTACTTTATTAAACATTAACTAGTTAATTATTCACATTTTAATTTAAGTTAATTTACAATGCCAGGTAGTTGAGCCATCAATACTTTAATTAAAAATTGTCTCTTTACTGTGTGAAATAATTAATTAATGACGTTTAAGTGAAAATCGTAAGTAATCGAGCAAAAGAGCCTGAGCATCGCAATAATTAATAATTGGCTCGTAATTAACTTTTATAAAAATCACGCTTCAACTGTTTGAACGAATTAATTAATTTATTTAACATTAACTAGTTAATTAATTAACTAATTATTCACATATTAATTTAAGTTATTTTACAATGCCAGGCATTTGAGCCATAAATACTTTAATTAAAATTGTCTTTTAACTGTGTAAACTAATTAATTAATGGTTATAGTGAAAATTCTAAGTAATCGAGCAAAAGAGCCTGCGCATTGCAATAATTAATAATTGGCTTGTAATTAATTTAGACATTTTTATTAAAATCACGCTTCAACTGTCCGAACGAATTAATTAATTTATTTAACATTAACTAGTTAATTAATTAACTAATTATTCACATTTTAATTTAAGTTATTTTACAATGCCAGGCAGTCGAGCCATAAATACTTTAATTAAAATTGTCTTTTAACTGTGTGAAATAATTACTTAATGACGTTTAAGTGAAAATCGTAAGTAATCGAGCAAAAGAGCCTGAGCATCGCAATAATTAATAATTGCCTCGTAATTACTTTATTAAACATTAACTAGTTAATTATTCACATTTTAATTTAAGTTAATTTACAATGCCAGGTAGTTGAGCCATCAATACTTTAATTAAAAATTGTCTCTTTACTGTGTGAAATAATTAATTAATGACGTTTAAGTGAAAATCGTAAGTAATCGAGCAAAAGAGCCTGAGCATCGCAATAATTAATAATTGGCTCGTAATTAACTTTTATAAAAATCACGCTTCAACTGTTTGAACGAATTAATTAATTTATTTAACATTAACTAGTTAATTAATTAACCAATTAAAGTTATTTTACAATGCCAGGCAATTGAGCCATAAATACTTTAATTAAAATTGTCTTTTAACTGTGTGAAATAATTAATTAATGACGTCAAAGTGAAAATTCTAAGTAATTGAGCAAAAGAGCCTGAGCATCGCAATAATTAATAATTGGCTCTTAATTAATTTAGGCACTTTTATTAAAATCACGCTTCAACTGTCCGAACGAATTAATTAATTTATTTAACATTAACTAGTTAATTAATTAACCAATTAAAGTTATTTTACAATGCCAGGCAGTTGAGCCATAAATACTTTAATTAAAATTGTCTTTTAACTGTGTGAAATAATTAATTAATGACGTTTAAGTGAAAATTTTAAGTAATCGAGCAAAAGAGCCTGAGCATCGCAATAATTAATAATTGGCTCCTAATTAATTCAGACACTTTTATTAAAATCACGCTTCAACTGTCCGAACGAATTAATTAATTTATTTAACATTAACTAGTTAATTAATTAACCAATTAAAGTTATTTTACAATGCCAGGCAGTTGAGCCATAAATACTTTAATTAAAATTGTCTTTTAACTGTGTGAAATAATTAATTAATGACGTTTAAGTGAAAATTTTAAGTAATCGAGCAAAAGAGCCTGAGCATCGCAATAATTAATAATTGGCTCCTAATTAATTCAGACACTTTTATTAAAATCACGCTTCAACTGTCCGAACGAATTAATTAATTTATTTAACATTAACTAGTTAATTAATTAACCAATTAAAGTTATTTTACAATACCAGGCAGTTGAGCCATAACTACTTTAATTAAAATTGTCTTTTAACTGTGTGAAATAATTAATTAATGACGTTTAAGTGAAAATTTTAAGTAATCGAGCAAAAGAGCCTGAGCATCGCAATAATTAATAATTGGCTCCTAATTAATTCAGACACTTTTATTAAAATCACGCTTCAACTGTCCGAACGAATTAATTAATTTATTTAACATTAACTAGTTAATTAATTAACCAATTAAAGTTATTTTACAATACCAGGCAGTTGAGCCATAACTACTTTAATTAAAATTGTCTTTTAACTGTGTGAAATAATTAATTAATGACGTTAAAGTGGACATTCTAAGTAATCTAAGAAATGAGTTTGAGCCTTGCAATAATTAATAATTGGCTCGTAATTAATTCAGACACTTTTATTAAAATCACGCTTCAACTGTCCGAACAAATTAATTAATTTATTTAACATTAACTAGTTAATTAATTAACAAATTATTCACGTTTTAATTTAAGTTATTTTACAATGCCAGGCAGTTGAGCCATAAATACTTTAATTGAAATTGTCTTTTAACTGTGCTAAATAATTAATTAATGACGTTTAAGTAAACATTCTAAGTAATCGAGCAAAAGAGCCTGCGCATTGCAATAATTAATAATTGGCTCCTAATTAATTCAGACACTTTTATTAAAATCACGCTTCAACTGTCCGAACAAATTAATTAATTTATTTAACAATAACTAGTTAATTAATTAACTAATTATAAGTTATTTTACAATGCCAGGCAGTTGAGCCATAAATACTTTAATTAAAAATTGTCTCTTTACTGTGTGAAATAATTAATTAATGACGTTTAAGTGAAAATCGTAAGTAATCGAGCAAAAGAGCCTGAGCATCGCAATAATTAATAATTGGCTCGTAATTAACTTTTATAAAAATCACGCTTCAACTGTCTGAACGAATTAATTAATTTATTTAACTTTAACTAGTTAATTAATTAACCAATTAAAGTTATTTTACAATGCCAGGCAGTTGAGCTATAAATTCTTTAATTAAAATTGTCTCTTAACTGTGTGAAATAATTAATTAATGACGTCAAAGTGAAAATTCTAAGTAATCGAGCAAAAGAGCCTGAGCCTTGCAATAATTAATAATTGGCTCGTAATTAATTTAGACACTTTTAATAAAATCACGCTTCAACTGTCCGAACGAATTATTTAATTAATTTAACATTAACTAGTTAATTAATTAACTAATTATTCACATTTTAATTTAAGTTATTTTACAATGCCAGGCAGTCGAGCCATAAATACTTTAATTAAAATTGTCTTTTAACTGTGTGAAATAATTACTTAATGACGTTTAAGTGAAAATCGTAAGTAATCGAGCAAAAGAGCCTGAGCATCGCAATAATTAATAATTGGCTCGTAATTAACTTTTATAAAAATCACGCTTCAACTGTTTGAACGAATTAATTAATTTATTTAACATTAACTAGTTAATTAATTAACCAATTAAAGTTATTTTACAATGCCAGGCAATTGAGCCATAAATACTTTAATTAAAATTGTCTTTTAACTGTGTGAAATAATTAATTAATGACATTTAAGTGAAAATCGTAAGTAATCGAGCAAAAGAGCCTGAGCATTGCAACGAATTAATTAATTAATTAATTTAACATTAATATCTTAATAATAATTACATGCAATTGAGTCGTAGATTTTTTAGGAATATCTTTAATTATAATTGTTTCTCGACTGCTTGGAATAGTTAATTAACGTTTTAATGGCGTCTAATTAATCCAGTGCTTGAAATAGCAAGAAATTTACAGTTTGACTGCCTGGAATAGGCAAAATAGTTTTAACTTCAACGTTTGCTATAAGTTAATTAATTAAAATGTTCCAGGTAGTCATTGCATGATTTTAATTAAGAGTGGCTAAAATTTACAAAATATCTACAATGTGACTGCCTGGAACTGTAAAATAAAGAGCCTTAGAGCTGTAGCCTAAATAGATAAGAAATCTACAGCCTGGACTGCCTAGGATTATCATTTAATTAAATTAATGAATTTTTCAAGGCAGCTAAGGCACAATAATTTTAATTGAAAATTTGTTTTCCTATAGATTACGAGAATGCTATTCATTTTTCCCAAAAAAATTATCTTATATTTTTTTTGACCTCAAAGTTACAAAAATAGGTCAACTTCTGATAGCCATATTTTTTGTTCCTCGACTAGTTGGATGAAGCCGAGTATACTGGCGTCTAGCTTCATCCTTTCACTATATAACTAGCCGCAAACCTTAAGTTTTTAAGTAAGTGTGAGGACTCAAAATGATCTTTAAATGACACATTCTTTCGACGCTCTTAAAATACTTAAAGGGTACGTCTTGCAGACTAATGAAGACCCTTCTACTACTTGAGATCTACTATAAAACACACATATTGTGTTGTTGGGACTCCAATAAACATTTCTCTTCTGAAAACCGCAACCCGATGTATAACGTACATTAACATGACAGAAAACGTAAACAGTTTGTGTAAAATTCGTATGGTGATGCGCGATGTTAATGAGTACTTTTAAACGGTTTTTGAGAGTCTAATATTGTAAACAATGCCCGCATTTATTTGCTGTTTCGTCCTAATTTTAGGCCGTTTAGAGGTTTAAACCATCTCGTGTGAACGTAAATAATATTTTTCAATTCAGCGCGACGAATGTCGCCTTATCGCGACGAAGGAATTCGCTACATAAACATTTATCGCGCGGTCATTATTTGTTATGGCTCTGCCTATTTATAAATAAAATAATTATTTACAAGCTTTGTCCTCCCCCCGTTCTCCCTCGCTCCATCGGAATTGTATGCCTTCTTTTGCAATTCCTTAATGGCCGATAACGTGCTCGGCGAATGAATAATAATTTCTTATCTGAGTAATTTGATATTTGTGTAAACTGCTGCCTCGCTCGTTTATTGTACGCCAATAAATATTTTTAATAATATAACTAGTATAGTCACTTTTGGTCCGTGGGGACCAGTTTGGAACCTTTAGGTCTTGTCTGTGAAGAGCCTTAGAGGAAAAAAAAACACATATTATCAGGTGTATTTAAGTCCGGTCAGTCGGGAGGACCAATGTATATATGGCAAGAAAAGAGGGAACTTGAGGTATCATGCTTCCAAAAACCATGATGTATTTAGATAGTCGCGTTGTACGTCAAATTTCTCTCAAAATTCCAAATCGGATAAATGGCAAAAGAGTGATGAAAGTCACGTCAAATGTCTGTCAACATTTATTAATTGCAGCCTAAATAAAACCCATTCACCAAATTTCAATTTAATCGCAGAGGAGTTACGACAGTCACGTGACCAGTAACTCAAATGTCAAATATCTGTCAAAAATTAATAATTGTATTCTAAATATACCCCAAACAAGCGTTACGTTACGTAACTCAATATTTCAAAAATTTTCAAAAAATTAATAATTATACCCTAAGCCAAACCCATATACCAAATTTCATTCAAATCGGGCAAATAACAAAAAAGTAAAAAAAATCATCCACATAAAATAATAATACACAATTAATCCGGAATAGATTTTTTTTTTATCATTAGGACCCACTGTGTTCCAATTTTTGTCTAGCGAAATGCCTTGTATAGACCACTGTGTCGCATAAATATTATAACACGTAAATTCTAAAACTTTGCCAAGTTATCACGACTACAAGAAGGTGGCTGGCTAAAAGATATGCACATATTCGGATTCTCCAGAGTCTCCTGAATAATTCCACACCAATTTCAGGAAGTTCTGAGCTATTTTAAGCATTTTATCGATGAAATTAGGAAGCAAGTCCGGGCCGCCGATTCATCCACTGTGCCGCCATGTTGTCAAAATGGCCGCCATTAAGATTGGGCATAGACGTCAAAATCGACCATTTTCGGACGATGATTTCGGGCATAAAAAACGGTTTTTGCCTTATGATTTGTACATGGAAAAATAGTATGAAGCCTTAGGAACAGATTAACATCAATTCTGGACCGATTCCAATCAATTTTAGTAGTTAAATTTCTATTATAAAAAGGGTCTTTTTTCGCCCGTTTACGTTGCCATGGAGACGCGGCCATGGCTGCCGGCTTTGAGAATAGCCGGTGCGCAAGGTGATGTTGTCAAAATGGCCGCCATTAAGATTGGGCATAGACGTCAAAATCGACCATTTTCGGACGATGTTTTAGGGTATAAAAAAAGGTTTTTGCCTTATGATTTGTACATGGAAAAATAGTATGAAGCCTTAGGAACAGATTAGCATCAATTCTGGATTAATTCCAATCGGTTTTAGTAGTTAAATTTCGATTATAAAAAGGGTCTTTTTGCGGGCGTTTTCGTTGCCATGGAGACGTGGCCATGGCTGGCTTTGAGAATAGCCGCTGTGCAGGGTGATTTTTCGCGCTTGGTAGGTACTTTTTTGAAAAAACATTACTTTAAGGGTATTTGTACAAATAGCAAAAAATTTAAATTTTAATATATTATAGTAAAATGAATTGCGCATCTGCTGGATTGGTTTTGGTTTATCTATCACATACAAGGTGCGCACAATTAATTTCCAAAGTCAAAAAATGTTAAAAAGACGATTTGGTAAAAGATATGCTTATATTCGGATTCTCCAGAGTCTCCTGAATAATTCCACACCAATTTCAGGAAGTTCTAAGCAATTTTAAGCATTTTATCGATGAAATTAGGAAGCAGGTCCGAGCCGCCGATTCATCCACTTTGCCGCCATGTTGTCAAAATGGCCGCCATTAAAATTGGGCATAGACGTCAAAATCGACCATTTTCGGACGATGTTTTAGGGTATAAAAAACGGTTTTTACTTTATGATTTATACATGGAAAAATAGTATGAAGCCTTAGGAACAGTTTAACATTAATTCCGGACCGATTCCAATCGGTTTTAGTAGTTAAATTTCGATTATAAAAAGAGTCTTTTTTCCCCGTTTTCGTTGCCATGGAGACGCGGCCATGGCTGCTGGCTTTGAGAATAGCCGGTGCGCAAGGTGATGTTGTCAAAATGGCCGCCATTAAGATTGGGCATAGACGTCAAAATCGACCATTTTCGGACGATGTTTTAGGGTATAAAAAACGGTTTTTACTTTATGATTTATATATGGAAAAAAAGTATGAAGCCTTAGGAACAAATTAGCATCAATTCTGAACCGATTTCAATCGGTTTTAGTAGTTAAATTTCGATTATAAAAAGGGTCTTTTTTCGCCCGTTTTGGTTGCCATGGAGACGGCGGAATAGCGGGCCGTTGTGTGTTTTTCGCGCTTGGTAGGTACTTTTTTTGAAAAAACATTACTTTAAGGGTACTTGTAAAAATAGCGAAAAAATGAAATTTTAATACGTTATAGTAAAATGAATTGCGCATCTTCTGGATTAGTTTTGGTGTATCTATCGCATACGGGAGGCGCACAATTAATTTCCAAAGTCAAAAAATCCATAACTCAAAAACGGTTTTACTTAGAAGTGCGGTTGATATTTTACTTAAAAGTGCGGCGAAAAAAAAGGGTATTTTTGACTGAGCACTGCTCACGGAACTTTTTATTCAATAAATCTGCAACATCAAATCAAAAATTACACCCTATGACTAGGTCCGGCAGCGACGATTTTCCTCCTATAATAATCCGTATCGCTTTTAGAGTAAGTCGGTTCATCCCTTTTACAGTTTCCTTCACTGTGTTCTTCCTCGCTGTCTTCGGCGGACGATCCGTCATCTTGTTTGTCAATGAACAACAGCCTCCTGTAAGAATTTATTGACTTCCTAGACTCTAGAGACAATAGATACTTACGTCATCGGTTTCTCCTCACTCTTAGCCTTCCTCAAACCGTGGCACATGTCCCTGCTAATTTTAATGGTGGCCAAAGAGGCAAACTCCTCACTCAAACTCGGCCTCACCCCGTTAAAATACTTGTCCAACACGCTTTTTCCATCGGGCGGTTGCACGTACGTCACCCTCTCCATCTCTCTCAGTTCCAGCTCCTCTTTGCCTCGCTTGCGTCTGTCTTTGATCCGATTCAAATTCGTGAAGAAACTCTCGTAGATCTCGCCTCCGGGTCGAAAGTCTTCGTCGTCGTAAAGTTCCTCCTCTTGTTGGTTCGAACTTTCACCGGGACCTAATATTAGCGATATTAGAACTAAAACATTGACGACCTCAGTAGTTCAAATGACCTCTGAAAGGAGGCAGCGGTACATCCAATGGAGAGTCCATCATGTTCCTCACTCTGTCCCTCTTAGTCAAACAACGACAAATCAAGTAGGTGAAGAGCAAAAACATGAGAGAGAAGGCCATAGTCAGAATATAAACGAGATCCGTCTGTTCAGTTTCCTCCTCCTCCTCCTCGGAGGTTTGTAGGGCGAGGCAACGTCGCGTGCCGTTATCCGATTGGCAGGCGAATCCGTCGCAGTTTGACTCGTCGAATTTCGACTCGCAATCGACGAATTCGTCGCAAATCTGGTTTTTCGTTAAACATTTTTGTTCGTCCGGGCAACCGATTTGGTCGGGGCAGGTCGACATGTACGCGGTGCATCCGGATTCGTCCTCTGCCCCTGGACAATCCGGTTTTCCTGTAAAGCGGAAACAAGGAATCAGAAGTCATTTTCCAGGCATTTGAGTCAATTTCCAAAAAATTCAGTTTTTCCAGAAAATTGAGTATTTTTTCCAATTTTCAGGAATTTATGTAATTTGTTTCCAGAATTTGAGTAAATTTTTAATTTGAATCATTTCTCAGGAATTTGAGTCATTTTTATCCTAAAGAGCATTTAAGTCATTTTCCAGGAATTTGAATGAATTTCAAAAAATTTCACTTTTTCCAGAAAATTGAGTATTTTTTCCAATTTTCAAGAATTTATGTAATTTGTTTCCAGAATTTGAGTAAATTTTTAATTTGAATCATTTCTCAGGCATTTATTCATTTTTCAAGAAGAGTCATTTTTCCTCCAAAGAGAATTTGAGTCATTTTCCAGGAATTTGAGAAAGTTCTTTCCCAAAGAAAGTTAAATTTTCCAAAAATTTGTGTAAATTTTCCAGGAATTTGAGTCATTTTCCAAGAATTTGAGTCATTTTGGTTCATTGAAAATTTGAGTGATCTTTAAAAAAAAATAATTTTAGTCATTTTCTAAGAATTTGAGTGATTTTCCAGGAATTCGAGTAATTTTTTCCCAATCCAGAAGGCATCTGAATCCAAGGAGCTCCTAGAACATTTGAATCATTTCTCAGGAATTTGAGTCATTTTTCCTCCGAAGAAAATTTGAGTCATTTTCCAGGAATTTGAGTCATTTTCCAAAAATTTCAGTTTTTCCAGAAAATTGAGTATTTTTTCCAATTTTCAAGAATTTATGTAATTTGTTTCCAGAATTTGAGTAAATTTTTAATTTAAATCATTTCTCAGGCATTTGAGTCATTTTTCCTCCGAAGAAAATTTGAGTCATTTTCTAGGAATTCGAGTAATTTTTTCCCAATCCAGAAGGCATCTGTATCCAGGGAGCTCCTAGAACATTTGAATCGTTTCTCAGGAATTTGAGTCATTTTTATCCTAAAGAGAATTTAAGTCATTTTCCAGGAATTTGAGTCAATTTCCAAAAAATTTCACTTTTTCTAGAAAATTGAGTATGTTTTCAAATTTTCAGGAATTTATGTAATTTGTTTCCAGAATTTGAGTAAATTTTTAATTTGAATCATTTCTCAGGCATTTGAATCATTTTTCCTCCGAAGAAAGTTTGAGTCATTTTCCAGGCATTTAAGTCATTTTTTTTCCAAAGAAAATTTGAGTCATTTTCCAGGAATTTGAGTCAATTTCAAAAAATTTCACTTTTTCCAGAAAATTGAGTATTTTTTTCAATTTTCAAGAATTTATGTAATTTGTTTCCAGAATTTGAGTAAATTTTTAATTTGAATCATATCTCAGGCATTTGAGTCATTTTTCCTTCGATGAAAATTTGAGTCATTTTCCAGGCATTTGAGTCATTTTTTCTCCAAAGAAAATTTGGGTCATTTTCCAGGAATTTCAGCCAATTTCCAAAAATTTCAGTTTTTTCAGAAAATTGAGTATTTTTTCCAATTTTCAAGAATTTATGTAATTTATTTCCAAAATTTAAGTAAATTTTTAATTTGAATCATTTCTCAGGCATTTGAGTCATTTTTTCTCCGAAGAAAATTTGAGTCATATTCCAGGAATTTGAGTCAATTTCCAAAAATTTCACTTTTTTGAGAAAATTGAGTATTTTTTTCAATTTTCATGAATTTATGTAATTTATTTCCAGAATTTGAGTAATTTTTCAATTTAAATCATTTCTCAGGCATTTGAGTCATTTTTCCTCCGAAGAAAATTTGAGTCATTTTTTCTCCAAAGAAAATTTGAGTCATTTTCCAGACCTAGTGTCTCTTTTCCAGGAATATGAGTAGTTCCTTTCAAACAAATTTGAATAATTTTGATCGATTTTCCAAAAAATTTAAATCAATTTCCAGGAATTTGAATCATCAAAATGTACAATTGAAATGTGAGTCATTTTTCAGAAATTGAGTCATTTTTGGTCAATGGAGATTTGAGTCAGTTTTTCTAAATAAAAAGTTGAGTCATTTTCCAGGAATTTAGGCAACTTCTTTGTGAAATAAGATTAGAGGTATTTTTCCAGGAATTTGACTCATTTCCAAGAATTTGAGTTATATTTTACCAAAACTAAAAAATTGGGTCACTGTTTTACAAGGAATATTTGAGTCACCTTTTCAAAAAATGCGAGTCAGTTCCCAGGATATTGAATCATTTTTGCAAGTTGAGAATTTAAATCTTTTGTCAAGGAAAAAAATTGAATTTCGTTTTCTAGGAATTTCCGAAATTCGGTCATTTTGTGAAGAAAATTTGAGTGATTTTCCAGGAATTTGAGTCATTTTTCCTCCGAAGAAAATTTGAGTCATTTTCCAGGCATTTGAGTCATTTTTCCTCCGAAGAAAGTTTGAGTCATTTTCCAGGAATTTGAGTCAATTTCCAAAAATTTCACTTTTTCCAGAAAATTGAGTATTTTTTCCAATTTTCAGGAATTTATTGAATTTGAGTCAATTTCCAAAAACTTCACTTTTTCCAGAAAATTGAGTATTTTTTCCAATTTTCAAGAATTTATGTAATTTGTTTCCAGAATTTGAGTAAATTTTCAATTTAAATCACTTCTCAGGCATTTGAGTCATTTTTCCTCTGAAGAAAATTTGAGTCATTTTCCAGGCATTTGATTAATTTTTTCTCCGAAGAAAATTTGAGTCATTTTCCAGGCATTTGAGTCATTTTTTCTCCAAAGAAAATTTGAGTAATTTTCCAGGAATTTGTGTCAATTTCCAAAAATTTCAGTTTTTCCAGAAAATTGAGTATTTTTCCAATTTTCAAGAATTTATGTAATTTGTTTCCAGAATTTGAGTAAATTTTTAATTTGAATCATTTCTCAGGCATTTGAGTCATTTTTTCTTCGAAGAAAATTTGAGTCATATTCCAGGAATTTGAGTCAATTTCCAAAAATTTCACTTTTTTGAGAAAATAGAGTATTTTTTTCAATTTTCATGAATTTATGTAATTTATTTCCAGAATTTGAGTAAATTTTCTGAATGAAAAAATATGAGTAGTTCCTTTCAAACAAATTTGAATAATTTTGATCGATTTTCCAAAAAATTTAAATCAATTTCCAGGAATTTGAATCAATTTCTAGAAATTTATTAACCTTGTTCAAAAAACTATTTTTATAATATTTTAAAAAAAAATTTGAGTCAATTTTTCCCAAAGAAAATTTACGTAGTTTTTCCAAGAATTATTTTGGTATTAGTTATTTAAAAAAAAAAAATTGAGTCATTTTCCAGGCATTTCAGTCATTTTTGCCTAATTAAAGTTGTCATCTTTGTGCATTGAAAATTTGAATCACGTTTTCCACTTTTCGAGGCAATTTCCAGGAATTTGAGTCATTTTTACACGTTGAAAATTTGAGTCATTTTTCAAAAAGATTTGAGTCAGTTGCCAGGAATTCGAGTCATTTTTTAGAGGTTTGAACTATTTTTGCCCTTGTAATCATTTTTTAAGAATTTGTGTATTTTTTTCCGGGAATTTAAATCATTTTTTAGGAATTTGAGTCATTTTTTCCCAAAGAAAATTTTAGTCGTTTTTCCAAAAATTATTTTAGTTATTTTTCTAAAAAAAAAAAATTGATTCATTTTCGAAGAATTGAGTCATATTTTTTCCATAAAAATTTGAGTCAATTTCCAGGAATTTGAGTCATTCTTCCAAGAAAAAAATAATTAATAATTTTCCAAGAATTTGAATCATTTTTCCAGAAATTTGAGTCAATTTTTCTTAAAGATAATTTCAGTCTTTAACAAAAATAATGCGAGTCAATTTCCAGAAATTTGAGTCATTTTTCCAGGACTTTTAATCACTTTAAAAATGTCCGTTATATAGTCCAATTGTAGTATCTAATTTTAAAATTTGAATTTCGCGCCTTTAAATATAACGTCATATATGTGTTGACAGTTATTACGTTTTGTTAGGTTGGCACAAGGAGAGATTATGACGTGACTCAATTATTCTACACAACAAACATTAGATTAATAACTTACCGTCGCACCTCTGCTCGTGAACGTCGTAGCACAAATTCACGTTTCCACCGCACCTGACCCCGCCGAATTTGCACAATTCGTCGCACAACAGCATTCCGTCGGCGCACATCTCCTGCGGGGCGACGTTGCGCGACAAAAATCGCGCGTCGTAGCATTTCAGCTCGTCGTACGAGCAATTCACGACGTAACTGGCATAAACGAGGCTTAAGTGGGACTCGGCGCTCGTCTCCAATGTCACGCGCAGCTCGTTACTCGGCAACGAGAACGTTTCGGGGTAATAATTGGTCGCGTCGGCGCAGAGGCGCAGGTACTCGATCGATTCGTTCCCGTTGGATATTAAAAGGCAATTTTCCTGGAAAAAATTAAAATGTTGAATTGAAAGTAGAGGGTGTCCCAAATTCAAGGATGACCATTGGGATCTCGGAAACGAAGAGTTACGGGGTCGGTTAAATGGAGGGAAAGTTGCGCAATTTGGAGCTTAATAAAATGACCGGATACTTCCGGAGTTATGCGAAAAAAACCGAAAGTTCGGAGTGGAAATGGTCCAGGACCAAATTAAATGAATATTTACTTTTTCATGTTTATTTTCAAAAAAAGAATATAAATCAATTAAAAAAATTATAAAAAAAGTTTTGGCCCTCTCAGGA
This sequence comes from Anthonomus grandis grandis, assembly GCF_022605725.1. Taxonomy (NCBI): domain Eukaryota; kingdom Metazoa; phylum Arthropoda; class Insecta; order Coleoptera; family Curculionidae; genus Anthonomus; species Anthonomus grandis. The sequence continues at coordinate 13,003,993 of NC_065563.1, read as the reverse complement.
TTTGAACCCAGGTCACTGCCTTCCCAACAGATAGGGTGTATTCTTCTATAAATTGTCTATTATTAGAATGGCGTAGGTTCAAATCCTATGCGATCTTTACTTTTTTCTTTTATTTTGTCCGTTGCATTTTGTTGCTAAGGACTTTTATTTTTATAATTTTTTTAATATTAAATATTTTCTTATGTAAAACATTTTTTTTTGTGCAAATTTCTAGGTTTTTTCAGGAAATTGTGCATATTAATTCAACTGTCCAAATCCGACTAATAGTCGATATAAATTTTAACAAAAATAGGGGAAAACTAAGTATGATTTGGACTCAAAACCACATATTTCACTAATTTTCTCAACGTATATATGACTAAATTTAATGAATATTTATTTTTTTATGTTTATTTTTAAGAAAATAATATAAATCAATAGAAAAAAAAAATAAAAAAATGTTCTCTTGACAGGATTTGAACTAAGGTCATCGGCTTCTTAACTGATGGGACTTTGAATTTTTTAACAGAGCAAGTGGCATAGGTTCAAATCCTGAGAGATACTTAACTTTTTAAATTTTTTTTCCGTGTTATTTTCATAGGAAAAACATTTTTTTTGGAAGATTTCTCGGTTTTTGCAAGAATCTGTGCATCTGGCAACAATGGAATTTATTTTGTTATAATAAAAGTATTAATTCCGTTTTTTTTTTTCATGTTACTCCACAAGTTCAAAAGAAAATTTTGTTTTTTTTGTTTCTTTCTGAGGAAAAAATATAAATCAATAAAAAAATTATAAAAAAAAGTTTTGGCCCTCTCAGGATTTGAACCAAGGACACTGGCTTTCCAACATAAATATTTAACTATAAATTGTCTATTAGAGTGAGTGAATGGCGTAGGTTCAAATCCTATGCGATCTTTACTTTTTTCTTTTTTTTTTGTCCATTGCATTTTGTTGCTTTTATTTTTATAATTTTTTTAATATTAAATATTTTCTTATGTAAAACAATTTTTTTTGTGCAAATTTCTAGGTTTTTTCAGGAAATTGTGCATATTAATTAAACTGTCCAAATCCGACTAATAGTCGATATAAATTTTAAAAAAAATAATGGAAAACTAAATATGATTTGGACTTAAAACCGCATATTTCACTAATTTTCTCAACGTATATATGACTAAATTTAATGAATATTTATTTTTTTATGTTTACTTTTAAGAAAATAATATAAATCAATAGAAAAAAAAAATAAAAAAATGTTCTCTTGACAGGATTTGAACTAAGGTCATCGGCTTCTTAACTGATGGGACTTTGAATTTTTTAACAGAGCAAGTGGCATAGGTTCAAATCCTGAGAGATACTTAACTTTTTAATTTTTTTTTGCGTGTTATTTTCTTAGGAAAAACATTTTTTTTGGAAGATTTCTCGGTTTTTGCAAGAATCTGTGCATCTGGCAACAATGGAATTTATTTTGTTATAATAAAAGTATTAATTCCGTTTTTTTTTCATGTTACTCCACAAGTTCAAAAGAAAATTTTGTTTTTTTTGTTTCTTTCTGAGGAAAAAATATAAATCAATAACAAAATTATAAAAAAAAGTTTTGGCCCTCTCAGGATTTGAACCAAGGACACTGGCTTTCCAACATAAATATTTAACTATAAATTGTCTATTAGAGTGAGTGAATGGCGTGGGTTCAAATCCTATGCGATCTTTACTTTTTTCTTTTTTTTTGTCCATTGCATTTTGTTGCTAAGGACTTTTATTTTTATAATTTTTTTAATATTAAATATTTTCTTATGTAAAACAATTTTTTTTGTGCAAATTTCTAGGTTTTTTCAGGAAATTGTGCATATTAATTAAACTGTCCAAATCCGACTAATAGTCGATATAAATTTTAACAAAAATTGTGAAAAACTAAGTATGATTTGGACTTAAAACCACATAATTGACTAATTCAAGCAACATTAGCACACGGACTATTCGCGGCACATCAAACATTTTAACAGATCTCCGTACTGGACTTTACGTATATGTATATTAAATTAGGCTAACCTCGTTATCGGTTCGATCGTCATAGGGTCCCAATTGTAAATACTCCAACTTAACGTGGATCACGCTCAGTTTCGGGGTGGAAATGGTCCAGGTGCAATTGGTCGGTTCGACCTGTGGGTCCACCACCGTTTCCAAGTTGCCTCTGGGTTGCACCAGGTGCGTTTCAGGTCCACAAAAGTCAACATTGTCTCCAACGATCACTTGTCTGCTCACCAATAAACCAATCGAATACACTAAAAACCATCGGAGTGACATTATTTAGGTGGAACAATTATTATGTGACGTTTACAGTGATTAGGCTGTTGATGTGATTGTTACGAGGGCGGTCACCATGGTGACTTTGTGGAGAAAAAACAACGTGTCTCGGGTGTATCCATAGCCGCCCTTTTTATTAGGAAATTAAGTGAATTAATTAATCGAATGCAGAATTGCTTACCTTCTCTTCGTTTCAAAAAATGGGGATTTGGGAAGAATATTTTGGCACTATACATGCCACTTCCCTCCCGTTATATTAAAACCTATTTAACTCCCAATGTGACAACGTCGCACATTATAGTACCAAACGAAATGTGCGAGGAATAATGTTCCTTACACACACACACAAATATTATAACGCCATCAGGGTCGTCACCTAAAAATTCATTTTATTATAAAATTTTTTATATATCGACTGACTGGCACTAAACCCGGCGGTACCGCGGGCCATCAGTTTCGGTTTCGGTACGATGCGATACGGTACGGTACGATCGCGGTTCGTGAGTCGATATTCGTTTGTTGTTGTTTGAATTTTTAACGTTTTTTTTTAAAGCATGTTTGTTGTACTTTAGTGACTTCTTGGGATTATTTTACTGTGGCATTTTTATGTAAGTATTTAGCAGTAAAAGCGTCTCAATTGATATACTCATGCACCCTCTAAAAACCCACTTGGTTATTGCTCCCTTGCATACGCACCCTCTGTGCAAACGTACTTTGAAAGGAATAATCGGAGCCCCCTTTTAATTCAATTCCTTGGCACTTTGTCACGTTAGAATGGAAAAGTTATTTGTTTTTGATAGGCATAAGCCACGTGTAAACTTATTAAAAAAATAATAAAAAGGGTAAAGTTGGCAACGAGGCATTAGCGAACTCGTCGTCTTGAGATACTAGACTTATTTTCTTAACATATATATATGAGCAAATTAAATGAATATTTACTTTTTCATGTTTATTTCCAAAGAAAGAATATAAATCAATTAAAAAAATTATAAAAAAAGTTTTGGCCCTCTCAGGATTTGAACCCAGGTCACTGCCTTCCTAACAGATAGGGTGTATTCTTCTATAAATTGTCTATTATTAGAGTGAGTGAATGGCGTAGGTTCAAATCCTATGCGATATTTACTTTTTTCTTTTTTTTTGTCCATTGCATTTTATTGCTAAGGACTTTTATTTTTATAATTTTTTTAATATTAAATATTTTTTTATGTAAAACAATTTTTTTTGTGCAAATTTCTAGGTTTTTTCAGGAAATTGTGCTTATTAATTAAACTGTCCAAATCCGACTAATAGTCGATATAAATTTTAACAAAAATAGGGGAAAACTAAGTATGATTTGGACTTAAAACCACATATTTGACTAATTTTCTCAACGTATATATGACTAAATTTAATGAATATTTATTTTTTTATGTTTATTTTTAACAAAATAATATAAATCAATAGAAAAAAAAATAAAAAAATGTTCTCTTGACAGGATTTGAACCATGGTCATCGGCTTCTTAACTGATGGGACTTTGAATTTTTTAAACAGAGCAAGTGGCGTAGGTTCAAATCCTGAGAGATACTTAACTTTTTCATTTTTTTTCCGTGTTATTTTCATAGGAAAAACCATTTTTTTTGGAAGATTTCTCGGTTTTTGCAAGAATCTGTACATCTGGCAACAATGGAATTTATTTTGTTATAATAAAAGTATTAATTTCGTTTTTTTTTTCATGTTACTCCACAAGTTCAAAAGAAAATTTTGTTTTTTTTTGTTTCTTTCTTAGCAAAAAATATAAATCAATAAAAAAGTTTTGTCCCTCTCAGGATTTGAACCAAGGACACTGGCTTCCCAACAGATAAATATTCTCCTATAAATTGTCTATTATTAGATTGAGTGAATGGCGTAGGTTCAAATCCCATGCAATCTTAACTTTTTTCTTTTTTTTTGCCCCTTGCGTTTTATTGCTAAGAACATTTATTTTTATAATTCTTAGTAATATTCTTTTTTCTTTTGGGATAATGTGCATGCATATTCAATAATTTTTAATATTATCAAAATTTGACCATTTTTCTTTACATAATACGTGACTAAATTAAATGTTTGTTGACTTTTTTATGTTTATTTTTGAGAACAAACTATAAATCAATAGAAAAATAAAATAAAAACGTTTGCCTTGCTCAGGTTTTGAACCGGGGACACCGACTTTCTAACACATGGGAGGCAAATTGCCCTGTAAATTGTCTAATAAAGCGAGTGGCCTGGGTTCAAATCCTAGCAGGTACTTGACTTTTTATTTTTTTTATTTATTGTTTTTATTTTTAGTAATATTCAATTTTCTCATGTTTCTAAAAAAAAATTCATCATCATTTTTTTTCTTATGCAAAACATTTTTTTTTTAATTTTATTTACTTTTTAAGATAATGTGCATATTTATTAATTTTTAATAATATTATCGAAAGCGGATTAATACTTCATTAAGCCAAATAATGAAGAAAGAAGCGTGAAATTGACTTAAAATCACATATTTCATCATTTTTATCACCACATATATGAATAAATTCACCTTGTAATGTTTATTTCCAAGGAAAGGATGTAAATCAATAAAAAAAAATATTAAAAAAAGTTTGCCCCTCTCAGGATTTGAACCAAGGCTTCCCAAGAGATAGGGTGCAGTGTTCCCCTGTAAATGAGTGAATGAATGGCGTAGGTTCAAATCCTATGCGATCTTACTTTTTTCTTTTTTTTTTTGTCCATTGCTTTTTGGTGCTAAGGGTTTGATGCTAACTATTTTTTAATATTAAATTTTTTCATATTATTTTCTTATGTAAATCAATTTTCTTGTGCAAACTTTCTAGATTTTTGCAGGAATTTGCGCATATAAACTCTCTAAATTCGATTAATCCTCCATATAAATTTTTATTTATTTGCTTTACAAAAAATAAGTAGGAATTGGACTTAAAACCACTGATTTGACTACTTTTCTTAACGTATATATGACTAAATTTAATGAATATTTACTTTTTTATGTTTATTTTTAAAAAAAGAATAGAAATCAATAAAAAAAAATCCTAAAAAAGTTTTCCCTTCTCAGGTTTTGAACCAAGGCCACCCGATTCCTAACCACGTTTACACGTAACCTAAATCCGTATTGCTCGTCGTAAAACCGACAATAATTAGGATCACTTTACTATAACAAAGCGACCATTTATACCTAAACGAGCCGTTTATTATGCCACAAAAGAATCCATTATAGTGATAACAGGGACATTTTTCAAGCTCGTGACGTTCGGTTGACCTTTGCTCGTGTACGGTCTTTTATCATTGAAATTCTTGTCTGACTTTAAATAATTGAAGAATGCGTCAGGGATGTATAGGATAATCACTGCTAGAATAAATAATTGTGGACATGAATTAGTAGAAACGTGATGACTCACTTTATTCAGTGTTATACCGAGAAACGTGTTGCGTTGCGCTTAGATTAGATTGGATTTTAAAACCCCATCGAAAATTCCCTTCATTTAACCCTCTCTCACACCCCTTTTTGACCCCCATCAGGTGCCCGACCCGTCACTCAACGTTTGACACCCACGTACGTCACTGTCACTTCATTTTTCATGACAAAAAAAAAATTATTCCAATAAAGTCGAAATCGTGAGAAATTATAAAGCGGCAAAGTCGGCGGCACCCAATCTCGATCAGAAGAATGTTTTAACCCGGCAGAGAGTCGTCGTAGTCAGGTAAAAAAAAATTTAAATTCGATGTTACCGTATTTGGAAATTAAGCGGTTGTGTGGGTCGGTTTTTAGGAGAGAGAGGGGTGAACGGGTGTTCAAGGACGTACATTATATAAAATATTTAGGTACTTCCAAGGCCTTTGATATATGATTCTTGCACCTAAATACTGTAAATCACATTCATCATCATCACATGATTAAATATGCAATGAATATTCACCTTTTTATCTTTATTTCCAAGGAAAGGATCTAAATCAATAAAAAAATTATTAAAAAAAAGTTTGCCCCCCTCAGGATTTGAACTAAGGTCACTGGCTTCCCAAGAGATAGGGTATGTTCCTACAGTGGTTTATTAGAGCGAGTGAATGGCGTAGGTTCAAATCCTATGCACTCTTAACTTTTTTCCTTTTTTTTTGTCCATCGCCTTGTGTTGCTAAGGACGTTTATTTTTATAATTTTTTAATATTAAATTTTGTCATATTATTTTCTTATGTAAATAAATTTTTTTGTGCAAACTATCTAGGAGTGTGAAATCAGATATTTGATCATTTTTATTAACACATATACGATTAAATATGCAATGAATATTCACCTTTTTATGTTTATTTCCAAGGAAAGGATCTAAATCAATAAAGAAATTATTAAAAAAAGTTTGCCCCCCTCAGGATTTGAACTAAGGTCACTGGCTTCCCAAAAGATAGGGTATGTTCCTAATGGTTTATAAGAGTGAGTGAATGGCGTAGGTTCAAATCCTATGCGATTTTAACTTTTTTCTTTTTTTTTTGTCCATGTCCTTGTAAGGACGTTTATTTTTATAATTCTTTAATATTGAATTTTTTCATATTGTTTGCTTATGTAAATCAATTTTTTTGTGCAAACTATCTAGGAGTGTGAAATCAGATATTTGATCGTTTTTATTAATACATATATGATTAAATATGCAATGAATATTCTCTTTTTTATGTTTATTTCCAAGGAAAGGATCTAAATCAGTAAAAAAATTATTAAAAAAAGTTTGCCCTTCTCAGGATTTGAACTAAGGTCACTGGCTTCCCAAGAGATAGGGTATGTTCCTACAGTGGTTTATTAGAGTGAGTGAATGGCGTAGGTTCAAATCCTATGCGATCTTAACTTTTTTCTTTTTTTTGTCCATCGCTTTTTGTTGCTAAGGACGTTTATTTTTATAATTTTTTAATTTTACATTTTTTTCATATTATTTTCTTATGTAAATTAATTTTTTTAAAACACAAAACTACAAAAAACTCAAATTATAAAAAAAATTATTTCAAACGCCTGGAAGAGGTGAAAAATGACTGCGAAATCCTGGAACAAAAGGAAGCCTTTGTCCAAATGCTTGTAATAATAAAAAACTATTTAATAAACTAAAAATTTTGTCACATTGCCCAAGAATAATAAACAGATTCATTTTTGCTTCAAATAGCCTCATAAAAAAAAAAAGTCAAGAGGTGTCAAATCTGGCGAGCGAGCCGGCCATTCCACAGGTCCAAGACGGCTATTTTGACGCAAAAGGTGTACCAAACTGTGAACCTGCTTTAGTATGAAGGATTTACGACAGACAATAACGAATATTTAGAAAAATATCGATCCTCCTGGAAATCCTACTTTATGTGACTCTATTTTATTACACCGCTTTTGTCTTGTCAGACATATAAACAAACAACGATGAAACTTTTGTTTTTTTTTCTTTTTCAGATTTTTTTTTTCAAGAAAAGAGAACATTTAGAGTAAACGAAACAGAAAGTGCGAAAAAATGGGCGCCCGACACTCGAAGAGGTCGGTGGACATCACCACGACGCCGAAAAAGGGCGGCCAAGAGGAGGGCGGCGTCGCGGCGGCCGAGGGGGCCGCGGAAAAACTGGAGAAAATCGCCGAGCCCGACTTGAAGGTCACCGCCACCAACGGTACCGCCCTCCATAGCGAAATCGAATTTGCCGTAAGTACCGCTAACAGCAAAATGCAATAAATTTTTGTAGTTCTTTTAAGATATTCAGTTACCAATAAGAAACAAATTATTTAATTTCTTCCAGGCACTCCTCTAAGCAAAATGTCAATATCTTGATTTTTAATGAATGAATTTTAATAATTTTTTCAGTAGTTGTTTGAAAAGCCCTTGATTATCCTAGAAATCAATAACTACATCATTTTAACCACTAGAAATCAAGATATTGAGTCACCAATAAGAGACAAGTTATTTAATTTCTTCCAGGCACTCCTCTAAGCAAAATGTGAATATCTTGATTTTTAATGAATGAATTTTAATAATTTTTTCAGTAGTTGCTTGAAAAGCCCTTGATTATCCTAGAAATCAATAATTACATCATTTTAACCACTAGAAATCAAGATATTCACTTGCCAATAAGAGACAAATTATTTAATTTCTTCCAGGCACTCCTCTAAGCAAAATGTCAATATCTTGATTAATAATGAATGAATTTTAATAATTTTTTCAGTAGTTGCTTGAAAAGCCCTTGATTATCCTAGAAATCAATAATTACATCATTTTAACCACTAGAAATCAAGATATTGAGTCACCAATAAGAGACAAATTATTTAATTCCTTCCAGGCACTCCTCTAAGCAAAATGTGAATATCTTGATTTTTAAAGAATGAATTTTAATAATTTTTTTGGTAGTTGCTTGAAAAGCCCTTGATTATCATAGAAATCAATAATTACGTCATTTTAACCACTAGAAATCAAGATATTGAGTCACCAATAAGAGACAAATTATTTAATTTCTTCCAGGCACTCCTCTAAGCAAAATGTCAATATCTTGATTATTAATGAATGAATTTTAATAATTTTTTCAGTAGTTGCTTGAAAAGCCCTTGATTATCCTAGAAATCAATAACTACATTATTTTAACCACTAGAAATCAAGATATTGAGTCCCCAATAAGAGACAAATTATTTAATTTCTTCCAGGCACTCCTCTAAGCAAAATGTCAATATCTTGATTAATAATGAATGAATTTTAATAATTTTTTTGGTAGTTGCTTGAAAAGCCTTTGGTTATCCTAGAAATCAATAACTACATCATTTTAACCACTAGAAATCAAGATATTGAGTCACCAATAAGAGACAAATTATTTAATTCCTTCCAGGCACTCCTCTAAGCAAAATGTGAATATCTTGATTTTTAAAGAATGAATTTTAATAATTTTTTTGGTAGTTGCTTGAAAAGCCCTTGATTATCATAGAAATCAATAATTACGTCATTTTAACCACTAGAAATCAAGATATTGAGTCACCAATAAGAGACAAATTATTTAATTTCTTCCAGGCACTCCTCTAAGCAAAATGTCAATATCTTGATTATTAATGAATGAATTTTAATAATTTTTTCAGTAGTTGCTTGAAAAGCCCTTGATTATCCTAGAAATCAATAACTACATTATTTTAACCACTAGAAATCAAGATATTGAGTCACCAATAAGAGACAAATTATTTAATTCCTTCCAGGCACTCCTCTAAGCAAAATGTGAATATCTTGATTTTTAAAGAATGAATTTTAATAATTTTTTTGGTAGTTGCTTGAAAAGCCCTTGATTATCATAGAAATCAATAATTACGTCATTTTAACCACTAGAAATCAAGATATTGAGTCACCAATAAGAGACAAATTATTTAATTGCTTCCAGGCACTCCTCTAAGCAAAATGTCAATATCTTGATTATTAATGAATGAATTTTAATAATTTTTTCAGTAGTTGCTTGAAAAGCCCTTGATTATCCTAGAAATCAATAATTACATCATTTTAACCACTAGAAATCAAGATATTGAGTCACCAATAAGAGACAAATTATTTAATTTCTTCCAGGCACTCCTCTAAGCAAAATGTCAATATCTTGATTAATAATGAATGAATTTTAATAATTTTTTCAGTAGTTGCTTGAAAAGCCCTTGATTATCCTAGAAATCAATAACTACATCATTTTAACCACTAGAAATCAAGATATTGAGTCACCAATAAGAGACAAATTATTTAATTTCTTCCAGGCACTCCTCTAAGCAAAATGTCAATATCTTGATTATTAATGAATGAATTTTAATAATTTTTTCAGTAGTTGCTTGAAAAGCCCTTGATTATCATAGAAATCAATAACTACATCATTTTAACCACTAGAAATCAAGATATTGAGTCATCAATAAGAGACAAATCTTTTAATTCCTTCCAGGCACTCCTCTAAGCAAAATGTGAATATCTTGATTATTAATGAATGAATTTTAATAATTTTTTCAGTAGTTGCTTAAAAAGCCCTTGATTGTCCTAGAAATCAATAACTACATCATTTTAACCACTAGAAATCAAGATATTGAGTCACCAATAAGAGACAAACTATTTAATTCCTTCCAGGCACTCCTCTAAGCAAAATGTCAATATCTTGATTATTAATGAATGAATTTTAATAATTTTTTCAGTAGTTGCTTGAAAAGCCCTTGATTATCATAGAAATCAATAATTACATCATTTTAACCACTAGAAATCAAGATATTGAGTCACCAATAAGAGACAAATTATTTAATTTCTTCCAGGCACTCCTCTAAGCAAAATGTCAATATCTTGATTATTAATGAATGAATTTTAATAATTTTTTCAGTAGTTGCTTGAAAAGCCCTTGATTATCCTAGAAATCAATAATTACATCATTTTAACCACTAGAAATCAAGATATTGAGTCCCCAATAAGAGACAAATTATTTAATTTCTTCCAGGCACTCCTCTAAGCAAAATGTCAATATCTTGATTATTAATGAATGAATTTTAATAATTTTTTCAGTAGTTGCTTGAAAAGCCCTTGATTATCCTAGAAATCAATAATTACATCATTTTAACCACTAGAAATCAAGATATTGAGTCACCAATAAGAGACAAATTATTTAATTTCTTCCAGGCACTCCTCTAAGCAAAATGTCAATATCTTGATTTCTAATGAATGAATTTTAATAATTTTTTCAGTAGTTGCTTGAAAAGCCCTTGATTATCATAGAAATCAATAACTACATCATTTTAACCACTAGAAATCAAGATATTGAGTCACCAATAAGAGACAAATTATTTAATTGCTTCCAGGCACTCCTCTAAGCAAAATGTCAATATCTTGATTAATAATGAATGAATTTTAATAATTTTTTCAGTAGTTGCTTGAAAAGCCCTTGATTATCCTAGAAATCAATAACTACATCATTTTAACCACTAGAAATCAAGATATTGAGTCCCCAATAAGAGACAAATTATTTAATTTCTTCCAGGCACTCCTTTAAGCAAAATGTCAATATCTTGATTAATAATGAATGAATTTTAATAATTTTTTCAGTAGTTGCTTGAAAAGCCCTTGATTATCCTAGAAATCAATAACTACAATATTTTAACCACTAGAAATCAAGATATTGAGTCCCCAATAAGAGACAAATTATTTAATTTCTTCCAGGCATTCCTCTAAGCAAAATGTGAATATCTTGATTTTTAATGAATGAATTTTAATAATTTTTTCAGCAGTTGCTTGAAAAGCCCTTGATTATCCTAGAAATCAATAACTACATCATTTTAACCACTAGAAATCAAGATATTGAGTCACCAATAAGAGACAAATTATTTAATTTCTTCCAGGCACTCCTCTAAGCAAAATGTCAATATCTTGATTTCTAATGAATGAATTTTAATAATTTTTTCAGTAGTTGCTTGAAAAGCCCTTGATTATCATAGAAATCAATAACTACATCATTTTAACCACTAGAAATCAAGATATTGAGTCACCAATAAGAGACAAATTATTTAATTTCTTCCAGGAACTCCTCTAAGCAAAATGTCAATATCTTGATTATTAATGAATGAATTTTAATAATTTTTTTGGTAGTTGCTTGAAAAGCCCTTGATTATCCCAGAAATCAATAACTACATCATTTTAACCACTAGAAATCAAGATATTGAGTCACCAATAAGAGACAAATTATTTAATTTCTTCCAGGCACTCCTCTAAGCAAAATGTCAATATCTTGATTTTTAATGAATGAATTTTAATAATTTTTTCAGTAGTTGCTTGAAAAGCCCCTGATTATCATAGGAATCAATAACTACATCATTTTAACCACTAGAAATCAAGATATTCGGTCATCAATAAGAGACAAATTATTTAATTTCTTCCAGGCACTCCTCTAAGCAAAATGTCAATATCTTGATTTTTAATAAATGAATTTTAATAATTTTTTCAGTAGTTGCTTGAAAAGCCCTTGATTATCCTAGAAATCAATAATTACATCATTTTAACCACTAGAAATCAAGATATTGAGTCACCAATAAGAGACAAATTATTTAATTTCTTCCAGGCACTCCTCTAAGCAAAATGTCAATATCTTGATTTTTAATGAATGAATTTTAATAATTTTTTCAGTAGTTGCTTGAAAAGCCCTTGATTATCATAGAAATCAATAACTACATCATTTTAACCATTAGAAATCAAGATATTGAGTCACTAATAAGAGACAAATTATTTAATTTCTTCCAGGCACTCTTGCAAGCAAAATGTCAATATCTTGATTTTTAATGAATGAATTTTAATCATTTTTTCGGTAGTTGCTTGAAAAGCCCTTGATTATCATAGAAATCAAGATATTCAAAGAGATTTCTTCTTAATGCACCTGCTAAAGCATTATTAAAATGTCGAATTAAAGCAGAAACAACTTTTTGGAATTTGACCTTGATTTGACCTCAAGATTACGACAACGAAGTTTGAAATGTCAAAATTTCCTTCCTTCAAATCCGCTACAAAGAATAGGGGTTCCCATTAAAAACAAAAAAAAACTCTGACCTTGAATTGACCTTGAAAAGCGACACGAAGACGAAGAACCTCCACAGATGCATGTCTCCCTCTGTCCTGAACAACTTTGGTCTCAAACTTTCTAGATCTCGCTTACGTTCAGTGCAATTTGGATGCATATATTAAAATGAAACAAAGTCAAGTGCAAGACGACTGTGATATCCCAGGTCCCCTTCCCATTGTTCATTCCACTGTATTAATTGAATATTACCTGTAGTGCAATTAATTTAAAAAAAATGTCACGAGTATCCTCTTGGAAAAATTTTTTTTTCTTTCTGTCCCCTTCTCCCTCCTTCAAGCTTTTTTTGACAGTTGTTTTTGGATGACAGCTAATAAATTTCTCCTTTCAGTTGTTTTGTACTCTCTCTCTCTTTCCTGGTGCTCCTTTTTTAGCAACATTTCACTGATAGTCAACAGGGCAGTACAGGAAATTTGTTTTCTCAAAAAAATTGCATCCTTCTCCTTCTCACTCCCTTTAAATGACACATCTCTTGTTTAGAAAAGAAAAAAACAAGACAACAACTTTTTATCCGACCGCCTTGATGCACTCACTCACTCGCTGCATTCACAAATTAATCAATTAATTTGTAAATGCATCAGCTATTTGTTTTCATTGTGTAAAATTAGACGCGGCAGTCTCTCGGGGTTATGGGTCAGTAGCCTTTCGTCCTTGTTTGTTTTCAAACAAAAGCCTGTTATTATATTGTTGTTGTCGCTTTTTATGGGGCAGCAGGAGGGTAAGACGGGGGGAATATCATACCACCGACCTACCCAACAACCGTGACATTAAAATGGCGTTAAAACGTTCATTTTCTTTCAAGAAGCGTGTTATATGTTAATACGGTTTGTTCGAGTGGTTAATGGTTTTATATGTTAACGATTTATGCGCTAATTTGTTAACGTGTTTAATGCAGTATGGATGTTTAATGTCCAAGGTGACGTAACATAGAGCATATTTTTATAAAATTAAATCAATAATCATTTTTGAGCAACCAGTTGCACGATCTTGTATGATACCCCGATTATCCTGTAAAACGATATCGACTCGAACCCAGTCTGGTTTTCGAGCAATCTGACAACGTTGTCAGGTCCGTTAATGTCATATACCCCGTTCGACCGGCCTGTCAAAATAAAAAATTACAAAAATAAAAAAATCCGAACCGCGCCCCTGTTTCTTCTTGCGAGATCTGCATATTCGAGTTCTACGGAAGATCCGGTTTTGATGGTGCTTAGGCGGGATTTTATCGCTACAGGGTGACCCGAGTTAGGTTAAAACATAACCCGTTTTTTTGATTTTGGTAGTACCGTCGATGGTGTCAAAAAAGTGATTTTACCATTAAATTCCCTGGAAAAAAGCTGAAAATGGGTGGGTTTATTTTGATTTAAAAAAAAATGGTTTTAGGAGTACCGTTGGTCCAAAAATGACGTCAAAACCGTGGAAAATGAATGTAATTATCCCCGGAAAGTATTGAAAAAATTATGACAAAAGCCTGGAAAATCAGGGAAACAAAAAACTGGAAAATTCATTTGAGACGCCTGAAAGTACGACAATTTATTCCAAGTTCCAGGGAAAAAAATTTGACTCGTTAAAATCAAATGTCTGGACAAAAAAGAGTGACGTCAGAAGCCTGGAAAAATTATTTTAAATTCCTGGAAATTATTTAAAAAATTATGACAAAAGCCTGGAAAATCAGGGAAACAAAAAACTGGCAAATTCATTTGAGACGCCTGAAAGTGCGACAATTTACTGCAAGTTCCAGGGAAAAAAATTTGACTCGTTAAAGTCAAATGTCTGGACAAAGAAAAGTGACGTCAGAAGCCTGGAAAAATTATTTTAAAATTCCGGAAATCATTAAAAAATGATGACAAAAGCCTGGAAAATCAGGAAAACAAAAAACTGGAAAATTCATTTGAGACGCCTGAAAGCACGACAATTTATTCCAAGTTCAAGGGAAAAAAATTTGACTTGTTAAAGTCAAATGTCTGGACCAAAAAGAGTGACGTCAGAAGCCTGGAAAAATTATTTTAAATTCCCGGAAATCGTTAAAAAATTATGACAAAAGCCTGGAAAATTAGGGAAACAAAAAACTGACAAATTCATTTGACACGCCTGAAAGTGCGATAATTTATTCCAAGTTCCAGGGAAAAAAATTTGACTCGTTAAAGTCAAATGTCTGGACAAAAAGAGTGACGTCAGAAGCCTGGAAAAATTATTTTAAATTCCTGGAAATCAATAAAAAATGATGACAAAAGCCTGGAATATCAGGGAAACAAAAAACTGGAAAATTCATTTGACACGCCTGAAAGTGCGACAATTGAATCCAAGTTCCAGGGAAAAAAATTTGACTCGTTAAAGTCAAATGTCTGGACAAAAAGAGTGACGTCAGAAGCCTGGAAAATTATTTTAAATTCCCGGAAATTATTTAAAAAATTATGACAAAATCCTGGAAAATCAGGAAAACAAAAAACTGGAAAATTCATTTGAGACGCCTGGAAGTGCGACAATTTATTCCAAGTTCCAGGGAAAAAAATTGGACTCGTTAAAGTCAAATGTCTGGACAAAAAGAGTGACGTCAGAAGCCTGGAAAAATTATTTTAAATTCCCGGAAATTATTTTAAAAATGATGACAAAAGCCTGGATAATTGGGAAAACAAAAAACTGGAAAATTCATTTGACACGCCTGAAAGTGCGACAATTTATTCCAAGTTCCAGGGAAAAAAATTTGACTCGTTAAAGTCAAATGTCTGGACAAAAAAGAGTGACGTCAGAAGCCTGGAAAAATTATTTTAAATTCCTGGAAATCATTAAAAAATTATGACAAAAGCCTGGAAAATTAGGGAGACAAAAAACTGGAAAATTCATTTGACACGCCTGAAAGTACGACAATTTATTCCAGATTCCAGGGAAAAAAATTTGACTCGTTAAAGTCAAATGTCTGGACAAAAAAGAGTGACGTCAGAAGCCTGGAAAAATTATTTTAAATGCCCGGAAAGTATTTAAAAAATTATGATTAAAACCTGGAAAATTCATTTGAGACGCCTGGAAGTGCGACAATTTATTCCAAGTTCAAGGGAAAAAAATTTGACTCGTTAAAGTCAAATGTCTGGACATAGAAAAGTGACGTCAGAAGCCTGGAAAAATTATTTTAAATTCCCGGAAAGTATTTGAAAAAATTATGACAAAAGCCTGGAAAATCAGGAAAACAAAAAACTGGAAAATTCATTTGAGACGCCTGGAAGTGCGACAATTTATTCCAAGTTCCAGGGAAAAAAATTGGACTCGTTAAAGTCAAATGTCTGGACAAAAAGAGTGACGTCAGAAGCCTGGAAAAATTATTTTAAATTCCCGGAAATTATTTTAAAAATGATGACAAAAGCCTGGATAATTGGGAAAACAAAAAACTGGAAAATTCATTTGACACGCCTGAAAGTGCGACAATTTATTCCAAGTTCCAGGGAAAAAAATTTGACTCGTTAAAGTCAAATGTCTGGACAAAAAAGAGTGACGTCAGAAGCCTGGAAAAATTATTTTAAATTCCTGGAAATCATTAAAAAATTATGACAAAAGCCTGGAAAATTAGGGAGACAAAAAACTGGAAAATTCATTTGACACGCCTGAAAGTACGACAATTTATTCCAGATTCCAGGGAAAAAAATTTGACTCGTTAAAGTCAAATGTCTGGACAAAAAAGAGTGACGTCAGAAGCCTGGAAAAATTATTTTAAATGCCCGGAAAGTATTTAAAAAATTATGATTAAAACCTGGAAAATTCATTTGAGACGCCTGGAAGTGCGACAATTTATTCCAAGTTCAAGGGAAAAAAATTTGACTCGTTAAAGTCAAATGTCTGGACATAGAAAAGTGACGTCAGAAGCCTGGAAAAATTATTTTAAATTCCCGGAAATTATTAAAAAAATTATGACAAAAGCCTGGAAAATTAGGGAAACAAAAAACTGGAAAATTCATTTGAGACGCCTGAAAGTGCGACAATTTATTCCAAGTTCCAGGGAAAAACCTGAAAAAATTTGACTCGTTAAAGTCAAATGTCTGGACAAAGAAAAGTGACGTCAGAAGCCTGGAAAAATTATTTTAAATTCCCGGAAAGTATTTAAAAAATGATGACAAAAGCCTGGAAAATCAGGAAAACAAAAAACTGGAAAATTCATTTGACACGCCTGAAAGTGCGACAATTTATTCCAAGTTCTAGGGAAAAAAATTTGACTCGTTAAAGTCAAATGTCTGGACAAAAAAGAGTGACGTCAGAAGCCTGGAAAAAATATTTTAAATTCCTGGAAATTATTTAAAAAATTATGACAAAAGCCTGGAAAATTAGGGAAACAAAAAACTGGAAAATTCATTTGAGACGCCTGGAAGTACGACAATTTATTCCAAGTTCTAGGGAAAAAAAATTGACTCGTTAAAATCAAATATCTGGACAAAAAAGAGTGACGTCAAAAGCCTGGAAAAATTATTTTAAATTCCCGGAAATTATTAAAAAAAATTATGAAAAAAGCCTGGAAAATTAGGGAAACAAAAAACTGGAAAATTCATTTGAGACGCCTGGAAGTGCGACAATTTATTCCAAGTTCCAGGGAAAAAAATTTGACTCGTTAAAGTCAAATGTCTGGACCAAAAAGAGTGACGTCAGAAGCCTGGAAAAATTATTTTAAATTCCTGGAAATTATTTTAAAAATGATGACAAAAGCCTGGAAAATTAGGGAGACAAAAAACTGGAAAATTCATTTGAGACGCCTGAAAGTGCAACAATTTATTCCAAGTTCCAGGGAAAAAAGTTGACTCGTTAAAGTCAAATGTCTGGACCAAAAAGAGTGACGTCAGAAGCCTGGAAAATTATTTTAAATTCCCGGAAATTATTAAAAAATGATGACAAAAGCCTGGAAAATCAGAAAAACAAAAAACTGGAAAATTTATTTGAGACGCCTGGAAGTGCGACAATTTATTCCAAGTTCCAGGGAAAAAAATTGGACTCGTTAAAGTCAAATGTCTGGACCAAAAAGAGTGACGTCAGAAGCCTGGAAAAATTATTTTAAATTCCTGGAAATCATTAAAAAATTATGACAAAAGCCTGGAAAAACAGGAAAACAAAAAACTGGAAAATTCATTTGACACGCCTGAAAGTGCGACAATTGAATCCAAGTTCCAGGGAAAAAAATTTGACTCGTTAAAGTCAAATGTCTGGACAAAAAGAGTGACGTCAGAAGCCTGGAAAAATTATTTTAAATTCCTGGAAATCATTAAAAAATGATGACAAAAGCCTGGAAAATTAGGAAAACAAAAAACTGGAAAATTCATTTGACACGCCTGAAAGTACGACAATTTATTCCAGATTCCAGGGAAAAAAATTTGACTCGTTAAAGTCAAATGTCTGGACAAAAAGAGTGACGTCAGAAGCCTGGAAAATTATTTTAAATTCCCGGAAATTATTTAAAAAATTATGACAAAATCCTGGAAAATCAGGAAAACAAAAAACTGGAAAATTCATTTGAGACGCCTGAAAGTGCGACAATTTATTCCAAGTTCTAGGGAAAAAAAATTGACTCGTTAAAATCAAATGTCTGGACCAAAAAGAGTGACGTCAGAAGCCTGGAAAAATTATTTTAAATTCCCGGAAATCGTTAAAAAATTATGACAAAAGCCTGGACAATTAGGAAAACAAAAAACTGGAAAATTCATTTGAGACGCCTGAAAGCACGACAATTTATTCCAAGTTCTAGGGAAAAAAATTTGACTCGTTAAAGTCAAATGTCTGGACCAAAAAGAGTGACGTCAGAAGCCTGGAAAAATTATTTCCAATGCCTGGAAATTTTTTTTTTTCAAATTGAAACGCCTGGAAAACCTGAAAAGAGAAATTGCCGACGTCTGAAGCCTGAAAACATGATGAATTATTCCAAATTCCTTGAAAATTATAGAAAACAAAGCGTCAAAAGCCTGGAATAAATAGGTACAAATGCGTGGTAAAAAAATAATTTCCAGAAAATTCAGTAAACAATAAACTAGAAAATTGATGTCAGAAGTCTGGACAAGTTAAAATCACATGTCTTGTCGAAAAAGGACCTCAAAAACCGGGAAAAATTATTTTTAGTTCTTGAAAAATATTTAAAAAATTATGCCAAAATCCTGAAAAATGTCAAAAACAAAACTGGATAATTAACGTCAAAGCCTAAAAAAAAATAACTTCAGACGCCTGCAAAATTGAGCCGAACCTTTGGAAAACCTTTAAAAGATACCATTAAACGCTTGATATGAAATAAAGAAATATTTAAAATCCTTGGCGGGTATAAAAAATGACGTCATACAACCTCTGGAATAGATAGAAATTGCGTCATAAATTTTGGAGGATCTGAAAAATAACGTCAACGGCCTGGAAGACGACAGGATCAAAAATCTTATTTTACCATTGGATTGTTTGGAAACAAATAGCTGAAAATGAGTACCATAGAAGAGAAGTTTTTCGATTTTGAAAGTACCATTGATGGAATCAAAAATCTGATTTTTCCATTGAAATCCTAGGACAAAGTTAGTTGAAAATGAGTACCATGTCGATGAATTTATTTTGATTTTTGAAGAAGTTTTTTGATTGCGAAAGTACCATTGATGGAATCAAAAATTTGATTTTTCCATTAAAATCCTAGGACAAAGTTAGTTGAAAATGAGTACCATATCGATGAATTTATTTTGATTTTTGAAGAAGTTTTTCGATTTCGAAAGTACCATTGATGGAATCAAAAATCTGATTTTTCCATTGAAATTCTAGGACAAAGTTAGTTGAAAATGAGTACCATGTCGATGAATTTATTTTGATTTTTGAAGAAGTTTTTTGATTGCGAAAGTACCATTGATGGAATCAAAAATTTGATTGTTCCATTGAAATTCTAGGACAAAATTAGTTGAAAATGAGTACCATATCGATGAATTTATTTTGATTTTTGAAGAACCTTTTTGATTGCGAAAGTACCATCGATGGAATCAAAAATCTGATTTTTCCATTGAAATCCTAGGACAAAATTAGCTGAAAACGAGTGCCAAGTCGATGGGTTTATTGTTTATGTTTGAAAAATGTTTTTTCATTTTAAGAGTACCGGTGACGGTAACAAACATCCCATTTTACCATTGAATTACTTGAAAATTAAATTGAATTAAAAAAAGTTACTTAAATTAAGACATAAAGATTTTAGGAGTATATTAAACTCATTTAAGACATAAAAAAAATATTTTTAAGACAATTTAAGCGTGTATTTCGTTGTCATCTTCTAGACATTCGCATGCTTCAACAGCATCGTCATTTTCCTCTTCTTCAAAAGTTTGTCCCATAGCTTCTTCTAAAATATTCTTAAAAAATTCCTACGCTGCCACTGAAAATCAGCATTATTAAACTGCTTCTCCTATTGGTTTCCTATTGGTAGTTTTTCTAATTAGGTCCTTTTTCTTTACGTCTTTTTAAGTAGGTAATGTAACAGGTTTGTTCTATGGAGATTCATTTTCTAACCAATGTCTTGATTTGCTTGAGTTCCGTACCTTTGAATTTAGATTTATCTCGGATATGTCTTCTGTCTACGAATTAATAAAAAAAAGTAATTTGTATTTAAAACGTCCGTGTCTAATTTTTGGTTGTTTTATAATTAATCATGCCTGAAATCACGATGATGTCAATAAAATTCCCGACAGTCATTTTCCACGATCCAGTTATCGCCTTTTATTTGTTTTTTTTTTAATGTTTACTCGCAATTTAAGATAAAAAAAAACATTATTTGCACGAGTCAGTTTGTGACTGAGAAATACACATCTCGTGAGAGTGCATATTTGCAGTAAACGAATATGAACCAATATACAGGGGGATCCACATCTTGGATCATACAAATATGAAAATTTAACTTTTTCACTAACCTCTGAGGTCAACTGAAGATTAGGAAAACGACCTCAAGAGAAAATAAAATTTTAATTTTAGATGACAGGTGAGCGCACACACACACACTTGGCTTTATTTGAATAGCTGGATGCCACTTAAAATCGTTGCAACAAAAAAAAAAAGAAGGTGACACAAAGAGAGACATCTGCGCAAACACTCAACATAAACGACACTGCTGTCAGCGACTGTCAAATCAAATTAAATTTATTTTTAAAAATTGCCTGCTCATAGGATGGATACGTCATCTTAAGTTGATGGATCATTTTTTTTTTAGACACTCGAGATGAATCAAAGTAGTCGTCTCAACTGCCTGGAATAATTTTTTTTTAATTCCAGGCACTTGAAGTACACTTGGTTGCCTAGAATGTTTTCTCAAATCCAGGCAGTTGAGACGATTACTTTGATTTATCTCTAGTGTCTGAAAAAAAATGACCCATCAATTTAATATGACGTAACAAATCAATCAAGTGTCTAAAATGTCATTTTTATTCCAGGCAGTTGAGACTTATCTGTTACGTCATCTTAAGTTGAAGGATCATTTTTTTTTCAGACACTAAAAATAAATCAAAGTAGTCGTGTCAACTACCTGGAATTGAAAAAAAATTGAATTCTGGGCAGTCAAGTGTACTTCAAGTGCCTGGAATTAAAAAAATTAATCAAGTGTCTAAAATGTCATTTAAAAAAATTTATTTTTATTCCAGGCAGTCGAGACTTATCTGTTACGTCATATTAAATTGAAGGATTTTTTTTTCAAACACTAGAGATAAATCAAAGTAGTTGCCTCAACTGCCTGGAATTGACAAAATGAAATTATAGGCAGTTGAGTGTACTTCAAGTGCCTGAAATTACAAAAATATTATCTCAACTACCTGGAATAATTTTTTTTTTGCACTTACAGGCAGTTGAACTTTTTTTTTATTCCAGGCACTTAAAGTACACTCAACTGCCCGTAATTTAATTTTTTTTCAATTCCAGGCAGTTGAGACGACTACTTTGATTTATCTCTAGTGTCTGAAAAAAAAATGATCCTTCAACTTAAGATGACGTAACAGATAAGTCTCAACTGCCTGGAATAAAAATGACATTTTAGACAGTTGATTGATTTTCTTATTCCAGGCACTTCAGGTTATTCTGTGAACAAAAATTTTGTCTATTATTATAAAAAGGCATTATCTATGCCCTAATTATTTAAAATGACTTATAGCCTAGAATAAAAAGCCTAAAATAGGTTTTTATTATTCCAGGCATTCTACGTAAATATATAGTAAAGTCTACGTCACGGAGTTACTTCGAGTTCCTGAAATTACAAAAATATTATCTCAACTACCTGCAATAATAATTTTGTTTTGCAATTACAAGCAGTTGAATGTTTGTTTTTGTTATTCCAGGCACTTCAAGTACACTCAACTGCCCATAATTAAATTTTTTTTCAATTCCAGGCAGTTGAGGCGACTACTTTATTTATCTCTAGGGTCTGAAAAAAAAATGACCCATCAATTTAATATGACGTAACAAATCAATCAAGTGTCTAAAATGTCATTTTTATTCCAGGCAGTTGAGTCTCATCTGTTACGTCATCTTAAGTTGAAGGATCATTTTTTTTACACATTCATCACATTTTTTGACACTAAGAGATAAATCAAAGTAGTCGTCTCAACTGCCTGGAATTGGAAAAAAATTAAATTCTGGGCAGTCAAGTGTACTTCAACTGCCTGGAATAATTTTTTTTTTAATTCCAGGCACTTGAAGTACACTTGACTGCCCAGAATTCAATTTTTTTTCAATTCCAGGTAGTTGACACGACTACTTTGATTTATTTTTAGTGTCTGAAAAAAAAATGATCCTTCAACTT
This sequence comes from Anthonomus grandis grandis, assembly GCF_022605725.1. NCBI lineage: Eukaryota > Metazoa > Arthropoda > Insecta > Coleoptera > Curculionidae > Anthonomus > Anthonomus grandis. The sequence continues at coordinate 12,981,383 of NC_065563.1, read as the reverse complement.
AAGATGACGTAACAGATAAGTCTCAACTGCCTGGAATAAAAATGACGTTTTAGACACTTAATTGATTTTCTTATTCCAGGCGCTTAAGGTTATTCTGTGAACAAAAATTCTTGGAATTTCAAGCAGTTAAGCCTACGTCACGAATTGTCTGAAATAACAAAAATGTTGCCTGGGATTATAAATAAAAATTATCTATGCCCTAATTGTTTAAAATGACTTATAGCCTAGAATGAAAAGCCTATTATAGTTTTTTTTGCAATTTCGGGCAATTGGCTGTTGTTTTTTTATTATTCCAGGCATTCTACGTAAATATATAGTGAAATCTACTTCACGGAGTTACTTAGAGTGTCTGAAATTACAAAAATAAAAATATTATCTCAACTGCCTGGAATAATTTTTTTTTTGCACTTAGAGGCAGTTGATTTTTTTTTTATTTCAAGCACTTGAAATACACTTAACTGCCCAGAATTCAATTTTTTCTTTATTCCAGGCAGTTGAGACGACTACTTTGATTTATCTCTAGTGTCTGAAAAAAAAATGACCCATCAATCTAATATGACGTAACAAATCAATCAAGTGTCTAAAATGTCATTTTTATTTCAGGCAGTTGAGTCTCATCTGTTACGTCATCTTAAGTTGAAGGATCATTTTTTTTTTACAGATACTAGAGATAAATCAAAGTGGTCGTCTCAACTGCCTGGAATAATTTTTTTTTTAATTCCAGGCACTTGAAGTACACTTGGTTGCCTAGAATGTTTTCTCAAATCCAGACAGTTGAGCCGACTTTTTTGATTTATCTCTAGTATCTGAAAAATGATCCTTCAATTTAATATGATGTAACAGATGAGACTCAACTGCCTGGAATAAAAATGACATTTTAGACACTTGATTGATTTTCTTATTCCAGGCACTTAAGGTTATTCTGTGAACAAAAATTCTTGGAATTTCAGGCAATTAAGCCTACGTCACGAATTGTCTGAAATAACAAAAATGTTGCCTGGGATTATAAATAAAAAAAAAAGATATATGCCCTAATTATTTAAAATGTCTTATAGCCTAGAATTAAAAGCCTAAAATAGCTTTTTTTTGTAATTTCAGACAATTGGGTGTTGTTTTTTTATTATTCCAGGCACTCTACGTAAATATATAGTGAAGTCTACGTCAAGGAGTTACTTCGAGTGCCTGAAATTACAAAAATATTATTTCAACTGCCTGGAATAATTTTATTTTTTATTCCAGGCACTTGAAGTATACTTGACTGCCCAGAATTTAATTTTTTTTCCAATTCCAGGCAGTTGAGACGACTACTTTGATTTATCTCTAGTGTCTGAAAAAAAAATTAACCATCAATTTAATATGACGTAATAGATTAATCTCAAAAAAATGAATCAAGTGTCTAAAATGTCATTTTTATTCCAGGCAGTTGAGACTTATCTGTTACGTCATCTTAAGTTGATGGATCATTTTCTTTTCAGACACTAGAGATAAATCAAAGTAGTCGTCTGAACTGCCTGGAATTGAAAAAAAATTAAATTACGGGCAGTTGAGTGTACTTTAAGTGCCTGGAATAAAAAAAAAGTTCAACTGCCTGTAAGTGCAAAAAAAAAATTATTCCAGGTAGTTGAGATAATATTTTTGTAATTTCAGGCACTTGAAGTACACTCAACTGCCTATAATTTCATTTTGTCAATTCCAGGCAGTTGAGGCAACTACTTTGATTTATCTCTAGTGTTTGAAAAAAAAATCCTTCAATTTAATATGACGTAACAGATAAGTCTCGACTGCCTGGAATAAAAATAAATTTTTTTAAATGACATTTTAGACACTTGATTAATTTTTTTAATTCCAGGCACTTGAAGTACACTTGACTGCCCAGAATTCAATTTTTTTTCAATTCCAGGTAGTTGACACGACTACTTTGATTTATTTTTAGTGTCTGAAAAAAAAATGATCCTTCAACTTAAGATGACGTAACAGATAAGTCTCAACTGCCTGGAATAAAAATGACGTTTTAGACACTTGATTGATTTTCTTATTCCAGGCGCTTAAGGTTATTCTGTTAACGAAAATGTTTGGAATATCAGGCAGTTTAAGCCTACGTCACGAATTGTCTGAAATAACAAATATGGTGTCTAGAATTATAAAAAAGAATTATCTGTGCACTAATTATTTAAAATGACTTATAGTCTAGAATGAAAAGCCTATTATAGTTTTTTTGTAATTTCAGGCAATTGGGTGTTGTTTTTTTATTATTCCAGGCACTCTACGTAAATATATAGTGAAATCTACTTCACGGAGTTACTTAGAGTGCCTGAAATTACAAAAATAAAAATATTATCTCAACTGCCTGGAATAATTTTTTTTTTGCACTTAGAGGCAGTTGATTTTTTTTTATTTCAAGCACTTGAAGTACACTTAACTGCCCAGAATTCAATTTTTTCTTTATTCCAGGCAGTTGAGGCAACTACTTTGATTTATCTCTAGTGTTTGAAAAAAAAATCCTTCAATTTAATATGACGTAACAGATAAGTCTCGACTGCCTGGAATAAAAATAAATTTTTTTAAATGACATTTTAGACACTTGATTAATTTTTTTTATTCCAGGCACTTGAAGTACACTTAACTGCCCAGAATTCAATTTTTTTTCAATTCCAGGTAGTTGACACGACTACTTTGATTTATTTTTAGTGTCTGAAAAAAAAATGATCCTTCAACTTAAGATGACGTAACAGATAAGTCTCAACTGCCTGGAATAAAAATGACGTTTTAGACACTTGATTGATTTTCTTATTCCAGGCGCTTAAGGTTATTCTGTTAACGAAAATGTTTGGAATATCAGGCAGTTTAAGCCTACGTCACGAATTGTCTGAAATAACAAATATGGTGTCTAGAATTATAAAAAAGAATTATCTGTGCCCTAATTATTTAAAATGTCTTATAGCCTAGAATGAAAAGCCTATTATAGTTTTTTTGCAATTTCGGGCAATTGGCTGTTGTTTTTTTATTATTCCAGGCATTCTACGTAAATATATAGTGAAGTCTACGTCACGGAGTTACTTCGAGTGCCTGAAATTACAAAAATATTATTTCAACTGCCTGGAATAATTTTATTTTTTATTCCAGGCACTTGAAGTACACTTGACTGCCCAAAATTTAATTTTTTTTCCAATTCCAGGCAGTTGAAGTACACTTAACTGCCTAGAATTTTTTCTCAAATCCAGGCAGTTGAGACGACTACTTTGATTTATCTCGAGTGTCTGAAAAAAAAATGATCCTTCAGCTTAAGATGACGTAACAGATGAGACTCAACTGCTTGGAATGACATTTGACATTTTAGACACTTGATTGATTTTTTTGAGATTAATCTATTATGTCATATTAAATTGATGGGTCATTTTTTTTTCAGACACTAGAGACAAATCAAAGTAGTCTGGAATTGGGAAAAAAATTAAATTCTGGGCAGTCAAGTGTACTTCAAGTGCCTGAAATTACAAAAATATTATCTCAACTGCCTGGAATAATAATTTTGCTTTGCAATTACAGGCAGTTGAATTTTTGTTTTTGTTATTCCAGGCACTTGAAGTACACTTGACTGCCAGAATTTAATTTTTTTTCCAATTCCAGGCAGTTGAGACGACTACTTTGATTTATCTCTAGTGTCTGAAAAAAAAATGATCCATCAACTTAAGATGACGTAACAGATAAGTCTTAACTGCCTGGAATAAAAAAGACATTTTAGACACTTGATTGATTTGTTATCCCTGATGATGGACATGTTATATGTATATCCGAAACATGTCTGATATATAAATTTAGTGGAGGATGACCGAAGTGTCATTAGCTGCAATTTATCCTTGTCGTTTCTCATTTATTTCCCTCGTTGTATAGTGCAAAGGGCGACCTTTTCAAATTTTATCGCTTAATTATAAGTTTCCGCACCCGAGTAGGAAATTAGTAAACGCCATTGAGGTTCTTAATTCACCAATGAGCAAAGAGACAATAATTATTGGAGCGGATAATTTATGGGGAAGAATATTAATTGGCGTAATATTTTCATTGAAATCCTGTTTGGCATTCATAAAAAACGATATTTATTAGAGTTTATTGAGAGGATTGAAATCCTGTAACAATCCTAGCAAAGAATATAATCATACCATTAGATTCTTGGTCAAAAGTTGTTGAAAATGAGTAGTAGCATGTTAATGGGGTTATGAATTCTCTAGAATAAATTAGCTGAAATCGAGAACCATATATCGATGAGCTTTTTTTGATTTTGATTCCTCAGACAAAACTAGCTGAAAAATGGTAAATATATCAATGGGTTCGTTTGGAATTTCAACAAAGCGACTTAATTAAATCTTGACATAAAAAAAGGATATTTCAAGATAACCCGCAACAATCATATCCTTTAATAATAATCTCCTAATATTTTTTTAAACAAATTTTAATGAAAAAGCCCATTAAAGTTCCACAGCAGTAGATCCCATTAAAAAAGCATCTTGGGCTCGTCGAACTCTTACGTCACTCACGCTGTTACACGTAGATCTTTTCGTCAAATTATAACGCGACCTATAGGTACCAAGAAGTGCGTAGTAACCGCTCCGTTGGAGGTTTAGCACAAAAAATAATGGTCTATCTAACAATAATTAATCAACCGAGATACGACCAGTTTATCGACCGTAGGGAAAACACACGTGCCGGTCAAACCTGTCGTATACAAAACCTATTGTACTAGTAAAGTTTATGTTTTTGAAATGGTATTTAACAATGTTAACAACAAAATAGCTTGTCAATCTTACCAACACCAGTTTTCCCAGTAATGTACAATAGTTGTTAAATTAGGCCATTTAATCCCGCACATTTATATTATTATTATTATTATTATTATTATTATTATTATTATTATTATTATTATTATTATTATTATTATTATTATTATTATTATTATTATTATTATTATTATTATTATTATTATTATTATTATTATTATTATTTCTTTTACAGCAATGTAAATATTGAATTGTTAATTGTACTGGGAATTAATAAACGTTATTATTATCTTTTTTTTTATAGACAGTGGTGACCAAAAAAATAAGAGTGCCTGGTTTTATTTGAATATTCCTAATAATACAGTGCATCCCAAAAGTTATGTCTAAATTCATTTAAAATTCAGGGGTGTGTTCGAAAAGAAAACGCTCGGTGTAGGTACTTTTTCGTCGAAACGGCCTTTTCCTGTAGGACTACAAACAAAAGCAAAAATTAAACAGTATCCTCATTTTTTCCGTTTTTTCACAGGATAAAGAAGAAATGTCAAAAGAGGAGACCGAAGAGAAGGAGAAAACGGAAATCAAGGAGAACGGCCTACCGGAAGAGCCCTCGAATGTTGTCCCGAATAAAACGGAGGAAACGGAGGGTGACCAACGAGTGAACGGGGAGGAGAAGGAGACGGAAAAGCCAACAATAGAAGGCGAAACCGCCCCGGAAGAAGCAAAAGTCGAAGAAACGACGGAACAGAAAAAGAAGAAGGACAAGAAAAAAAAATGGTCGTTTAGGTAAAAGTGCAACTTATCCCTCTGTACAACATTCATTTTATGACATTTAGAAGTACCACTTGGGTATTGTTTCGTTTAATAATTTATTGGCCTTTCAGGTCAATTTCGTTCTCGAAAAAGGACAAATCGAAACCGTCAAAGGACAGTAGTAGTAGTAGTGGAGACAAGAGTGAGGTCAAGGAAGTCGCCGAGGAGGTAAGCTTTCGCCATCTCTATAACTCATCGTATCTAAATTATACGACGAAAATCGGTTTTCCTCGCGTCCATCATACACAGAGGGTGACCGGTTGCTATTCTCCAGATCGATTCTGGAGATTTTGCACCCACTATAAGAGAAAAGTTACAAGTGTCTACGTAACAACTTTTCCGATGGAGCGCACTGTTTCGCCCCGTGGCCCCATCGATTCATTTAAATATGTACTTGCACTTTATATTATTATCCTGTATTGATTTTATTTAGATATTAGGTTTTTGAAGCCGAACGGAATGGTTATTTTGATTTTGATAGATTTAATTATACTGGTGACACGTTATTGAGTCGAGTCGGATATACCTGGTAGTAATAAAATATGTTTTGTTTTATTACTACATGCCTACCTTATAAGGGATTTCAATTTTTTTTAAAGTCTAGTCAGTCGGACCCGTCAATTTTTGTTTTGAGAGTGTGGTATTTACTTTCATACTCTTAGTATTTTGTCTTTTGAAAAATGTTTTTAGGAGCGTCTTTTGGGGGCCTATACCTATATCTCATTCATAGGAATTCCTACTGATGAGGTATACGCCCCTTTAGGGAAAAAAATAATAGATAGGTAGGTACTTTTTTTTCCCGCACTAAGGCATATTGCATTTTTCCTTAAAAACCCTTATTATTTAAATAACAATTATATTATTTTTATTCCTTATACAGTGCAAAACTATAATGTATGCAACAAATCCTAATAACCGCCTCAAGGATGTTTACCAATATGTTGTATTGCCGCATTTGCAAAAGTTTTAATTTCTAGAAATAGACGACAAAGATTTATTAAATAAACTTCCCAATAAATATTCAGCATATATTTATATACCTACTTAGGCACTTTAGATTAGATTAGATTAGATTAAAATAAGGGTGAAGTTTCACTGCGACCTAAAAGATCTATTGTGTGCCCCTTTCTAATTACTGCTTGATGTTATTCTCAAGTCAAATTACTTCGTACAATCCTATGGCTTTAATAAAGGCTAATAGTTGTGACGGTTCCAGTAATGAGATATTTCCTTCTGGAATTACATAATTTCCGAGGTGCATGGCACGACTTTCGGCAACTGTTTCGCATGTAGTTACTAGGTGTTCTGGGGTCTCTTCCTCTTCCCCACAGAATCTGCATTCACCTGTCTGTTCTAGTTTTAGTTTCCTGCGGTGTTCTCGAAGGTGACAGTGCCCTGTTAGGAATCCTATTACAATCCGTAGTTTAGTTTTAGTTAAACTTACTAGAGCTTTAGATTTTTTTGGGTCGAGGGTTCCAAGGAACATCTTGGAGTGTCTCAACCCTGGATGATCATCCCAGAGGCTTTCTCTGAGTTGATCCTCCATTTTTGTAAGCTCATATAGGTAAGTATTCTTTCCTATGCCGCAGAAAGGTTCCGGTCCTACAAATTGAGAACCAGATCCCTTTTTTGCCAGAATATTGGCTTCTTCGTTACCTTGCACGCCTGTATGTCCAGGTACCCACAATATTGTGACTTTATTTCTCTTTCCTACCTCATTAAGTTTGCCCAAACAGTCTCTTACCATTTTAGAACTGATGACATGTGAACTCAGTGCTGCTATGGCTGCTTGACTGTCGGTGAAGATTGCGATGTCCTGCTTGAGGTAGTCTTTGTTCAGGATTAATTGAGCGCATCTTTCTATAGCGTGTATTTCCGCTTGAAAGACACTGGTGTATTTTCCCAGTGGCTCTGAGTATTTGGTGCCAGGCCCAAATACTCCAGCTCCTGTTCTTAGGCACTTTAGTTGTATCAGAATTTTTTTTTGTATGACTTTTGCGCACTTTTGGGTGTATGAAAATAAAATTAGATCATTACTCGTCCAGACTCACTCTTGTCATTAGTGTCGTCTGTCTAATTAGTCGTACTCTGTTTATTTACTTTACACGTTTCCTGGATTTTGTCATGCTTGTGTTTGTTTCTAGTTCGTGGTCGTGGTGTGTTTTTAATGTAACATACCTAGTGCTATTAACTTTAACTTAAAAAAAGCAAATCTTCACTTAAGTTAACATAGTGTACTGTACACCCTGTAATATTCAATTTTTAAGACATTCTAACTTAAAATACACATACACAAAAAGTTGATCCAAAAAAAATCCTAAATAACATAAATTATATTGCCTGTTGTTTACGTTGATTCTATATATCTATAGGTATCTGAACAAGATTTTTTCCGGGCATGAATTTTGTGCAGCGGCCTTAAGAGCGTAATCCAATTCAGCCAAGAAAATTTCAAAAATAGTACAGAAGGGTGACGTTTAGTACGATCGATTATCAATCAACGATATTAGAATTTAGCCGGTAAAAACTGCGTTGAAAGCCTTTTCTGGATAGATGAGATCTAAGAAACTAGCGCTTTTTTAATATTATTTTTTTATAAAATTGTTAGTTACGGACATTTGTAGAATCAATTTTTTGAAATTTAAATTCTAAACAGCTAAAATATAGCGTTGAAAATTACCTTAATTTTCTGTATGTTTAAGCATTGCTTTTTATATGATTTTAAGCCTAATTAAAAAAAATAAAACTACAGAAGTCGACTAGTTTTGTCCTTTCTGAACAAATATTTTAAAACCCTATATCAAAAAACCTTTTAGATTCTTAGATCTCATTTATCCAGAAAAGCCCTTTTTTTGGCAAATTTTCGTAGGCGTATGAAGCCTCTTTTTTTGGGCGACTCTCTGTAAAGTTGGCGCATCAGCTATAATTCTTTTTGGCGAATGTGCACCTCACGTTATTTTAATAAATTGTTAAAAGTTGATCCAGAGGTCATAATTTTATTTAGAAATACTACCTACATATTTAATATATTAATACCAAAAGTAGATTATTATATTTTATTTTCTGGTTTTTGGCTTGTCTTTTAATTAGCATTTTATTACTTCTATGACTGCACAATTTCACCTGGCCGAATGAAATCTTTAAAACGAGGTATTTTATTAAATTTGTCCTTATTCTAATTTAAAGTCATAAAGCTATCTCCTCCCTCTATTAAGGCACCTACCTAGGGGTTGCTGGTTGCTGATGCCGGGTTAATTCCATAAGGTTGGTGAATATAATAATATTGTATTGTCATAAGACAAGAACCCAATTTTTGTGTAAAATTTTGTTACAATCGGTTAAGTAGAAGTAGTTCAAAAGTCAAAAAGTTAGTGCAATATATGAAACAATCAAAATGTATATATATTTTAGATACGGGCCAAAGATGAATAAAACTGTTAAAAAAAAAACAGATTTTATTAATACTAATATACCTAAAATAACTTAATTAACGTGTCACCAGTAAATCTATCTAAATCAAAACAACCATTTCAGCCTCGAAAAACGTTTTATTTATTATACAGGTAATACAATTTCAGCGATGGCTTGACGAGGCCACGGGGCAATACCAGTGCGCTCTATCTGAAAAGTTGTTACGTAGACTCTTGTAGAAAGGTTTCTGCTGGGGGTTGATTGTGGACGATCCTGATTCTCAGATAAACTACTTAATGAAGTCATGCGATTTCTAAATGATTCTGGGCGGAATAGTGGGGCAGTGAGGAGAGGTAGAACTAATGAAAAATGCTTTTTGACCTACATATTTTTAAAATAATAAATCATGTATAATCCTAATGAACTGTTTATGGGAAAAAAAACAGGCCCATAATATATCTTAATGAGCCGAATTTGTCTTCTAAATTCCTAAAGCATAAACATCTGGATTTTAACTAAATATAGACAAACCCACTTAACGTTAATTTCCACGCGAAATGCGGGTCCAATTTACAGGCAAATTATCCGAAAAATTCCAAAACTTCGACCCCGTTTAACGAGAACGATTAGTATTTGCATATTATAAAAAAAAGCACCCGGGAGGTTGACGCCCGTATGACTCCCAATAAAAGTCGTCGTTTTTAATTACGTTACCCCCATAAGATACGTGTGCACTGAAAAATCCTATTTTATCATCTTTTACCGTCAATATTGTTTGTTAAATAACAATAACTTATAAAAATATATTCCTGCTTTACGGCCAAAACAATCGACAGCACTCGCGACTTGTGCCGACCACGCCCCATCCTGATTTTTATTTACAGTCTGGCACCCAAATATTCGCACTAAAAAAACAAAAAAAACCATGGGGCGTGACGTAATTTTTTTTTTGTTTCTTCCGGTATAAAATGCGACCCGTTTCCTGTCGCACGAAATATTACGGTCCTTGTACCAACTAATCGTCGATGATGGGTTCATTTATAATCGTTGTATAGTCTTGACAGATATCCGGTATCTAAATCAATAATTGATAATTAACGGAGTGAGTTTCGGTTTTTTTTGGGGGGGGCCAGGCTGTCACCTTCTGCCCAATTATGTCATCTGGCAGGGCGAATTTCCAGTAAAGAAGGATGTCCACTCGGTTGGATATTGACGAGTGAAGGGGAGAAAGAAGGGGTTACAAATTCTAAAAATATTATTATATTTTATATTTACATGCACATGTTTATTCATTTTATGACCCATATTGTGGCCCCACGATTCCGTGCTATCGGAAATGCTAATTTAATTAGTTAATTAATTGAAGGCATTAGGGAGTATTAAATTAACGTGAATGTCGTTAATCATATCATTATAATATAGGTATATGTATTGCTTTGTATAGCAATCGTGACGTGTCTATGCTATGTTTCCACTATCTAAGACAATAAATGATTTTTGATTTTCATTTTTATTGATCAATCCAAGTGCCTGCAAATAACTTCTAAGTAGAGACCTCAAACTCCTTGAATAAGCTCTTACTGAAATTCCTCAACATCTAAGTTACAAATTAATTAATCAACACCGCTCAATTAATTAATTAATTAACCCCAATTAAACTATCGAGGAGAGAAAACCCCAAACAAACGCTTCCCATATAGTGTTGACATTTCCCGTTGGCATTCCGTTGCTGACCTCCGGCAATGTGCGGAGGTCATCGTGGCTCATGTCCAATTTAACGACGAGAATGCGGCTGTGCGACCGTTTAATCTCCTCTAAAATTAAACTTTATATAGGAAGAAGACGAAATGGAACAAGGGGGGATAAAACAACAAAAACAGACAGAAAGCACCCTTTGAGCAAAAAAGGGCTCGAAAACACTCAATCGAAGGGCTGGTTGTCTGTTTGTGCTTTTAATGAAACTTTTGGTTGTTGGCAAACAATTACTGAGGGGTTGTTTTTCTTGTTGTCGCTTATTTAAACTTGAGAGGCAATAAAAAAATTTATGTCTTAAAAATTAGGTTTTATGTTTTCTTTTGCAACAACACACAACAGAAATTCAGGAAAATTAAGATTTAAATTTAAAAAAAAACCGTTTTGTTGAATTTTGTAATTTATAGGGTTTAGAATTACACCAATGAATGAATGCCGATGATGATAAAAGCCATTCCATCATTAGAAGTGCTGAATATTGGACGATAAAGGAAAAATTATAATGACCTTGAGTTTGATCTTGGGATTCATTTTTAAGGTGATTTGAAAGTCCAAGGTTTAAACGAGTCAAATTTAAATAGTACAATAGTAACATTAAAGATCCCATGGGATAGTCCTAGTGAAAATCATCTATGGCAATGCTTAGAATTATATATTTCGGAGTAAGTCTCCCGTTCGGATTTTCAGACAGTTATGAGTGACCGTAGAAAAGAAACAGTACAACCAAAATGTATTAAATTATTTACTTAGAATAAGGAAACCATGGAAATAGACAACGCCATCTAAGACAGTGAATATCGATATAATTGGAATAAGCAAGATGAGATGGTTATGAGTAGGAAGCAGAAACAATAAAGAAATCACAGTATTTTATTCGGGAACATAAGAAGCTGGAATATTAGTTGCAATTGGCCCATTGGATTAAAATCAGTTGATTTCAGAAGTTGGAAGTTGTCGTTAATGTTGTATTTAACTGTAATTGATTAATTTTGTCAATTTGGCACTCTTTTTCAGCGAACAATCTAATGTTAAATGCATACTTTGTTTATGTCAATAATGGTATTCCTAAGAACAATATTTGAAGATCAACCCAGATCATACCACCAAAGTTCTTTGAAAAGAATTTTCCTACCTAGTTGGTGGTGATGTTTTCTGAATGGACTAGGAATATTTTAGTTTATAAATACATGCTTTATTCTCGAGCATAAAATATATATTATTACCTGAATGTTCTTGGAATGTTCTACATTAGCCATATTGTTAAATTCAGAAAGAAATATCTTGAACTGCCTGGAAAATTTGCTTAATTGCATTTTACTTCCCGGCAGTTAAAATCTAAAAGAAACAGTATAAAATCCGGTGATCTTGCAGGCCATTCAATTGGTCCCCTTCTGCCAATCCATTTATCTGGGAATCTCGCATTCAACCACTATCGGACCGGAAAAAAATAATGAGGTAGGGCACCCTTCTGCTGGAATGTTAACAAAATACTCCTGTAAAACCGTCCTAAATTACGAAAGACAATTATTAGTCTCCTGTAAGGTTTCCTTTAATAAATACAGAACTAGTAACGGCATTTTAAAGCATAACAGCCTAAACAATAACTTTTTAAGTATATTGTATATATGTCTTTCTCGAAAATTATGCGGATTTTTGTCACTCTAATATCGGCAATTTTGTTTGTTAACATTCGGATTTAGAAAAATTCAACAGAATCTATAACTATGGACATATCCCCTAAAAATGGCTGCAGTCGGACTTTATAGCGTTGCCCGAAAAACCTGAAGCAAAGAAGTGCGGGTATAAGATTGTTTCGTAAAATCTACAACAAATGCGAAAAAAAAATGTTCGAGAACCAATTTAGTGTAATAAATGCAGTCGGAACCAGAGAGGCACTATTTAAATTACAAGTCCTAATTCAGAGATGCAGAGACGTCAACTGTACTGTATACGCATGTTTAATTGATTGTGAAAAAGCTTTTGACCACGTTTAACATCATTAAATGATCACTATCCTGATAGAGGCAGGCTTGGATGATAAAGATATCAAAAAAATTTCTACTGGATTGGACGTGAAAAAACAACAAAAACTTCACCTTTGATATTTCACTTATATACCTAAAGAAGAAGAAAACGGCGGGAGGTAACGTTCAGAAGTATGGTTACATGGTCATTTGACATTGCCCCTTTTAAACTGCTTAGAATGCTTTGAAAAATTGCTTTAACTAGTTGAAACTCAAGTGACTATTCCAGGCAGTTGAAATTTCTTCCAGGTAATTACCTCCAAAAAATGGATGCCTTAGTATCAACTGCTTGAAGAGACCAAAAAAAATAACTCTGGAAAAGATACTTTACCTAATTGAAACTCTAGTATTTATTCCAGGCAATTCCCTGGAAGAAATCGGTGCTTTAAACTGCCTGGAATTGCTAGAAAATAACTCTCAATAAAGTCAACTGTCTGGACGAATTAAAATTAACTTCAATTACTTTAAAATTGCCTCAAATGCTTTAAAAAGCTGCTTTAACGTGTTGAAATAGTTGACATTGATTTCTGTCAATACAATAAAAAATGTGCTGTGTCAGTTCTACTGCAGCACTCTCTGTGGATAAGCCTCTGCGAAAGACGCTATTCGCATTAAGAAAATCGCTTTTTCAGAAATTTTTGAGAACACACTGAGAAGTGAAATAGGTCTATAATTTTCTATGTTGCTTTGTTCACCCATTTTAAAGAATGGAACGACTACTGACCTTTTTTAAACTGGTTGGGAACAAGCCCTTTTCTACCGAGATATTGATAATTATAGACGGTATTGTTAAAAGTTCATCAGCACATGCTTTAACAAGAGAAACTGGAACGCTTTAAGGTCCAGTGGACTATTTGTTGGGTAGAGATTTTATATTTGCGATTTTTAGAGGAGTAGTAGGCATAAAAAAACATGGAGTTAAGGACATATATACTTCCCATAAGTACATGTGGCAGCACAGTTGAAACTGAAGAAATTGATACTTTCAACTGCCTGGAATTACCGGAAAAAGGACTCTTAATAGTACCGACTGTCTGGACGTATCAAAAATGACTTCTGTTACTTCGGAATTGCCTCAAATGCTTTAAAAAGTTGCTTTAACTACTTGGAACTTAAGTGACTATTCCAGGCGGTTGAAACTTCTTCCAGGCAATTACCTCTAAAAAATTGATGCCTTCAAGTGCCTGAAAGAGCCGAAAAATTAGTTCCCATTACTTCAAAATTCCTTCAAATGTCTAGAAAAGATGCTTTAACTAATTAAAACTCAAATGACTATTCCAGGCAGCTGAAGCTTCTTCCAGGCAATTCCCTGGAAGTAATTGATGCTTTCAACTGCCTGGAATTGCCAGAAAATTACTCTCAATAGTGTCAAGTATCTAGACGTATTAAAAATGACTTCCATTACTTCGAAATTGCCTCAAATGCTTTGAAAAGTTGCTTTAACTACTTGGAACTCAAGTGTCTATTCCAGGCAGTTGAAGCTTCTTCCCGAAAGGCAACTCCCTGGGAGAAATTGATGGTTTCAACTGCCTTGAAGTGCTGAAAAATAACTCAATAAAGTCAACAGTCTGAACGAATCAAAAAATGACTTCCATTACTTAAAAATTGGCTCAAATGCCTTTAAAATTTGCTTTACCTACTGTATGAATATTCCAGGCAGTCAAAACTAAACCCAGGAAATTACCTCCAAAAAATTGATGCTTTCAAGTGCCTGAAAGTGCCCAAAAGTGACTCCAAATAGTGTCAACTGTCTGGACGTATGACAAATGACGTCCATTACTTCAAAATTGCTTCCAATGTTGCTTTAGGTACTTGAAACTCAACGTACTATTCCAGGGAGTTGAAATTTTTTCCAGGCAATTTATTGGAAAAAATTGATGCTTTCAACTGCCTGGAATTGCCGGAAAATGACTCTCAATTCCCTTTAATTGTCATGACTTGAAAATTGCCTCAAATGCCTTAAAAAGTTGATTTAACTAGTTGAAACTCAAGTGATTATTCCAGGCAGTTGAAGCTTCTACTTGAAACTCAAGTGATTATTCCAGGCAGTTGAAGCTTCTACTTGAAACTTCAAGTGACTATTCCAGGCAGTTAAAACTTATTCCAGGCAATTACCTCCAAAAAAATTGATGCTTCCAAGTGCCTAAAAATGACTCCCACTAGTATCAACTGCTTGAAGAGACCAAAAAAATAACTCCCATTACTTCAAAATCCCTTCAAATGTCTGGAAAAGTTGCCTTAACTAATTGAAACTCTAGTGTCTATTCCAGGCAATTTTCTCGAAGAAATTGGTGCTTTCAACTGCCTAGAATTGTCGGAAAATGACTCCAAATAGTGTCAACTGCCTGGATGAATTAAAAAATTACTTCCATAATTTGAAATTGCCTCAAATGCCTTGAAAAGTTGATTTAACTACTTGAAACTCAAATGACTATTCCAGGCAGTTGAAACTTCTTCCAGGCAATTCCCTTGAAGAAATTGGTGCTTTCAACTGCCTGGAATTGCCAGAAAATGACTCTCAATAGTGTCAAGTATCTAGACGTATTAAAAATGACGTCCATTACTTCGAAATTGCCTCAAATGTTTTGAAAAGTTGCTTTAACTACTTGGAACTCAAGTGTCTATTCCAGGCAGTTGAAACTTCTTCCAGGAAATTACTTCCAAAAAATTGATGCCTTCAAGTGCTTGAAACTGCCGAAAAATGAAAGACCAAAAAAATAACTCTTACCCCCCCCAAATTACTTCAAAAGTCTAGAAAAGATGCTTTAATTAATGTATTTATTCCAGGCAGTTGAAGCTTCTTCCAGGCAATTCCCTGGAAGAAATTTATGCTTTGAACTGCCTGGAATTGCCAGAAAATGACTCTCAATAGAGTCAACTGTCTAGAAGTATAAAAAAATTACTTCCATTGCTTCAAAATTGCCTCAAAAAGTTGCTTTAAATACTTGAAACTCAAGTGACTATTCCAGGCAGTTGAAACTTCCTCCAGGCAATTCCCTGGAAAAAATTGATGCTTTCAACTGCCTGGAATTTCCGGAAAATGACTCTCAATTGCCTGGAATTGTCATTACTTGAAAATGGCCTCAAATGCCTTAAAAAGTTGCCTTAACTACTTGAAACTCACGTGTCTATTCCAGGCAAATTTCTGGAAGAAATTGGTGCTTTCAACTGCCTGGAATTGCCAGAAAATGCCTCCAAATAGGGCCAACTGTCTGGAGGCAATTCTCTGAAAATTATTAATTTCTAAAAAATGTAATATTATTACTATAGTATATAAGTTAGAGGCCCTCTCTATAAGTTTACCCAAATAGTAATTAAATATTTTTGTAAGCAGTACAGGTTTCGTAGTAGAAAAGTCTAGTTGGTATAGTCATAAATACGAGGGCTGTTCAATAGAGACTCAGACTCAGGCTATGAAAATGAATTTATTACAAAGAATTATACATGAACGCTTCTGTCACGTTCAAAGTAGTCACCGTTCAAGGCGATACATTTATTTTAGTTTTTATAAGTTTTCTTGATTTAATTTGTATTAGAGACGTAACAGGGCAAATTCAGTGTTTGAATATCTAAAAGGCCTATTTTTTCTATGTTAGTAGTTGCAGCACTATGAACCATTGCATGTACCATAACTGACAAACTTTCTCTAGGTACTTAGAAATTATTCACAGTCACTTGGATTGATCAACAGAAATTTACTTTGCAGGCATTTGGTTTACTCGGTTAGCTCAGGTATTTAAGATAATTAGTTACTTATTGCAGGTTTTTGAGTTCACTGCTCGCTTGTTACACTCCTGAATACCTTTAAGCAGCCCTCAGGTTTCCCAAAATCACTAACCTTTTATTACCTTAACTTCCTTTACATGCAGTACACTTGAATATTAACTAAATTCGCCATAAACTAGTTAACGAGCGCCATCTATCCGCCACACAATCATTCTCGTGTAGTTTGCCATTGGGCCGCCAGGCCACCGCAATACCAAAAACTGTAACGCATTAATAGGCGCTATTTTTAAATTCATTATTATTATTCCTACGGTTTGAATGACTCTCGCGGGAACAATGTGCAGCGTTGCCGCCTGTTAAGCATTTTCCTTGGTCCAAGTGTGTGTGGTCAAACTAGAGTCGAGAAATAAAATTATTTGCCAACTATATTTATAGGAAATTGAAAATTTCCTGCAAAAACATCAAAATATAATTTTTACATCTTGTATTTAGGCATTTTTTATATTTAACGAACAAATAAATATATATAGAAAAGAACAACAGAAGATTTTTAAAATAAAAATCACTCTTTCAAAAATTATTCACAATTTTAATAGTAGTAAATGTTTCATTGCGCAATATGGAAAAAAATCAGCACCAACAAAAATGCAGAAAAATTAATAATTACCTAACTAAAAATGTTCACTTTATACAGTACGTTCAGTGAAATACTCTTAGGATTCTATAAAACAGTCATTATTAAATATCCAACCAAATGGGGCAATACTCTCATAGTAAAGGTTCCAGCAAAAATAGAAGCAGAATCAATCTTTTAATGACCTAAAAACCTGAATTAGGAAACAGAACTCCTGTGTCATAGGCAATAATGAAACCTTTTAATAAAACACAAAAATTACTCAAATATTCTTCTTTGATTAGACTGTACAATTAATATGATTAGAAAGACATTAATAAGCAATTCATCTAAACTATGAACGTTATCCATATAAGTCGACAAATTATGGGGATTAAATGGATAATAAAACTGTGTATGGAAGTGCTCAAAGAAGTAGATGATGTTGATGAGGAAAATCATCGAACAACAATGGCTGAAACGACTAGCTTAAATCTTGGAGGCCAAACAACTTATTATTATACGTCTTGTAAATAAATATCTGCAGTATAAGCAAACATTTTGACAACTTTATGCTAATGTTGGAAACATTTCATTGTAACGTTCCTGCGTAAACATGAATGGATACATTATACAGGGTGTTAGTAAATAAGTGGTACACACTTCACCGGGGATGATTCTGCATGGAAAAATAATGACAAATAATGCTATATGAACCTTCGTTTTCCGAGATACGAGATGTTAAAGTTTTTCTCAAAAATTGACGATTTGTTTATTGCTTTGAAACCGGTCGAGATATGCGAAAGAGAGAAATTTTGAGGGGTTTAAGAGATAGTTATCGCGACATGCATTTTATGTTCATCATTTTATGCACAGCATACGGGTAATTTTTTCACCAAAATTTTTTTTTTTTTGAAATCGAACTAACTATACCAGCGTGTTCTTTAGACCGCCTACATTACGAAAATACCGGGTTATAACGAGATCCGAGCAGAACTAAGGGAATGAGAGTACTTTGAAAATTCGGAAAAAGTCATTTTTCGACCTCGTTTTTGAGGCCAAAAATTGGCTACAAAAATGCGATATCTCAGCTTCTATAAGAGCTACGACCTTGCGGATGGTCTCGTTGGATTCAGAACGACGAAACTAAGATAAAACCGTTGGAATTTTCCAGATAGGACCCATAGAAGCCGAGATATCGACCTCCAAAGTTTGGGTTTTTTCGTTTTTCGGGTATACCCCCCCGTATCGATTTTTTCACCGAAAATTGATTTTTTTCGAAATTGAACTAACTATACCAACGCCTTCTTTGGACCACCTACATTACGAAAACACCGGGTTATAACGAGATTCGAGCAGAACTAACTGAATGACAGCACTTTGAAAATTCGGAAAACAGTCATTTTTCGACCTCGTTTTTGAGGCCAAAAATGGGCATCAAAAATGCCATATCTCAGCTTCTATCGGAGCTACGACCTTGCGGATGGTCTCGTTGGATTCAGAAAGACGAAACTAAGACAAAACCGTTGGAATTTTCCAGATCGGACCCATAGAAGCCGAGATATCGACCTCCAAAGTTAGGGTTTTTTCGTTTTTCGGGTATACCCCCCCCGTATCAATTTTTTCAGCGAAAATTGATTTTTTTCGAAATCGAACTAACTATACCAACGCCTTCTTTAGACCACCTACATTACGAAAACACCGGGTTATAACGAGATTCGAGCAGAACTAACTGAATGACAGCACTTTGAAAATTCGGAAAACAGTCATTTTTCGACCTCGTTTTTGAGGCCAAAAATGGGCATCAAAAATGCGATATCTCAGCTTCTATTAGAGCTACGACCTGGCGGATGGTCTCGTTGGATTCAGAAAGACGAAACTAAGACAAAACCGTTGGAATTGTTCAAATCGGACCAGTAGAAGCCGAGATATCGACCTCCAAAGTTAGGGTTTTTTCGTTTTTTCGGGTATACCCCCCCGTATCGATTTTTTCACCGAAAATTGATTTTTTTCGAAATTGAACTAACTATACCAACGCATTCTTTAGATCACCTAAATTACGAAAACACCGGGTTATAAGAAGATTCGAGCAGAACTAACTGAATGACAGCACTTTGAAAATTCGGAAAACAGTCATTTTTCGACCTCGTTTTTGAGGCCAAAAATGGGCATCAAAAATGCGATATCTCAGCTTCTATAAGAGCTACGACCTTGCGGATGGTCTCGTTGGATTCAGAAAGACGAAACTAAGACAAAACCGTTGGAATTGTTCAAATCGGACCAGTAGAAGCCGAGATATCGACCTCCAAAGTTAGGGTTTTTTCGTTTTTCGGGTATACCCCCCCGTATCGATTTTTTCACCGAAAATTGATTTTTTTCGAAATTGAACTAACTATACCAACGCATTCTTTAGATCACCTACATTACGAAAACACCGGGTTATAACGAGATTCGAGCAGAACTAACTGAATGACAGCACTTTGAAAATTCGGAAAACAGTCATTTTTCGACCTCGTTTTTGAGGCCAAAAATGGGCATCAAAAATGCCATATCTCAGCTTCTATAAGAGCTACGACCTTGCGGGTGGTCTCGTTGGATTCAGAACGACGAAACTAAGACAAAACCGTTGGAATTGTTCAAATCGGACCAGTAGAAGCCGAGATATCGACCTCCAAAGTTTGGGTTTTTTCGTTTTTCGGGTATACCCCCCCGTATCGATTTTTTCACCGAAAATTGATTTTTTTCGAAATTGAACTAACTATACCAACGCATTCTTTAGATCACCTAAATTACGAAAACACCGGGTTATAAGAAGATTCGAGCAGAACTAACTGAATGACAGCACTTTGAAAATTCGGAAAACAGTCATTTTTCGACCTCGTTTTTGAGGCCAAAAATGGGCATCAAAAATGCGATATCTCAGCTTCTATTAGAGCTACGACCTGGCGGATGGTCTCGTTGGATTCAGAAAGACGAAACTAAGACAAAACCGTTGGAATTGTTCAAATCGGACCAGTAGAAGCCGAGATATCGACCTCCAAAGTTAGGGTTTTTTCGTTTTTCGGGTATACCCCCCCGTATCAATTTTTTCAGCGAAAATTGATTTTTTTCGAAATCGAACTAACTATACCAACGCCTTCTTTAGACCACCTACATTACGAAAACACCGGGTTATAACGAGATTCGAGCAGAACTAACTGAATGACAGCACTTTGAAAATTCGGAAAACAGTCATTTTTCGACCTCGTTTTTGAGGCCAAAAATGGGCATCAAAAATGCGATATCTCAGCTTCTATTAGAGCTACGACCTGGCGGATGGTCTCGTTGGATTCAGAAAGACGAAACTAAGACAAAACCGTTGGAATTGTTCAAATCGGACCAGTAGAAGCCGAGATATCGACCTCCAAAGTTAGGGTTTTTTCGTTTTTCGGGTATACCCCCCCGTATCGATTTTTTCACCGAAAATTGATTTTTTTCGAAATTGAACTAACTATACCAACGCATTCTTTAGATCACCTAAATTACGAAAACACCGGGTTATAAGAAGATTCGAGCAGAACTAACTGAATGACAGCACTTTGAAAATTCGGAAAACAGTCATTTTTCGACCTCGTTTTTGAGGCCAAAAATGGGCATCAAAAATGCGATATCTCAGCTTCTATAAGAGCTACGACCTTGCGGATGGTCTCGTTGGATTCAGAAAGACGAAACTAAGACAAAACCGTTGGAATTGTTCAAATCGGACCAGTAGAAGCCGAGATATCGACCTCCAAAGTTAGGGTTTTTTCGTTTTTCGGGTATACCCCCCCGTATCGATTTTTTCACCGAAAATTGATTTTTTTCGAAATTGAACTAACTATACCAACGCATTCTTTAGATCACCTACATTACGAAAACACCGGGTTATAACGAGATTCGAGCAGA